>NW_020455496.1:529599-912479 GCF_003342845.1 Nothoprocta perdicaria | reverse complement strand
CATCTCTTCCCTGGCCACCCAGACCATCTTCATCCTGAGAGCGGCAGGGAAGGCGGCTGCAGCCACAGGCAGCCAGCAAGGCCTGTGCCACCGCCTGAGGAGAACGTGGCAGCGCTGGCACCGTCCTCTGCGAGACGCCAGTCGTTGCTGCTGGCCCTCGGCCACCTCCTGATGCCAGGCTGCTCCTGCACAAGGCTCATTAAAGAAACACCCCTGTCTCTTCAGCATGTGTCGTGTCTTTTCTTTGTCAAACAAAGCATTGGGGAAAAGGGGTTGTGAAGGGATTGGGGTCCCCCTGTTAGAGGRCTTGGGCATGCGCTGTCTGCAGCACACCACGGCCACTGAAACCTGACCCCACTGCCTGCAGCAGGCAGTGAAGCTTCCCATGCCCTGYGTTCCCCTCACAAAAGAGTTAGGGATTTGCCCAGAATTTGCAGGCACTCGTGCATCAGATTTCAGAGTTTTGCCCGGTCCTGGAGGCTCCAGCCCCTCCAGAGAATGCTCTTCAGGGTAATGGCCTGTTAAAGTGTGCAAATAATGTGCCAGCAGGAAGATGCTGGAGTCCTCTCTTCAAGGTGATGATATGTTATTTGTCGAGAGATTTGATACCTTTCAGACGAGGGTTTGGCACCTGGCAATTTGTCTCTTACTAGGCCCTTCTTCTCTATGGCCACACTATGGATGATCCCTGCTGTTATCCTCTCCTCTCTCTGCAGCCCCCCAGGCCATGATTGGTCAACCAGAATTCAGGTGGGAATCCTTACGTGGCCATGCCTAAAAGATACTGTGTCAACCTATCCAGGAGGGTCCTCCCTCCTAGACCCTTTTACAGCCATTGGTGCTCAGTACATCAGTGTCATAGGGAGGAGATCTCATTGTACCCGAGAGGTCAATGTCAAGGGCTCAGCAGTTGGATGTTCAAAGTTCTTCTTGCAGAGAAACAGGTAACATTCTCAACCCATTCATGGAAGAGTCAGGTGTTGAGTCAGCACCTTCTTGGATATTTTTCTCTTTATTTTGCGAAGTTTGAAAATGCACTCCTCTCCATTTTTTTTTCTTTTTTTTGACCAGTCACTTGAGAAGCATTGACATTTGGGCTGGCATCCACAATATGAGGCCCCCAACAGCCTCTGAGGCCAGCCCAGAGTGCTGGCAATGGAAGCCCTTTCTGGTAGGAGCTGGCTGAAGGGCTGCAGTCTGCTAGCTGCAACCTGCAATCTGTTTTTAAGTTTACTTGTAAGCAGGTGATGCAAATGAAGGAAGCCAGAATATTATCTGTATGACAGGTTTATCCAATGCCTTTCTAAATGTTCAAAAAAATCTCAATATGTAACTATTTTGCTAGCAGTTAGATGTTTCACTCACAGTCTGCTGCTTGCCTTTTAGAACAAGTTTGCTTGCATCTTACAATTAGCACTTTTCCTCTCCAGTAAGATATTTTCCCAGATGATTCTCAGACTTGAGTATGTAATCATATTCCACCTTCTGTGGTGAAGATATTGCTTCAGGCATATTTTGATGTTAGCTGTGCAGCATTAGGACATGGCGGTGACTGAAAGATAGAGACAGAGGTTGGAGGGTTGATGTTTGTCTAAGAAGGCTTTTTTTATGTCACCGGGAGTCATCTCCCACTTCTGAGACTGCTATCACTCAGAAACTCTGAAAGTTAAAGTTTATCCCTTTCATTACCTAATCTGAAATATGCTGTTACCTATGAAAACATCATTTCAGGCACACCTGGAAACTTGAAAGAAGAATAAATGTGCAAGTTTGAGGCACCCGTAATGGAAAACCCTGTGTTGATATATTGTCCTTTAGGAACTGGATAGTTAGCAGATACAACTCAGTCAGCAGCTTTGCTCTTACTGGTCACCTCTTGTTCGAGCATGTTTTATCAGGTTCTCAGGTAGGATTATATGGGATTTATAGTGTGTACAACAAGGTTTTGTTCATGCACATTGTAGATACATAGGACTAAGTCATGAGTAAATTGCGGATGTGTGGTCCTACCACTG
Source organism: Nothoprocta perdicaria (assembly GCF_003342845.1). Taxonomy (NCBI): domain Eukaryota; kingdom Metazoa; phylum Chordata; class Aves; order Tinamiformes; family Tinamidae; genus Nothoprocta; species Nothoprocta perdicaria. Next base: position 910,464 of record NW_020455496.1, on the reverse strand, counting down.
GTCCTTGAAATGGGTGAATCTTTGATCTCACTGAGTTTTCGTCTTCCACATCTTATTTTCTCCGTCAGGTATCTTACCTTTTTTGTTTGTTTGTTTTTCTGAATTCTTTGCATTGCTACTACTGATTCAAAAAATTCCACTTTTTCTTAAATTTATTTTTCACTTTTATAGTCTTGCATGGTTGTAACCCATATGCCATTGCCCAGTTTAGTAACAGTTTTCTTCATTACAGCTGAGCTGAGGTTGTGCAGCTGTGCCTCACAAAGCTTGATCTAGGGCTGCAGACAAGTGAATCCTTGATCTGAGTGCTACAGATCCAGATTTTGTTTTCAACATTTTTCATGATTTATTTTTTAGATTACACACCATACTGTTGTAGAAAAATATGTATTTGTATACCTCTGCTTTTTTTTCCACCCCTGCTATTTAATTCTTTGAAAACATTACCACTGCCCTTTTATTCCATCTGCAGCTTCCACCATGTATCTAAGATTCTTTAGATATTAGAAGTAATTAAGAGGTTAGATGCTTTCAGTACAGACAGTGTAAGAATCTCTCACTTTTCATGTGACAATTAGTGCTGCATATGTGTAGGAATCTGTGTTGGGGATGTATATATTTGCTAGTTAAGAGAGTGGAGAGGTAAAAAGTCACGTAAGCCCCTCTCCACCTCTGCAGAGGGAGAACTCTGAAAGCAGCATACACAGTTTGAGCCTTAGTGATTAGATAGTACTTTCAGGCCTATTTGTTTTGAAAAATCTGGCCTTCCTGCACAGTGCTCTTCAGGATGCAATGTAAATTGAACTGCGGGGCACTCTATAGCAAATCTACAGTCATTATCTCTTAGCTGATCCTGTCTTGCGTCTCATAACTTTTCAGAGGTGCATGTGAAGTTCCTCACATAAAAGCTAGTACTTTGTCTCCATGATACCTGTTGATAGAAGTGATGAAACAAAGATGATTACTCATCCCAGCAGGCACCTGTTTTGACCTTGTTCTGTATAGTTTATCACAGGTATTGCTGTGTAGTGTTTCAAGTTGGAAATTAGGCAGATGCAAGAGCATAACATATACCACTGGGCCATTTAATGTCTTCTACCACTACACACAAGAAGTTTATAATGCTGTGAAAGCAACATTATACAGATGATACAGCAAATTTAAACAAAACCCACTGAGAGAGGTGTGCATGAAAATGGGACCTACTTACTGTCTCACTCTGAGAGTAGAAATTTTGTAGAGAACACAATGAAAAAATCTAAAGAACAAAAAATGGATTAAATATATAATTTTAATCAGAAAAAAGAAAACATACATTTATCAATACGCATGCATATGTATAATTTGACAGCAATAAATTTTTTTTTTGCAAAATAAAAAAGCTAGTATTTTCACTATTAAGAGTATTACTGCATATGTATAGGGTATGTAAAAATAAGGCATGTACAGTCTTATTATCTCTAAATTTTAGAAGGAACATATGCCTTGATGCTACTACTCATCACTGAAACCAGATGTGTCCTAAAGCCCTCCTATTTGCTGGATTTTGCTGATGAAATTTTTGTAAAGCAGTGATACCTTCCTCCCCTGATTTATAACATTTGACACTGCTCTTTAGAACCTCTAGGCAGACTCAAGTGAGGCAACAAAAGGTGAAACAACTGGCAAAGCAAATGACTTGCACCTTTTCTGCTTCGTTTCAAAACAGAGCTATATTTTACAAGATCACTCTAGTCCTGAACTTTGAGCCCATGAAGTAAGGTCTAGCTTCTGTACTTTTGATGCTACTTGAACCACTGCTTATTTCAGTCCAAGCATGACTTTAACTCTAGTGTCCCTCAAAGTGTAGGGGTTTTATAAGCTTAAGTCTGGCTCCAGTTATAACCATGAAGCTTATGTGGGGAAAAAAATCCCTAGTCTTGAGTTCTGTTTTATTTAAAAAATATAGTTAGGACATGAAAAAAGAGATACATTGTGATTTTAATTTAGCACTGAGAATGAGGAGCATTATAAGCTGGCACTGCTGCATTTGTGTGTCAAGTGAATAACCGTACATACTAGCCATATTGAAATTGTTTCATCTAGTCACCTCAAAAAGCTGAAATACATAATTTCTATAATTAAGCTAAAAAACTGGTATGACATTCTTTAATAATCATGTTTTACACTTCTGATAAAACCTTTAAATTTGGCAATTCTATCCAAACAAAGCCACTAAATTCATTCAAAGAGATGCAATCTTCTTAAATACCATAATTTTTCAGGATTCCATTTTTAAGCCTAAGGGAATATATTTTTGTCAGGACTGCTGTGATTAGTTTGTTAGTCTGAGGCATACCATTATTAAAAGTGCCCTTTCTCTAATGCGATCCTGAAAATAATATGTAAATTAATTTGGAAAATAAAGTTGAGATTACTTTCTCCAAAATAGTTTTCCACGGATCATCTGCCCTTCATAGCAGTTTCTATTACTTTTTGTATAATCAAGGTAAATACTATCTGTTCTCATACATTAATTACTTTTCAATTCAACTGTAAAACTATTATGAATCTTAAAAAAGAATCAGTATGTTTGGCTCCCAAAACAGGATTTATATAAAAAAAAAAAAAGAAAAAGAAAACAAAAAGGATTTCTTTCCTGGTAATATATATTATGAAGTACGGTTTATGTAAAGGAAGAGGGAATTTATATTTGACTTTTTTTTTTATTTTTTTTTGAAATTGCAACACAATGTAACTAAGCTAGTGTGAAAGAATTAGAAAATGCAATTCTCAGTGAAGAAAAGTGAAATTGAATTATTTCCACTAGCTTTAGAAACAACTATGTCAGGGTGCAAAAAAACAGTTTTTAATGCCATTCTAGTAGCAGTTAGGGAAGGTGGAGAGATACCCTAAAAGTGTTTGTGTCCGTAGATTTCACTTTTTGAAAATATTACAGAGCAGCAAAATGCCTTTCTACATCTGCAGATTATGAAATTTCTTAAAATCAGGCCACTATTATCCAAAATATGATGCATACGGAAAGAGCTGAATAGGAAATGAAACAAGATATTTATGTCCTCCTATTAATGTCTAAAAGTACTATTATTTTACTAAAGTACTATTATTACTATTATCTTATAAGTAGGGAAAATTGTTTTAGTATATGATTTTCACTCTGACATTGTATTTTTGATTAATATATTCAGAAGTGGAAAGATGTGACTAAAAATATTATAATCAGCCTTTGAGATTCCCTTCAATGATTGTATTTTCCAACCAGAAGAACATCTGAGTAATGACAATCCATATTTACAATCTTTCTAAGACATTCACATAAATCAAAGTGCCCCACAGAAAAATCACAATTTGCTAAAGTGTGACAAAAACGAAACTTAGATTTGAATTGATGTAAAAAAATTCTGAATGCTCCTTGCATTCCTGATTAGCAGAATAAAGATGTTGCGCTTCTTTCTTAAATTACTCAGGGTATAATTCTAAACAATTCTTACGGATTGCATCCATAAAAATTTTGTACTTCTTTAGAAATGTTATGTAGGTAATTTAGGATTATACACCCTATTGAATTTCTGCAAGTCTCTTGCTCCTGAATCATTCAGTATATCCAAAAACCCCATCTCAGATTCTGAGATTAAGTATAGGCCATCAACCCAGGACTGTACATGGAGGTCTATAAATACCCTCTCTCCCATACAGCTTGAAAACTTCTAAAGCACACATTCATGTAGGCTGATTTTATCATGCCCTAAGTATCCTCTGTCCAGGTAAACTGTTCACCTCTCGACAGTCTTTCTGTACAGACACCAGAGAGAGAGGGCACACTCAAGGGACAGTTCATGTCATCCTAAAATAGGTTTTGGAGATTGTAGGCACAAATCCCATTCATATTTACTTCTAATGTACCGACAAAATCTATTGGAAAAAAAAATGACCTGAAATGCCTACAAAGTTCAAGTCTATATTTAACTGAAATAGCAGCTACTTTAAGGCCTGGCCTCTGAGCACCAGTGCTTGAAAAAATTTACATCAGTATCGATGGGATTTACAAAGCATAAGACTAAAAGATCAGGTTCATAATTAATGACTAAATGTACTTTACTGTATTAAATAGTTACTTTTAATTTGATTATCTTTTGAAATGATTCTTGCTTCTTTTTGGAATCAGAACAAGCACATAATCTGGGACAGATTCCGTTATTCCTACTCATAACATGCGGTAACATATTTCATATGTGAAACTTAGGTATGAAACTACTTTAATGGGTTTTCTCTCAAAATGTTCAGTCTTTTTTGATGCTGAAGTCAACAGCGCAATATTGCAATTATTTATCAGGAAAAAATGGTTCATTCTTAAATAAGAAATATAATCTCTTTTCTGATACTCTGGTGATCTCTACACTCTTGCTTGTGTAGAATCTAACCTCCAATTTTTGGGGTCTCTATTAATGCATTATTAACATATAGATTTTTTTGTCAGTTCCAGAGAGTTGTGGCTCTTAAAAAAAGCTATCTGGCTTTTTCATTAATAATTCTAAATTATGCCATAAGAATTTTTTTTTTCATGCAATATCAAGATAAATGAAAAGGATTTTAGTGTCATATACATATACATGTACATTTTATTCTTTTAGTACTATATACTGTATACTGTCAGAGAACATTCAAATAATCCTTGACTCTAAATTTTAATTACAGATGTGAAGAAGCTGTGAGGCAGGCAAGAAAAAAGAGCTACCGGAAGCAAAGCAATACTGAATAGTAAAGATGTGGTTTTATATGGATTTACAAATATCTTGAGGGCCTTGAGGGTTATTGAAGGTCTCAATAACCATATTCAAAGCATGCTTATTTTATAACTAAGTATTATAAGCAAGACCATAAAAAATAGTGAATGACTTTCATTATCCACTTAAGTCAGCCAAAGATAAAGTTCAGGAGGTATCAGGAAGCAACTATCATTATAAACATGGCCCCATGCTACAAAGACATGCACACTGTTAACTTACATACTAAATGGTTTTATTGGTCCATTAAAGAACATTTTCTTCATACAATGATGCAACATATTAGCTTCAGCTAGCTCCTAATGAGCTAGTATATTGACATAACAAGCCACAGTGCCATGCAGAGCACTGCATCATGTTAAAGGCATTGCAGGTTCCTGGTCTAATACCGCTAAACTGATTCCAGTTAGAGGACTAACCCACCTGGGGCTCATCTGGATATTTGTGCACAGCAGGTATTGCTCTGTGCATTGTATCTTTATGCCTGCCTCAGTTTTCATTTGATTAAAGAACAGCTGAATATATACTTAAAACAATAAATACCAGATTTTTCTTTTCCTCCAGTTCAGGCTGTAGAAGCTCCTACCTCTCTTATAATGATCAACATTACTAGAAATTTCTTTATTTACTACAACATATTAACTCTAAAACTCATAATCCTATGGTTATGCTTACCTTAAATATTGGTTTTGCTTGCAGAGTTTAGTTTTCATATTTCTTCTCAGCAATTTATATTCCAAATAATTTTCCTAACTGGTCCTTCAGTGCATGAAAAGTTAATAAAGAAAAGAATGCTCACACACTGTGGCTTAGTTCTTAGCAAAATTCAAATATTTGAAATAGCCTTCTCATTGCTTAAGAAAAGCACAGCAAAGCAGAAATCACTGCAGCTAAGATACCACAGTGAGTTACAGAAGTAGAATAGCAGGTTGTAGTAGGATTTAATATGTAAGTATTAGTTAAACACTCTTGCATATCTATGTTTATATGCTAGTATTATTAGGATATGTCTCTGCTTGCAGTAAAGGAGAAGAAGAATAAATCTTAATCTTCTATATGTGTTTGTGCTAACTTCTGTGTTCTTTTTTTCATACCTAATACCTTCCTCATTACGCCATGAATATTTCATCATGGTAAGGTGAGAGTCAGTGAAAGATAAAGATGACAGACCTTGTCATTAAAGAAAATCTATTACAAGGTATTATGAAAGTAAAAGTTTGATAATTACTATACACAATTACCATAGAAATCTTCCACTCCAAGTAGAGTGCAGGTGCAACAATAATAATCTTAGCCACTATCAGGTGTTAGCAAGGCTGACTTTTTAACAGTGACTACAGAATCTATGGTGAAACTTCTTAAACCTTACTGACAGTAATTGTTCTCTGTGTTCAATAAGCAAGGAGACTGTGTGAACATTTTAATAATTCCAGAACAGCCATAAAGCACAAATGGCCTGTCCCCAAAACAAACACAGACAAGATGAGAATGGGAGTCTGGTATGTGGACGGTTGTGTATCATATCTTATTTCTTCCTAGAAGAATTATTTTAACCCTTATTCAGAGGAAATAACACCAAAAAGGAGTGAAAAAAATTAAAGAAAAAAAAAAAAAAAGAGAAGAATAACATGACTGGAAAAAAAACTTATATTAAAGACAAGAAAAGTATGCCTATTTACATTAGGTCTTGATCTACCACACAATTTTTGTTACAGAAAAGCTAAAGTACCTTTATGGGACAGGGCACACAAAGAAAACTTTCCTCTTTTCAAGGAATTCCCCCTCCTTTTCACCTTCACATTCCACATAATGTGTTCTTTATTTATCATGTCAAATTTGACAAAATATCAAAATCCTCGGAAAAGCAGTAACCTTTGTTTTAGAGACTGCTTTTATGTGCATTCACGTATGTTCTATGTTCCCAGATGGTTCTACCCAAATACTTTAAACATTCAAGTTATCACGAAGAAAACAGAGCTGCAAAAAAGTTAGGTAGTTTTAATGCAGAGAAGTGTTCCGGCATTTAAGTGCTGTTCTTTGACCTACACACCAAGGCCCTGGTTTCACAATGTGCACAAGCATATTTTTAAATCTGCCTTTATTCAAAAAGGCACTTCACACTGCCTTTACTATTGTAATGGATTGTTCTTATGGCACACTTGAGTCTTAATCACTGCTTGTTCAAAATACCTGTATGTCTGCATACAGTTTCATATGCATGTAGCGGCTCTCTTTACATGGAAGAAGGTTTAGGGTAGAAGAAAGAAAATAAAAACTAATTTTCCTCTTATTTCTATCCTCATAACACATGTATACAGTATGCAATGTATGAGCAAACCAGGGGTAACTGAAGTTGACTTACCTCTGCTTTCTTCTTTTCAGCAGGTTTTGCATCCTTTCATACCTTTATACCATATCCTTATCTGCCTCCAGAGTCACACTGCAAAGCAAAGCAGGCTGTGCAAAGCTCTCTAACTAAAACTCTCCCTCAGTCCCCAGTCAGGAATCCTTAGCTTAGAGGATATAATAACTTGCACAAATATGATTTACAGTGGAAAGAGCAAAGAAGTAGAAAACATTTTGCAGGAGAAGAATGTTCAAAAATGTATCTGGCAAACAGTGCATTAGATTGCACCTAAAGACCTAACCAGTCTTAGCTTGCTTTGCAACATCTATGGTTCATCTAATAAACAGTTTACTTAGTTCTAGTTTCTTGTAGCCATTTTGTATCTTTGTGCAGGACAAGGTACATAAAATAATGTGGTATCAGTCTAAAACTCACAAAGCTGAAGAGAAGATAGAATTCAATAGAAAAAGCAGCACATTGGAACAGCAAAAAAAATGCAGCATAGAGGACCTGAAGATAGGAATAACATATTAGAAAGGAAAAGATATCTTGCTCAAGAATGGAAAGAAAGAACAAGTTTGCATACAGAGTGGATCTTAGAGAAAAAAAGACAAAAACTTGTTATTATGTTATTCCACCGGATCAGCAGAGAACACCAGTGACTGCTGTTATCCAAAAACTGGAATGGCTGATAAAAAATTTAGGATATTGAAATCCCAGAGTAGCAGAAAAACTTGAAATCAAATCAAGCGCAGAACCAAGAATATTGTATTGCAGAGCTGAAAACTCCATGGTTGTGGATACCTGAACTCACCAGTTAAGCAGAAGATAATTCATGAAATACACTGGTGGAAGTAACAACAAGAAAGAGCTATTCATGACTTTAAAGTCAGTGTACCAATTCCTAAGTAGATAAAGGAATAGAATAATTAGTTTGAATGTGGAATATGAGTAGCAATTTTGAGTGATTCTAAACAGGCTGTAAATTCATTTAAAAAAGTGTTCTGAAAAAAAAATCTCCAAGGATTTTGTCATATGGTTGGCCCCTCAGTGATACCAGTTCTGATATGAGACTTTAGCTGTAAGATGGTTGCAGAGATGAACTCTTATCATATTAATCCAGTACATTATCAGCAGACTGAAAAAGGGAACACAACACAACCTTATAAAGAACTTACTGATCTCCTCTGGAATCCTAAGAAGAAAAAGACGGAAAAAAATATATAAAATAAAGAAAATCCACAGGATTAGTGACCTTCCCTTCTTCTTGTGTCTTAGCAAGCTGCAGTTCAATACAGCATTTCTATGTAAGCTGCAAGACTGTTACATGTGATCCTTGGCAACTTTTCCCTCAGAGAACTCTGATGAATATAGTTGAGGGAGCATATCTGTCCTTATCTATCACTTGTCCAAAAGCCTGAGAATTAAAATCTGACTTGCTTGGAGCACTGTCTTCTGTTGATCTGAGCTTGTCCCTTTCAAACGCTTCCTAAGTCTTGTTAATGCCTTGCAGGTATGAGAGACATGACAACTTGGGTTCATAACAATTATTTCACACCTTTCTGCTTTTTCTGAAGTTTGTGTATTACCATGTGATGCATAGTGACAGCAATGACACTTTGCAGAACCTGTAGCTACTTTTCAGAATACTGTAAACCCTTGGGATCACTCATACTGTGATCAATGAAACAGTAGGAATCATGTGCGATGAAACAGTAAGAAAATATCCAACAAATAAAATTACAACTCAAAATAAAAAAAGTCAGGCATTTACCATAAAGTAATACAACAGTATTTGGTCGAGAACTAATGTTCTCAATGAAGTACTATGGTACTTCAGAAGTAGCTCTCAAGGAAATATGAAAAACAAAAGAAAATAAAACAAAAATAACAACAACAAACAGACAAATCTATCCTATTTACTGATATATAAACATGTCTACACTCAGGAAAAAAAAAAAAAAAAGCTATTTGCTTATTCTGTGGAGCTGAAAAAAAATCACTGGGGCAACTTTAAGAAGAAAGCAAGTTAATAACAGCTAATCACAGACTATTATAAAACTACTGGAGGGAGCCTATCTGTACAAGCACCTATTTCTGAAAATCCCATGCTGAGAACTAAATGCAATGGCCTATCTTGGAAAATCATCATTTGTGGCAGTGTCCCAAGCAAAGCCAAGTATTGATAACTCCAGGAAAAGGAGACAAAGATAACATCACGCTGTACACTGAGAACACCTACTGATCCAGCAGAACAGCATAAGGATGAAAAGGATGGAGGAACATGAAAGACAGGAAGTCAATTCTTCCTTTAGCTTGCTCAGATTTCATGAAGTAAATATTGATACCCTTCACTATTCATTTTATAGAGAAGCTTTCTGAGACAGTTTTCAGAAACAGTGGATTTCATTTTCAGTGGACTGAGCTGACACAATGAAGCTTTTTTTATTTGTAGATAGAGGCAGGCTGAGGTGACCTAGGGAAAATACTTATTGCTAGCAGAAGCAGGCAGTAACAAACGCCACACTCAAAATGGAACAAGATGATATGTACCAAGGATTTTTGAGCAGGAGAAGATCATGCAACAGGATGAGATGCCACTGTGACAGAAAGGAAGCAGGAATCTGATTTTCTCATTCTCAGTCCATAAGATCAAGAGCTGTTTTGGAAAAAAATGAGCTCTGCAAAATACTTATGCCAGAATTCTCACCTGAGTATTGAGCCATACAGTACAACATAATTCATGTGATTTACCCTACATTTAAGCACAAGAAGTCTTAAGTACCAAGGAAGCAAGATAGCAAAGAATACTCTGATGATTTAAAAAATCTTATGAAAGGAATGAGCAACCAATGAGTCAGTAAAACAATGCACCACAAAAGAAGGAAAAGGGCGTTTTTGAGGAGTCCATCTGGTAAAATACATTTCTGGAGAACAAAACTGTCCACAAAAGGAATATGGAAAGAAGATCTTAGAACGATTAACTGGTAGAACAATTGGATTAGTCAGACCTCCTGAAGTCCATGTAGAAATGGATCAGTGACTCTAAAATGGCAGAAGCAGAACAGGCAGAAATCAAAACAAGCAAACAAAAGAAAAAAAACAGGAAACAAGGAAACAGAGAGGCATAGGAGAAAGCAAAAATAGATTTTATGAGGCAAGAACTGATCTGGCATTAACATGTGGAAATCAGCTAAACCATCTTTCTTTTCTAGTGTTAACATTCCTTAGAGAAAAGTAAGCAAAGGAAAAATAGATGCAGGGATGCATGTACTTCAATCAATTTGATGTATGCGCTACAACCACAATCATGTCCAGCACATAGTATATATCCTGTTAATAATGACCCTTTTATCAACAAAACCACTCAATGCATAATTCATGTGCTGTCTGATAAGATGAAGGAATGCAAATGCACCCAAAAAGTCAGAATTTTCAGATAAAAAATAATATTCAAATAAAAATAAATAAAATGCCAGTCAGTTTCCAACTCTTAAACTTGAAAAAAAAAAGCCTCAAGCCCTTTTTAAATCAAGACACAGTTTTTGTATTCAATAATACTGATTTATGTGTCTTATTTCATGACTAGCACAAACCCTTTCCCACAAGTAGTTACACTGCGGGAGGGGCATATGGTTCTCTCCATATTAAGTAAGAAAATATTTACAAAACAATAACTAAATCAATATATATCACAGCCTCAAGATCACTTCCACTTCAGACAAGTTTGAAAAACTGGCACTGTAGGCATTAAAGACCTCATCTGATAAATCACATATAGGCTGCCAAGTAACTAGTAAACTGTCCATATAACAAAGATGAATAATGACCTGTACCGAGTTTATAAAAATGTTTTTAGGAATGTCCTTAAATAAAAGTCATGGCAAACATAAATGAAGTGCATATAAAAGAACCCTGGGAGTACACTGCTGAATGGTGGCCATAAATGATATACTGATGTTGGAGAGAATGAACATGAAATATTAGAGAAAAAGCCCAATAGGGAAGTGCTTTTTCTGTTTGCCCAGATACTGTAGGAAACTTATGCCTGCTGTTGCTCTTTAAATTGACTTCAACTCAATATTGCACCTGTAATGAAATGTCATATCTTGTCTTTGTTTATATATACAATGACCAGAATAGTAAGTCCTTTTGATATGATCCGCTAGCCTTCTTAACAGTACACAGAAATACAAACAGAATGTGTATTTTCTGTAAATCTAAAGGTTCACTTCTGCCTTATGCCAGTTTTAGTTTTGATTTTTTGCTGGATTGAAGAGAGTTTATTGGTGTAATACAGTTAGAATTAAGAACTGAAAAATTTGTATCAGACAGGGAAGTACATTGCAGAAAAAAAGAAAAAGGAGAGTTCAAATAAATTAATCAGTCAAGTGTTGACTGCAAAAAGTGATGGAAACTGAAAACAAGCATACCTTTAGCACGGCCATATCTGTATTGGTTTCCCATTTTTCTCTGTTTATAATTTATTCTCCTGTGTATTACATATTCATCCTTACCAGATCATTAAAATGTACTGTGTGAATGTGCCAGCTGATATTTATTAAGTATATTGAAAATGTATTGAATATCACACTAGACACATTTAAGATATGCTTTTAAAATGTCAGCTTGAAAATGATTTTAGAATGACATGCTTTAAAAATAACTTTTATCTTGGGTAATGAAATGGGAGCTACCCAGAAAAAAATAAGAGAGTGACCTAGGGAAACATCAAACACAACAACAAAAAAATGAAGTCTAATCCATCACCATGACACTTAAAAACCTTTACAAGACTGGAATAAAAAGAGGAAATAGTGGATAAACTGTATACCTGAGAGGGTGGGAGAATTTGGAGTTAACTCTCATATAGTGTTATAATTAGTTCCTCAAAGCTCTCTTCCCTATTAGGCTTCTAAAATGTACGCTAAACAGGATCTATATAAAGTGTAAGCCCAAATATCATTATAAAAATACTGACACCTTTTGCACATGTAACTGATATTGATAGGAAAAATCAGTGTCAGCAGTAAGTTTCATTTGTTGCTCTTGGTTGGTAGGACATAGAACATCATTTTACTTCCCAGTGTAAAATGTACTTTACTAAATTTCAAGAAGTGTTAACTTTCATTGTGAAAGGCAGTATGTACATCCTTTTTGCTCTGATTAAGCTCAGTTTTAAACTTTTATCTTGCATTGCTTCAAGTCTGTTCCTGGTAGCCATAGACATGACAGACCATTTCTTGGAATTATATACCTTAATCAGGTTTTGTTATCAAGGAAAGAAACACCTGGATTCTGGTATGATGATATATATGTCCCATTTAATGGTTTTTAGTTTATTTTTATTTTATTCCTCTTTTTTTTTTTTTTTTTTAGTTGCAATTCTTGCTTTTTCTTTTATTTCCCTTCCATGATGAGCAATAATACTTTTTGGTATACTATTATTCCACCCATCTAAGGAAGATATACTCATTTTTGAAGTTATCTTCTAATAGTGGCACTCAGGTATATCAGGATATTGTTTATCGTTTAGAAAATATGATAGTTTAGTTTTCATTCTAGTGTTCACAGAGACATTGATTCTATTCTAGTCCCAGGCACTTACACCACACCCATCACAGTGACAGTATTAAATGGAAAAAGGACAATATTCTTTACTCTCTGCCGATAGTTGAAGTTACATCCACTTTTTTTTTTCTTCTTGCTCTGGAAGTTAGAGAGCTGATTTCACCACATGCAGTGACAAACCCAAGCCACACTTCAGTGGTGTCTGTGTAAACCACTTCTTAAAAGCGATCCTGAGCTTTCCCTCCACCTTGTGTACCAATTAGACCAATTGCACAAAAATTGCAAAGCACTACCAAATTGCAAGGTTGGAATTTCCATCCATGTTATTTTTGCAGAAAGAAACAGTGCCGTATGTTAGAAATGACACAGAAGAAGAGACTCTAACCTTCCATCACCAGTATATATTTATAATGCTCTGCTTACTTCCAAACCTAGAAGGGGTAGTAATAGATATCATCCTTTTGGATATACCCCTGCTGCTAGGTGACATACATGATGCCTGTAACAGTCTCTGTGTCGTAACTTCCATTTTAAATTCTAATTGCTGCAATAGAGATGCATAACATATCACACAAGAAAAACTTTTCAGCAATCCCAGTTCCTACGCTGAGAGCCATGGTCTTCTAACTGGTTTCTGATTATGGAAACAAGATTTTGCCTAGCACAGCAAAATAAAATGATTGTCTTCTTTGCCAGATCAAGCAACTGGTGGTGGCTGAAGATTTTTCAGAACATCTGAAAATAGGATGCAATTTTGTATATTTGCTTCACTATCAAGTACCATCATTTCTTCCTCTCCTCAGACCTGTGGAAAAATCACTCTCATTACAGTTTTTAATTAGCCATTATTTGTTGTACTCTGTAATCTAAAATGGAAGCAATATAGTCTAATAAATACAGTTTATTTTATGTGTTAAAGTATGTTTTTTTCACATTGTCTCACTTAAATAGCTGTCAAATTGTGTGCATCTTCTCTAGAGAAGGGTCATGACTTTCAGATGTATATCTATTAGGAGAATCACTTCTATCAGGTTTATTATTGAATTTATAATAATAGGATATTAATAGGATATTTCTGATAGGCAAGTTTTTCTACTTAGAACTGATCTGCCATATCCCCAGACAACTTTTCTGGTTCCCACACTTTTTAAAATGATTCTTCCATCATGCTTGAAATAGAATATCTGGCACCCTTGTTGACACTAATGAAACCTGTGATTGATTTCAGCTCAAAGATTTTCTTGATAGCAGCCATTGTCAGTTTTCAATGGAATCCACAATAAGCCCCTTTTAATAGCCAGGATTTTCAAAAAAGTCTCCTAATCTGTTTGTAAGATTTACAAATCCATTTTCTTTTAATATTTAAAGTTTATTTTGGAGGATGGACATATCGTGTTATCTATGTGGATTTTATTTCTGAGATATTTGTGCTTCAGATGTTCGTTTCATCACACCTGTGTGGTAGGAAAGCATTATGATGCTTGTTTCAGAAATGGAGAAATGGAAAAGAAAATGTTAAAGAACAGGAGTCATCTTCTGATTTAGGCATCTAAAAGTTCCTAAGAAGCTAGATGTCTATCAGTGAGTCATTCTCAACATCCTTCCTCTAACACACGTGGCATCTACCTTACCAAATACCTAAAATATCTAGGATGCATGCCTCATACATATACAGGATATATAGAAATCACAAGTGTCGAGCCCACTGCCTGTCTCATTCACTGTCTCCTTGCCCATCTCTCCCTCTTTCTCATGTACACATTCTTATTTATTTTACCCTCAAACACAGAAATATTTCTTTTACCCACAAATGCCTTCTTGCTATTGAACTGCTTTACAAGGTTGTAGTTTGGCAGCTAAAATTCCAAAACATTTTTTTATTAAAATTTCTCTTGTTAAATATCAGCAAAGGGCATTTGAAGAAATATTCTCTCTCATACACAAAGATTTACCAGAGATGCTCATTATCTTATGTCTTCTTTTGACATTGCTGTATATGTCAGAAAAGTACAGATTTCTACCCTTTACCCCATCTCCATGTCATCCTGCCCATAATTAGGCACTGGAATTCTCCTACAAATGCTTTCTATTACATATGTAGTATTGCATAACATTATTCTTGCCAGTATTACATAACATTAGTCTCGTCGCAAAAGTATCTGTCATTATTGAAAATGCAGAAGGAACAGTGAGTCTCTTTGATGCATTATGGCTCCCATCATGTCATATCACTCTGAGCCATGCAAAGCCACATGCTGACAGCAGCAGTCGTAACAAGACACAGTGCATCAAAGCCTTTTAGTGTTGTACTCGAGGGGCAAAGACAAATGCTATCACAGAGGCCTGTAAGATTGCTTCATAAAACTCATCATGCAAGAAGAGCACATCTTGTGGCAGTGCTGCACCTTATGTGCTTTTGTAGGACACTAATATGTCGTATGAGAGTGTAATGGTAGTACAGACTTACTGACATGGTAGAATGAACCACAACAAGGTGGAACACACAAAAACAAGAATGAACACACAAAAAGGCAAACAGTAAATAAATCTAGTGGCACAAGTTTGCTGTAAGGAGCAGTACAGTGAAATAGTATTTTACCAACACCTTGCCTTCCTACTGATCTCTCTGTTTACATCTCTGCTAACCAGCAACCCACTTAGAGTACACGTTATTTTCACAGCACTCCGTAAGCTAGACGCATCCAAGAATAGACCATCTGTTCACTTTTGAAAACCTTGTAAAAGACTGTGGTTCTTGTTTGCCCAAAATTTCAAACTCCTTTCTAAAGATCTTCTCGACCTTAAAATCTGTTCCTCCATTTTTCCTTCATAAAATCTTGCTATACCACAAGCAGTGCCCTAATGGAACACTTTATAGACTGAAAGGTGGTAGACAACACAGGTTTCATGCGTATCTTGTTGGCACAAAATTTTGTTGCTCTGTATGATTTGCAACAGCACAACTAACTGACATAATTCTTGTATGAGTCTTTCAAGATGACTTATCAGGTAATAGTTTATGGGTAATAATATTCAGAGCAGTAATGCTATAATTGCATACAAATCAGGTAAAATATTGCTATATTTTACAAATCTATAATGAAAGCTATTACATGTGTAAGCATTTACTGGGTAGGATATGTATATTTTCTCTAGAACATAATTTTCAAGTTACATCACCTGAAAACATTGTGCAAAATGATTATATAGAAGTGCTTACCCTTATACAAATAGAAATTTGATGACCCACTATTAGTAGAGGTCAGTTCATGTGAACAAAGAAAGCAAGTGACAAAACTGAAATTTGAGTGACATAAGAGAGTTTTCTTGCTTAAGAATAAACTAGAGAATCAGATGAGACTATTGAAGAAAACATTGTAGTGAAGATGTATGTATATCCGAAATGAAGGATGAAGCTCTTTGATCTTGTTTTGACACGTGATTCACCTCTACTTTCTCATCAACAAAAAAATTATATGTAAACACAAAGAAGCAACTGAACAAAAAATTATTCAATATTAATTAGCAGTCAGCTGGTGGCAAGTAGCATTGAAATGCAACTTTCTCCCATCTGAGAGCTCCCAGAATTAGAATATTCATTTAATTTCAATGTAGTGTGATAGAATAGATGAAACTGATACAATTTAAAGAGTCATTTTGAATAAATAGGGTTTTGAATTTCAAAAACAAAAAATAATGGAGTTTTGCTACTACCACTTGAATTACTGAGACCTGTACAGAGTTGCAGTCTCTGGGTGTCTCAGAACATGCAATTTCATGTTTTAATTTAAAAAGTCCATCAAAAAACAAAACAAAAAACTTTTCTGTTAACACCTATTGTGCAAATGCCAAGATGCAAGATGTTGCTTTTCACTCAAGTTTAAAAATTTGGCTTCTCTTCTTAAAATATAATAATGCAAGTTAAGAATAAACACTTCTTCTGTTGTCTGATGCTGATTGAAAAGATCTTTTAAATAGCTTTCAGCTAAAAGTAAGTTCAAAAATTCTGTATTGATTCAGAACCTCACAACAGCAAATGGAAATAAGAGGTTTAGAAAGATGTGGCACTTTCAAGAACTAAGCTTTATTCTTTGTCAACTTCTGCAATTGTACTTTTTCAGGGCCCTTTCTGCATGAATAACAAATATCTCTTCAAAGCTATAGTTCTTTGTGTATTTTCAGTGTTTTCTCATAAATAAAAACTGGAAAAAAAAAAGATTCTTAGTAGTCTTTTAGTTCTGGGCACTTTGAGAACTAAAAGTAGTGGAAGAGGAGAGACTCTGGCTAAGCACGAGTATCTCTTGGTAGCCAAGATAAAGGAATTTTGTTTATTCAGTGATGTCCACTCAGAATGAGGATTACTGAAGTAATGACTTCTTTGCTTAAAGGTAAGGTTTTATGGAAGCATTTATGCTCACAAATGGGATTAAGGATACTCAAGAGAGGAAAAAAATAACATTTGAAATAGCCTCACAGCCCTGTAATGCCTCTGTGGTACAAGCAGCCAGTTTGAAGATATCTCCCTTTAAACAAACAAACAAACAAACAAACAAACAAACAAACAAACAAACAAACAAAAAAAGAGAGAGACCTGAACTGCAAAATGGAATCCCCATCCCAATTGCTGTTTAAAAGAGCACAAAGCAAGACAGAAAAGTGTATTTTTATGTCTATATGCACACGCCTATGTCTTCATGTACTCAGTGCTGATGTTCTTTATGAAGCCAAATGAAGGAACTTGCTGTATAATATCAGAAGTATAGAATATAGTAGATCACTGGAAGCATTTTAGAGGAAGAGTGTTAAAAGTACCAAAGAAATTAGGGTACATGAATCTGCACTGAGGATTAATGATATAGCTAAAACTTACTTTATCAGTGCGTAAAGAACGAAAAAATAGGAAAAATAGACTTATTGGTTTCCCTTCTAGGGGCAATATACATTTTCCATTTAGCTTTCTAAAGTAAAACTGCAAGAATTCACTGCTTATAATGACTTTGAAAAAAAATCACTATATAAAATTCTAAGAAGACTTTTCATCACCTATTTCAGCTTGTACATTTTTAACTTTGAGAGGGAAAAAGGAAAAAATAAAAGCAATTTTCAGTGTGTTTCTGGGAGATTTCCATAATTCTGTGGCTAGCAGCCATGCCCAAAATACACGACTCTCTTAGAAGACCTTCCTCCAGCATTCTTTTCTTATTAAATCAAGCAGTTCCAGTTGAAAAATCTCTGATACAGTAAACTCAGGCCCAGGGAAAGAGATCATTTTAAATTTGCTGCAGTCCTAGTGGTTAAACTTCAAATTTTGGAATCCGTCTAGAAGCTAATGGACCAGTTCATGAACTAATAGTGCAATGAACTATCTATATGGAAGCTCACAATTAGCAAGACACATAATTCTGCACCAGATGGTGTTTCTGAAATCTTATCCTGTAGTTCCATAACGTGTGCATCCTTTACGAATTAACAAATGCAGGGGCAGGTGAAATGAGGTCTGCATGGGAAAGGAAATAGTTAGGAGAAAAGGAGCAGGTCTTCGGTTTTGTAGTAATTAAGAAAATGCTTTAACTTATTTCTATTAAGCCACAAAACAGCACCTTTCTCCTCACCAAGACACACCCAGGTGTTTTAAAGTCACAGAAGTCTAAAACAGTGGATTTTCTACATGACCTATAAGAATCATAGAACCTCTTTAATTTTTTTCTGACCAGTTACAGATTTATTCAAGAGCTGAAATCCTCTGTTTTAAGATTAAAGAGATTATAAGCCCAAGCAAATTGCCTTTTAATGATATATTTCTTAAACATTGAATTATGCTTTACTTTCCATAAATCTCAAGATTTTAACTTAAAAAGTGAGAGATTCATTCTTAACTTAATTATTTGATAAGATTAGAAATAAATTATTAATCTGAATCTCGTAGAAATCTCTATTTCTTCCCATATTAAAAAAAAAATCATTTTCCTGTGCTTGTGGAAGGATTCAAGTGGTAGGCTAGCAGTCTACAACCCATCTTCAACTACAAGGCAAATCCATTTCTGATATATGTTCATGTTTGAGGCATTTTCCAGAAATTCTGTCAAGAGTTTTTCTTTTCCATTCACCTTAACTCTCAGTTGAAATCTGGCCAAGGAAAGGCATAGAAAAGGGAGCTAATTACTATTGTTCCTTGGATTAGTAAATAAATAAGTGATGATAGTCATTGGAGATCGGCGTAACAGTCTTTTCCTCTCTCACCATACTGCCTCCTCAGTAGTTCCAGAGCTATCTTGGTCTTGGCAGTGTGGGTGGTTTGAACAACAGGTAAAGGCAGGCACAAACCAAACATGATACACAACAGCCCTGCTATCTGCTCAGAGAGGAAAGGAGGTGGGGGAAGAAATAGCACAGGATACATATTACAGGCCAGGAAAAGCCAACCGAAGAGAACAAATCTGAATACAGAGCAGCACAGCCCACCAGCAGCATCACATATGTATCTGTTGTTGCTAAATGATTTTGTCCAAGAATGAGTACAAACTGTTGTCAAAAAGGTGGCCAGCTTACATGGACTGGTTAAGAAAACAGTAAGTCTTCATACTTCTTACATTGCCTAAACCACCTACATTCCTTGCAACTTTCTTTGAATAGCTAGGTGAGATGGTGTTATGCAGAGCTCACTCATCTCTTTGCTGCTCACTGAAGATTCAATAGGGAGGCCTCCTTTATCACATCGTTTCACAGCACTATAGCATCTCAAAACACACAGGAGTGAGAGATTCAGAAAGAGTTCAAGAGTTCATAATGGAGCCAAGTTGTACTTCAGTATCAAATTGCTGATGGAAAAAAAAAAGCAAAGAAAAGAGAGAAGAGTAAAGAAGAAAGATCCTCCAAATAACCTCCAAACACGGTTTAAGCTTGTTCTCCACATATATTATGTTTGGACAAATGTAAAACCACTTGTCTTTATGAATAGTATTGATCAATAGTTGTGCTGCTGAAATACATCTGTTTCTGCCCCTAGCAATGACTTTCTGAAATAAACTGAACTTTGTATTTCCACTTGATTAAACACCACAAAACAGTCAGATGTTTATTAAGTACTGCAAAGAAAATAACAAAGTCGGTTAGCTCTCAGCTCTCCCTATATTTCTTTGGATCTCTTGTTCATATCTATTTCAATTAGCTTGAAACTCAGAAAATTCCAAGCTGCCAAATCTTGCCATTTCTCACAAAGAGAGAGAGAGAGAGAGAGAGAGAGAGAAAAAGGAGATTATTCAGATACACATCTATCAATTTTGTCAAGAAGAATCCTTTTTAGTGAATAGTCACGGGTGATTTTACCAATACAGTTAGAGATGTGCAATGGATTGACAACTATGGCTTCATTCAAATGTGATTATTAAATGGCAATGCCTCTTGCTTATTGTTAACTTGAAATAAATGTAAAGCAGTCATTGAAGCTGAAAAGTTTTACATTATCTTTGGAAAGCCTTATATGTTTTGCTCCTCTTTTTTTGAATATCAAGAAGTCCAGTGTAAGCTTCCAGTGTAAGAAGTCTCAGTATGTTGTTTATAAGCAAGACTTGCCCTTTTATTCATGTAAAATGAGGCATTGAATCTAAAGAAACATAGGAATTGCACAAATTTGAGGTATTCAACCTCTATAGAGCAAATATTGGTATAACTGTCATCCCACTGGGAGGCAATTGTAAAATCCAAAGTACATTTATGTGTCTCAATGCCCAAAGAAATAGGTGTTTTTTTGCTGGGCTATGCCTCCTCCCCTCTAGTAAGACAGCATGTCAACCAATTCTGAGAATTTAGCCAAGGACAGTCAGGGAAGGACGTATCACCTTTCCACCTTTCCTCTCTGCTGAGTCCTACCCATGGGTGAATCAGAAAAATTAAGGATAAATTAGGTTGTTTTATTTTTATTTTATTTTTTTTTTTTTTGCTGTTAGAGAAGTAATGTGCACATCTTGACAATATTAATAAAATACCACATCTTGGTTTGAGATTCTGTTGATTAAAAAAAAAAATCCTATGTTCATTTTTAACATGCTGTGAAGTTTGAATACATTATTTTAGAACTAAGAATACCTACCTAGTTCAAAAGGGGAGCCTTTTTTATTTTAATTATCCTTGGAAAAATGTCCATTCCAAAACTGCTCAGCACTTCAGTTATAATGATAAGAACATATGACAGTACTGTAGGTATAACTGCTTTTCAAACACATGCAGTTCATGGGCAGGCATCGAAGCACTAGGATGTATTTCATACAAGAAATAAAGATAGTCAAAACGCTTTTCACGATTCTTCTCATAATGTAGTATTGCTGACTGCCATTTCTGTTTTTGTTTATGAGTATGGTACTTGACAGTGAATGAGTAAGTGCAGATTCCAAAAACAGTCAAACTCATCCTAGAAATCTGTTAAAATATGTGAATACACTGATTACCTCCTTTAAATAATATAAAATATATTGCATTTTTCATCACACAGAATAATATCTGTAAAATTATATAATTTCCTTTAAAATTTTCTTGAAGAAGCAATGTAATCAGTCTATTGAATCCTTTCCATACAGTTCCATCTCCTTTTCAAAGCAATTCTAATCAAATGACTTCAATTGAGAAGTATAATATATAGGATTATATTATTAATGAATTTGGTGAAGTTGGTAGAATTCTCTCGGTTGTAAATAAGCTTGAGAATCTCTTGTTTCCATTACAATATTTCTAAACTTGGATTTCTGCATGATTTTCCAACCTAAGTGTTAAAATATATGTGTGTGGTTATGCTGTAATGTGTTTAGAAGCTTTGTGAATATCACATTAAAAAATCAAACTTTATTCGTAAATAACATCATAATTCTTCAGATAACTGACACCATATTTACAGCTCAAAAAGATAAATATATAATTTAGCAAAAGCCTTTAAATAGTTTTCACTAAAGTTGTCAGGAACAGAATTTAACAACTGAAAGCCAAGAAACAAGAAATTTAACAAGTCATTCAGGTAGAGGTGACTTATACCTAAAATGAGCACTAGTATTAGTTCAGTTTAAACATATTTACAGCTTAGGGGAAACAGTGGACATTCATTGACCTATCACTCATCTGGATTTCCCTAGATATGCCCTCTTTTCGTGGCTGCTTTTGCTATTTGCTGATGATTTTCCCACCTCTTGCAGCTTGGTCAGAGCCATAGTCAGCTGCAGATATCTGGAAATTCTGGATGCACAAGAATTGAGAACAGACATAGCAAATCTCACAGATGCAGTTAAATCTATTGCACACCAGACACAAAAACAATCCACATGTATCTTTTAAATGTGATGTATTTGGAATGAGTCATATTTCTGGGCAGTTGCAGTTCAATAACAGAGAAGAAGCAGGGAAGATTTCCCAAGCGCATGGGAAAGCTGTTATTTTTCTCTCACACAGACCTGTTAAGTTTTCTGTTCATGACTGCTGTTAATTCCACACATGATTTTGCTGGTTTTATAGTGATGACTAATTTTCAGTTTTTGTGAGATGATTGGCTACTTTTCCAGCTTTCTAGTGACCTCATTGCATTCCCTGATACTCTCTCTCTCACTGATCTAGTCCATTCATTTCTTAAATAACTGACATACTAGTCACTGACTCCTTTTGCATTGATTTAAACTTCCTCATTTTGTTTTAAGTAGATATTTTGTTTCCTACTGGCATCGTTTGAAATTTGAAATTAATCTTTACAGGTTTTTGAATATCTCAAGAGTCCCATGCCTAGGCCTGTAGTTATAAACCTGAATATATGAATAGAATGATTTTAGGAATACCAGCAAACACATTGATGCATCTATTTGTTAATGTGTGCCTCCCTGCTTCAGTGCAAACAAGAAATTGATTTCAAAGTCTGTTGAATTAGGTCCATGATAGTTAGCTGTCACTAATGTTTCAATAGTTAATCTTCATGAAAAATGAAAACAAGTTTCTGCCAAAAAAATCCACAATGCATTTTAACAGTTTTCTGGCAAAATTTAAGCATGGTAGTTTTCCAGAAAGCTTTAGTAAGTAACCACTTGCTGTTACAGTAGCAGGAATATCAGACCAAGCACTGTATCTGTTCCTGCAATGAGTCTGTCATTCAGATTTGCTACAAGAACGCTATTTTAATTTCAGCAGGTCAAGGGTTTCTACTCTGCAGAACCTGTGAACTTCTCAGAACATCTTAATATCTCCTGCGTTATAGTAAATTACTTGTTAAGAACAGTTTTATCAAAAAATGTGTAACATTAACATGGCAGTGTCATAATATAATGTGTCCAAGACAATATAGAAAACTCTGGCCACTTTTAAGGACACTGAAGCAATTTTGGTTCTGATTATTCTATTATACACCACAGAGTAGAGTGCAAGGATTAAAAGCAGACTGAAACTGGAGCAATAAATAGGATATCCTTTGTGAATGCTTTGATACAAGTAATCTGATGAGTGAGATGTACTTCCTGAGATATTTCATTAATTATTTGAAAATTCCTGGAGAGATGGTAGGTGAGAAATGACTAATTTCTGGCCTAGATAACTTTGGCAGTATAACATATGTTATTTTTCTCACTGTCTGAGCACAGAACAAAGAAAAGCCAGAGGGTCGCTTAACTTATCCATCTTCTGACCTATAACTCCATTCAGTCAGAAATACCAGAAAAGAAATTCTTTTCTCTCATTTGTGTCTGAAACCTTTATGTATATATTGGTAGAATCTCATTTCAGTAATTCCACTGAAGTCATTTTGAGGATAGATATCATAATATGACTCTTAGGAACATAACACCATCATGTATCTGTAAGGAAATGAATTTGTCTTTAAGCAATGCAATACTGATTATCCAAAACAATAAAAAAAAAAACTATGCATGTTTATAGAAATGATTTAGTTGGTCTTTTAGTGGTAATAGCTTAAGTCAATGGAACAGCAATTTGAATGCTCAAAGCCAGTGTTACAAAATAATAATTTTGGAGAGGGGTTCCAAGGTCTTTTTCATTCTCTCTCCTCAGCTAAGTTCTGATTTCTTTTTTTCTTTATTTTTTTTCCCCTCTGGCATCTTTTGGGAGTCTTTTTCTATTACATATGGGTTTGAATGAACTCCATTTACAATGTTAGACAAGAGTTCTTAATTCTTCCTAAATCCCCGAAATGCAAATGTATTGCATTTCAGTAAGTCATAAAACTGAACAAATACTACCATGGAAAAATAATTTTATAAGTGAGTTTAAATATTAATACTGAGTATGCCTTATTAAAATTCTGAGAATTAAATAAAAGTGAGTGATATTTCCCTAACATTGTTTGCAGAAGAGAGCTTAAAAGCTAACAATCTTTTTTATGCAGGAGAAAAATAAAGCATACTTGAGCCAATAAGAAAAAAATGGTTCACTACACACACTGCCATATAATTTGGAATTCATGAATTTCTGCATATTTTTGGATAGGCTGATACAAAATGAACTCCATGGCTGGATATTCTAGGAGAAACAATTCTTTCTTCTCTCTCTTTTTTAATGAAAAGTTCGCACAGAAAATTTGCTTTTCATAAGCCAGTCATCCTTGCACAGCTCCTTTACTGGCACCTGAGATATCACCATCTTTGTACCTGAAATGTGGCTTGATATATAGCAGTCTCTTGAACAAGAAGTTCTTTTGGCAAAGAGTATATTTATCTACAGTCAGACCTTTAAATTTTCCTTAATTTCTCTCTCCTATGTGTGTCTCTATGGCAATAGCACTAAGAAACAGAGCCTCAATAAAACTGTGTCTACCAGATCTGCAAGTAAGAGACGTAGGTGGCGGCTCTTGCAACTTTGGCCCGTAAAGCTGATGATAGGCACAAAAACATTCCTTGCAGATCCCTGCATCCAGACTACAGTTTAGATGGAAAAGCAGTACAACATAAATGAGAAAGTCAATTGCATTAACTGTATAAGGTGTACACACACGTGTGTGTGTGTGTATATATATATATATATATATGTAAATAAGTCATGTGGTTGAAAGTCATCTGATTGAAGGCTAGAATAAGGCCGCATTCCTTGCTGGAGTAAGAGGAATCTGTCTGCAGGCTGAAGCCCACTGGATTAGACTACCTTGAACAGCAAGATTTCCTACTTAAAATTTTTATATATAAGCTCTATTCTTGCTTTCCTTCTCTGTGAAAAGTATATCCTTTGGTTTGCATAGTCTTGCACTGTGTGCTTGCACTGTGTGAAAAGGATAAGTGAGAAGATGCAGAGGATGATACAGGTGCATGGAAGGTTCACATGCTAAGGAAATAGAGTTTTCTTAGATTTTGAAGAATATGTATGCATGAGATTTTGTGCCAGCATACTTAATTGCCCAGAGGTATCCTTCATTTATCTGCCTTCCTTTTTGCTGATACTGACCTCTCAGTAGAAAGGTGTTATAACAAATGCTAATATTTGCCTGTGTATTACAATAAGCAAAAGCATAAAGGCAGGAAGTTGCCTTTAAAGAAGAAATTCAATGTACAACACTAATCTCGGAGCAAAACATCACAGTAGGAAATATGGAATGAAATGCACCTGTAGCAGTAGCAAGAAGCAGTGTGCAGTGTCTGACAAATGTCCATATTGGTAGCTGGCATTTCTGCAGAAAGAACTTTATTCCCATTCAGATTAAATTCCTTTGTTTCCTTGCACCTATTTTCTTTACTTATTAGTTTCATTTATATCAACAGATTCTCTTACCGCAAAGTGCATTATTTTTTCATTCCTCACAGGTGGTCCACATTCAAATCCATACCTACAATCATCCTTTGATCCTTTGAACATTAAGGCACTGAATCTGTCATTTCTGAAAGTGAAAAACAATCCACAGTAAAACTATGATGAAACTGTGGCTCGGACACTGTGCAGTTTCTGCCTTGCCTTGCCCTGTGGATTTGTGTGCTCTGCTGATTTCATCAAAACTGTTATGTTTTTAACAAAAACATAAAAAAAAAGAATAGAAAGCTAAACACTGGATTTATAACCAGCAGCATATGCATCAGTTATGTCCTTTTGTTATCAAGAGCTATATAAATATTTTTGTTCTTATAAGATTCCTCCCTTTGTGCAGACATATATCTGTTTCTAAAGTGCCTCCAAAAATAGTATATGTATACAGATAGTTAGATATAATTTTGGTAAAATATGGAGACCCAACTTGCTTCATCACTGTAATTAAGCCCCAGCCTTTAAGGTAGATATTATTTTTTTGTATCAAGCTATCAGTGACTGACATTTTATTGGTTTCAAATTCTGTATCACAAATTGCATAATTTCTCAGAAATTTTCCAGAAAACCAGCCCCTCCAAATGTAAACAAGCTGTTCAGAAAACACAGAATCATTTCATACGGCCTACTGAATGTATAGTAAATGCCTGGTGCTGAATAACTCCAGTAAATAGGCTTTGTTCCTTACTGCTTGATTTTATCCTTTGTAGAAATGAAACTAGTGCATGCACAAGTATAATCCAGTCTTTGGGTTAGTTCCCAGACTTCATCATTCTTGCTTTGAAGTAGTGGCAAACCACTGAAGCATCTTACATTGCTATTAGAGTTTTCATACTTGAAATGCTGTCAGGCATTACTCAGCCTTTTAAAACTAGATTTTTTTTTTTTATTATTTCAGTCCTGTAGTTTGGTTTGCTTCAGGTAACCTGATACAATAGTGGTTAAAGTTTTCCAGTGTTTTTTTTACCCATTCTCTTGGGAAAAAAAACGGGATTCAGAGAGTGGGATGAGCAGAAAGTCTTTAAGAAGAGCACTAGGTCACAGATGTAGATACTCAATTTGGGACTCAGTTTAAGATTAAGACACTGACAATTAGACATCTACATGTGAGCTAGGTGTCTAAGTTCCCATTGCAAACCTGGGACTAGGTCTATTTTAATTGCTTGAACACAAGCGTCTAGTGGGTTTTGAGACTCCTTAGGCTGTTCTGCATGAATTCCAGTTGCCATTAGATAAAGATGTGAATTTCTGGTAGATTTTGTTTTATATTTTGCAGCTCTCTGTGGCTACCTTGGATTCACATCAGGTTTCTCAGATGGCACAGAAACTATGTATAGATGATGGGATCGACATAGCAGTCAAAGTACTGAAAGGATTAATCTTACTCTGACGCAGACATGTTAGATGGGACTTGTTTGTATAGATGCAGGCTCATTGTGTCTTTAGAAGCAACCGAATCTCAAATTTAACAATTAGTCAGCCAAACAGCATTAACCTTATTGACTAGATCTCCATTGATCATGGAGCTATGTCTGGTTTAGATGTAATGCTGGGTTTTATTGTTATTTTCCTGAAGTAAATATTTCTGGTTTTCTAATTGTTATTATTCAAATAAATCTAGTAATTTTCTAAAGAGAATTCACTAACTGCATAGCTAATTAAAAGAGTACATTAAAAGAGTACATAATATCTGCAGCACTGAACTATCTATGAAATGTATTTTATATACCTCTGCAGTAAAATCATCTTCTATTTGTAGAACAATAATGATATATGATTTGTGCCATGTGTTTCATAGTTCATAAACATTTATTACAAATGGAACAAACTACTACAATTTCAGTTTAATTTTTTAAATAAGCAAACTTCAAATAAGATCATGGTTGGGGTATATTCATGCTGTTTAAGTTAGATTTCTGTCACATGGTAGATTTACATGTACGCAGAACAACTGTAGAGCAGAAGTTATCAAAAAACTTCAGAAGATTCATGTAAAATGAATCTTTCATGCACACGGAAAATGTATACTGAAAGCAAAAAATGAGTAGATACTGAACAATGCATAATGCTGCATAATTACCTCTGGAAGTAAAATCCACTAAGTGCAGATCATTTGTAAAAACAGGTTTTGTGCTGAAATTCATGCTAAATTCCATATTTAATACCTTAGGATGTGAGCTAAGATTGAAATTTTAAGACAACAGTAAAAACTTACATCAAAAAATAATTATTTGATAAGCATTGGGTAGACAAAACACTTTTCAC
Organism: Nothoprocta perdicaria; assembly: GCF_003342845.1. NCBI lineage: Eukaryota > Metazoa > Chordata > Aves > Tinamiformes > Tinamidae > Nothoprocta > Nothoprocta perdicaria. Next base: position 882,735 of record NW_020455496.1, on the reverse strand, counting down.
AGCGCTCCATAGTTTTAAATATTTAAAATAACTAAGGAATGCAGCTTCAGAAAAAGTAATAAGCAATTACTTGTGGAAAAAGAAAGGTGAAAATGGCTCTGTGGACACCTTCTCTGCAGAACATAAATGTAATGTAATGCATCCCAATTGTAATCACAGCTATTGTCTCTCTGGATTAGGAGAATAACTGATTTTCAGTGAGGCAAACTGAAAATTAAGACAAAATACATGCAAAATGAAGAGGATTTAAAAAAAAATAAAAAAAAAAGGTTTTTTTTGCACATAAAATCTTAAATATTTTTATTTGAGCAGTCATTGGAAAAGTAAAGCAAAAGTACCGCTAAATATTCAAGTTGCAATCTGCAGGAGGAAGACTGGTTAATATTTCCCACATATTTAGCATTTAAAAGCTTTTCTCACTACCACGTTTCACCCACTGCCTAAGGGTGCTCCTTTACAGTCAGCATCTCTCTCTTTACCCTGAATATTCTTCATCTCTACTAGGTTGGCAAAGAGACTGGTAGTTGTGGCTGAACATCCTAGAGAGAGTGAAACCCCGGGATTTTACTGACATGCCACAAAGCCACATGCAAACATGCAGCTGCATGCAGACAAACACATCACTCGAGGAACCTAAAGATCTTCTTGCTCAGTGCAGTTGTATGGAGCAGCCACGGGTCGCTCGTCCTAGCCTTCGAGCTTCACTACCGTTTGAAAGTCACTGTGATAAAGCAGTCCAGGATGGACCGCGGAGATCTGCCATCGATCTTCCACGAGGCATTCAGCGGAACAGGAATTGAAATCACCATCTCCTTCTTTCTCCATAAATCGCTTAACTAGCTGACTAAAAAGGGATTCTCACTCCTTTCTGTTAGTTTTAATGACTATTAAGCATTTTAATCAAAACGGAATAATTCCAAAAGAGAGTTTATAGTCATGCATTTCAAAGCACCTATATCCTGCTGGTGAGGTCTAAAGCTGAGAAGTCCCTTTTTCTTTTCTCTTTTTTTTTTTTTTCTCTATGAAAATTCATTTATGTCATAGTGTCAAGGGAAACAAAGTACTTCTAAATTGTCTATGAGTTATGAACTCTGAAGCAGCTCAGTGAAATTGCAACTTTCCTTTCTAATGTTGTGCTTCCTAACTCAACACAGGGGATTCAGTCCATGGGGCCTCGTTCTTACATCTCTGTCTCAGCCTGAGCTTTTGCAAGCTCCTGGCACTCCTGCCTCTGCAGTACAGCTGACAGGGAGGTCCAGGATTCCCGACAGCATATGCAGGATGGTCCAGGATTCCCGACAGTATAACAGACTCAAAAGAGTGAAAAATACTTGTGTAGACTTCTGTCAAACTCTATTTCATTAGATCACTTTCAGGACATTCTTAAAGCTTCATAATAATATGATTAATCACCGTTTACAGATGCCACAGCAGTATGGAAGTGACAGAGCCTCCGCGCCTCACCTAAGTGTAATAGCCCCCAGAGTGTGGACACAGACACTGTGCCCAGGCAGCTGAAACACCAGGAACTTTATCAGGTTTGTCCGCTTGGTGAAAGGAGCCTGTGCCACAAGAAGTCACTCTGGCTAAGAGTGCAGTGGCATCTTGTCTGCCCAGGTTGTGCTGCCACCTTCTCCGCCCTTCTCTTGGCAGCTGAAGTATTCCCTGAGAAGACAGGTTGAACTTTAATAGGAAAGAGTCCCCTAAAAACTCTACCACATGCAAACCCGATAGGTGAGTTTTCAGAACCAGGCATCTGTCATATTTCTTTGTAATAATTACACCTAAAATATCTATGCTTTATTCCAAGTTCAGAAGTAAAATTTATTTTTTTCACCTTCATTTAGCTAAGTCCTTATGTTCTCAGAACAAGTCTTCTCAGATTTTTCAGGCATTTTCATCGTTTTAAAAAGACTATTTTGACAGAGTATATTGGAAGAACTTTTCAGTTGTTAAATGGTTTATGCTTCCCCTGTACGCTGTTTTTTTGGCAACTGGAAATAGAAAGCTCTTTCCCTTATCACATTTCACCACTCCCTTACATTTCACATACTCAGGGTTTTAACACCAAAGTATCTCAATACTTTTGGGCAACTGAGGATTTTGTCTCCCCACATTTTTCTGCTAAAGAACACCAGAGCATTTCTTTCAAGTAAAAGGCAAATCAAAAGGGCTAAATTCACCCAATTCAATAAAAGAAGCTGCAGATTGTATTTTTGTATAGTAGGGCTGGACCTCTGCACCTTTACAGAGATTCACATCATCAGAGTTGAGGCAGTGCTACTGCCACCTTCCTTCCCTTTGGGTTCTTGCCAAGAAGCAATAGCTTGTTAGTGATGCAGGTCTCACGCTCCGCTCAGGATTCTCACTCTAGGCAGAGCAGCTCTTTTAGTGGCAACGTTGGCTCCACTCTTCCAGCTGGGTGGGGATTGAGACTGCCATCAAAAATACTTTCTGCTGCTGAGGAATAATAACAGATTTACCTGTAAAAGACACCATAATCTGGTACTGTATGAATCTGGCCAAGAGAAATTATAAGATTTAAGTACATGTGTACACAGAAGCAAGCTGTCAAGCATAAAACTTGGTGACTCCTTATGATAAGAATATATTTTAGGGGCTGAGCATGTACTGCATAATTTTTATCCAGTTGATTTCATATCATCCACGTTTTTATGCCATTAAATTCTATTATGCCTTGTAAATCTCCACAGCCATGATTACTCTATGATAACTGCATACCCTGTTGAGCCTTATTGCCTAATTGGTAGTTTACAAGGAAATGTGTGTGCTGGTTTTGAGATTTGCATCCTGTTTCCTCAGCAGCAAAAGATATTTGTTTGACATGCTCAAAGTTGTTAATATTGGTATGCCTGCTTACACAAACTGTGAGTATAAAAATATCTTGTTTGGATGGGTATCGAAAATGAAAAAAAATAGACATTTGGAGGATTAATATTTTCTATGAGTTTAGAGAATTTCTCAAAGCCTGGTTCTGTTTTCATTTGCAGCAGTATAATGAAGGAGTAGATCTAGTGGTTTGCAAGGCTAAAAGTCAGGATATAATCCAGACAGCTGCATATTAGGTAGGCTATTTCTGCAGAAGCCCTGACCAGACATCTTATAGATGACACACATAAAATATATTTGAGGAAATAGAAACTGTTCACCATGGATATCCCATACTAGTATTTTTGATGAACAGAAATCAAAAGGAACCTTGTGGATGTCTAACACCACCTGATGAATACAATTAATTTCACCATAAACTAGATAGTCAGAGTGCACTTATGTTATTTTGCATTTTTTTTCACTTTCCCAAATTTTATTCTCGTCTTTCTCCTCTCTTAGCAGTCTCCTGCAGCAGTCACATACTTTACACAGCTCTTCTTCTATTCACCCCACCAGAGAAGGAGGTAGGCTTCAGCAACATGACTGAAAAGTGCTCTCTGCAATATTTCACATGACACCCAGATTTGCCTACAAGAATATCCAGCTGCAGGACATCATATATTTATGGCTTGATAATACACAAGAAATTAAGTACAACTAACACTGCTAGGGAAAGTATTTTATCACAAGAATAAGCATCTCACCTGGTAGTGGGGTCTAATCATGGAAAAGTACATTGACATCCCAGCCACACTCTAGAGGAAGATTCAAACAAGTGGGGAAGTCATAGACTTTAAAAAATGAAAGGCTACTGCTAAAAATTATAGACAAATGAGGGGAGAGGAACACAAGACACAAGGAACACAAGCCTGAAGGGATAGATGAAATTTTATAAAACCTTATGGCTGACTACTGTGTGAAGCTAAAAGGAGTTCCTCTACATACTCGGTGAGCTGCACCTCTAGAGAACTATTGAATAAAAGGCACAGATTGTAGTCTTTGGTTTTCTTGTGCTTTATATCTGAGCTTCTTCTCGATAGCTACAGTAATATTTGCATGAATGTGGGCAATGTGTGGGCACAGATTCACCCTATTCGGTCAATTTTACATAATATTAAGAGATCAAACTTAGAAAGAGTGGTGGTTTCTCCTCCCTTCCATCAGGACAACAGTGGTCATCCATGAAAAATGATGAAAAATGGCCCTGAGGAGTTATGTTTGTGTTTAAATGCAAAGAAAATTTTATTTAGGTACTCATATTAACTTTTACTCCCTTCTACCTCCTCTTTAATCTTTCCTGGTTCTATTCAGCAGCTTTGCAAGCGGGGGGGGGGGGGGAAGTTTTCTTTTTAAATGTTCTCTATGACCCTGTTTCTGAGAAAGGATTTCCCTAAGAAAAGATAGCAATGGCTATGTTTCAATCTCTTATATATCCTCTCTCCCAGATTATACAAGAAACTGCAGACTAAGTTATCATTTACATTCATATGGACACGCAAGTGCCCTTGTCTTTCCAGAGTTTGAGCTTCCCTGCTCTGAGCAGGAGCTAGCACTCCTGGACAGAGCAAAGCAGAAGCAGATGCACTGCCACAACTGAAGGAAGATACCCTAAAGATCCTAACAGAGAATGATGCCCCCCTTGCATAAGGAGAAAGGTGGTTGAAGCAAGATGAATGTGCTCCCACGTTGCCATGTGCCTTTCCAGTCTGCTATGGGATATAAGCGAGTGGGACACCAAGGAGTGCCTCTCAAACCACTCTCCACTTGCATATGCTAATTGCCAGTCTTTATGCTCCTCAGGAAACTTTCTGCCCATTCTGCCTCGCTACTCAGAGACATTACAGGTTTTCTTCAGTTTTTTGTTTTCTTTTGTTTTTGTTTTGTTTTGTTTTCCACCTTTCTTCCTTTCTTCCTTTCTTCCTTTCTTCCTTTCTTCCTTTCTTCCTTTCTTTCTTCCTTTCTTCCTTTCTTTCTTCCTTTCTTCCTTTCTTCCTTTCTTTCTTTCTTGTAATATAGGTTTCCTTTTTTAATATTACCTTTCTTATTCTCAAGATACCTGTTAAGGGATTACTGGTCTCCCTCCAATAGAAATAGTGCACTGTATCATTCTTCTCTGTCTCTACTGGGTCACTTTCTGTAGAATATTCTTCCTTATTCCCTTGAGATACTTTCCCTTCCCAGCTGAATTCCCAGAGCCAGCTTTAACAAGTGAGCCCTTGCTACTTCAATCATACTGCTGCACTCAGTGTCTCAGAAGGCATTCTTGTGATCCTCCTTTCTTACTTGTATTTATTTCCATCTCCTGGACATGTAGCTGTTTTTCCTAGTCTCTCATGACCTGGTTCTCCTAGACTCATATCTTTTAGCATTAACCTTGCCATAGCAGTGCTGTTGACTCCCCAAGGACTTTTGAATAGGACTTTACAGATTATGACTTTAAAAAAGAGTGAACGGGATAATCCTTGTTTTAGTTGTGGTTGAACTCCTCTACACACAAAGTCCTCTTTCTCTGAGGTACACAAGAGGAACGAGTAATTAAGTAGGATATATGGTCCTATGCACAAGGAAAACAAAGAGTTAAAGAGCATTCAGGTCAGAGTCTGTAAAAGCGAGATAGATTGTGGCATCTTGATAACCTTGGCTTGAGACCTGTTTCTGTTGACTTTGCCAGTAGAAGGCAAGGTATCAGAAGTCACAGAGTTCTTCTCAGCTGATACGGAGCCCAAAGTTGGATATATCATATACAGATAATCCAGAACCTTGGAGTAGATGGTAGCAAAGCGGAAACTGGTGTGAGGTGGCCTTGTAGAGTTGATATCATCTAATAAAGGCATTGTATAGTCTGAAAACTAATATTAGTGCAAATGCTCTCAACCTTCTTCAGTGCCTCAGGAATGCTTGCTCATAAGTTGCCCTAATTTATCATGAATAGTTTTCATTGGTAATTGCTCCTGCATATTTACATATTTATCCATTATAATGTCCTTCAGCTTTCATTCTCCAGGGTTAAACAAAGCAAATTTTTTGTCACAAGGTCAAGAATGCAATATAATTAATCCCCAAATGAATCTATTACAACTAAAGACTATATAGGCACAGAACAAACAGTTTATCCTCACGCAATTTATCCCTGTGCAAGTATAAATCTATCTTACATTAAATAATGGTTTTAGCAAGTTTATATTTCTGCCAAATTTAGAAACGAGACTGCAGTTCAACCACAGGCACACACCTAGACAGCAGCATTTAGGTTATATTGTCTCACATCTTGCATCAGTTGACAGTAGAGAAGTCAAGTGAGGAAGTTCATTGTTTGAAACAAAAAGGGGGAGCAATGACCATTAGCTCTGAAGCAAGAGTAGCTTGTTGGAGGAAAAGCACTTCTTCCACAGTAGTGGGTGCACTGCGGTTAAACACATTTTAAGTGTATATCTGCACAACAGAATGCACCATGCATTGAATAAGATAATATTGGTACCAGTAGGAGTGTTATCTTCATCCCTTCTTTCTTGTACTACTACTGCTTTCACTGTCTTTTTTTGCATTTTGCCTTGAAGAACACTGCCTCCCCAGTAGTACCTCCATAGGCTAGTGCTGCTACAGCTAATTTCTTTCCTCTGTCTTCAGCATCTTCCTTGAGTGCAACCACTGTGCTAATCACACAAATTCCTTGCCTCCACAACCTGGTGTGCCCACAGTTGGACTGTATCTAGAAGACTATGCTGTGCCATCTGACATGTGCACCACCACTATGCAATATGGAAATTTCACAGCAAATAATGGCATTCAGCTTCAGGTAAAAGGCATTTTACCATGCAGATATGCAATCTTCCTCAGGACAAGAAAGGCTTGATTCAGCTGAATTCTACAGGGAACACAACCCCCATTTTTTGTCTCATGAAAGTTTTCTTTTTTTTAAAGTTCACCATCCCTGAGAAGGATTTCTTAATTCTGTTAGAATAATTCAGAAAGCCACTAACATTTTTTTTCAGTAACACAGAAATCATAAAAGTTTCTGAATGCAGGAAGATTCATTTTGAGACAGTTTGCTTTGTCCACATCACTTTATTTTAATCTTGTTCATTTGTCACTGACAACATCACCTGCTGAGCTAAAATGTTTTCAGCCTGAAACTGGAGGATGGGCAACCAAGATTAATAGCCCACGAATCACATGTTAGCAAATGATTTTCTTTGACCGGCACTGAATCCTCATTTATGCTATTGTTGGATAGCACTAGGAAACTGTAGTTGAAAAACAGTGCACATTTTCCCTTTACAATATTTCATTTTCAGTCAACTGACCCCCAAAAGTTGTCAGATTCATCACTTACAGACACCATCTGCTGACCTGTCATGGAGGGTGGTCAGAGCTGTCACAATGGAGCATTTTTTTCTCCTAGATTTGTGTGTAAAAGCAGAAGCAGGAGGAAAGTGCTTATTTTAAATACAGACCTACACTTATTTATTTTGTTTGGAAGATTTTCTACATGCTTAACATTCGCCAAGACAACACAGTAATAGATGCAGACAGAAGCTGAAATCTATGTGTTGCATGGAACAAGGCTCTGTATCAAATATGAACTTTAGCTGTTTTTGCTGTTCAGCTATAGTAGCTAATTTGCCAACTCTGCCAGAGATACACATCCCTTCTCTGTTTCACTGGGATTTTATTGGAAGAACTGAATGCAATAGGATACGGGCAGATGGTGGAGCAGAGGAATAGCAGCAACATGATTCCTAGTCTTTTTTTCATGATGTCCTTTCAAAACTTCCTTATTGCTGTCAATGTTCAACTTAGACAGAAATCTGACTTCAAAACAGAGTAAAGCAAAGAACAATAGACTTAATGTACCGCTTTTCAGTCACAGTAGACAGAGGAGCAAGTTGGTCTTTCAAGGCCGCTTATGATTTAATTTAGGTATTCCAGAGATACGTCCTCCAAATTTTATCTGTTCTGTCATATTCCAGCAACCATCATCCACGTTCTCTGGGTGGAAAAAGGAGATATACCTTTTCTGAAACACCATACAAATTTTCTTTTCTTTTTTTTCTTTTTTTTTTTTTTTCTGGAAATCCACCTTTTTTCCTGTGTTGCTATTATGCATTGAGGCTGTTTGAAAACATGAAAACTTTATTAGAGGGATAAGGATCACAGCTTCAGCTGTGGAATATAGAATATTAACATGGCTAGAAATGAATGGTAAATGTAACAACACAAATTTTGGCAGTATTACAATTAGTCATTTAACATGATATCCTAAAAGTGTATTCACACATCCCATAGAATAATATCTTTGTCTTGTGATATCTATTCCTTCTCCTCCCGTAAATTGCAGTCATGTTGTTTCCAGTAAATACTAAGCTGTACTTAGGCAATTTTGCCTGTCATCCCTTAGGAAGTGTTTCTCATTCCTGTACTCAATTTCTATCGTATAATCAGTCTTAGTGATTTCAGCTTTATTTACTAGTTGGTTAAGGAGAGCTTCAGAGACTGTGGGGCTCAGATCCTTCAATTTGTGAATCAGCAGAGACTTCTTTCCCTGTGACACCTTATAGGAAAACAAGAACCCAAGGAGAAATACTTTTTTTTTTTCATCTTCTTGCAGATAATATTCTGAATAAGGCAGGATCTATATGAGACTACGACTCACAAAGCAACTTATAAGTCCTTTATATGAAGAAATGCTTTCTTTTTGCTCTATGAATTGCCAATCTAAGTAATTTTAAGTTTCTGTAAAATTATATGTATATATTACATATATGTGTATATAAATGTATATATACTAAACTCCCAAATTCCTGCTCAAAGACCATTAAGTAGAAAATGTCTCTATGTCCATTGATGCACAGATGCAAAATACTACTTTTCTCTGGTGTTGCTATTAATCTAGATTCCTAAATAAACAACATATGGAAATAGAGCAAAGCTTTTTGATCCAGAAGGTCAGGCCACAGGAAGCATGGGTACCTTTACCAAACAAACTCATTCGGCTAGATGTAGTAAGTAGAAAATTGTCTTTAGATGCTATATAGATAAAATAAATAATAAAATGAATGTAACATTTATAGATGAAACCTATCAAATGAGGTTGACCATCTCTACTTAGATTATCTCAAGAAAAGGGGGGAAAAAAGGAGGTGGGGAGAGATTTTACATTGTGAAGCAATGTGAAGTTTTTTACTGGCAAAGATTGTATATTATCATTTTTACAGGTATTTTAATGAATTGGAGCATGTCCTTATCATAATAAGACTAGAGTCTTATGATCTCTCTCTAGAGTAACTGGAGCTCTCAAGGAATGGCCAGAGAAAAGACTGGGAACTTTGAGTGACATTTACATCGCCATCTTCTGTGCTTTAAAGGGGAAGCAATATACATCATCACTTCTGGATTTTGTGCAACTCTGCTACGTCAGTAGCATGGGGGAGCAAAGTTGAGAGAGGGACTTAGACCCTCACACACTTCTGCTCTTAACAACTGCGAGTCAATAAATTTGACTAAACTGCCTTTAGTCAATAAACTTCTCTCAGCCTTTTGTCACTATGTTTGCATCAAAGTTTCTTAAATGACAGATGCATATCAAACTTTCAGCTAACTCCTGAAGGCTGTGGGAGGTATTCCTTCCAGAAATCATGAATTAATCTCCTGGGTGCAGTCATTTTTCTTAGACATGTTTTTAATAGACTTTTAGGTCTGGTTAAGTTCAGTATTTGCTTTCATTTTCTCTTTTTTTTTTTTTTTTAATAGATAGATGACCATGATAACTGTTAATGCTTCATAACTAAACAGATGCTGATCAAAAGCTGTTTAAAGAAATAAAAAAAATGTTCCAGCATGATTCATGGAGTGAACCTGAGAACATTGCCCTCCTGCTGCTGATACATATCATCTTTTAAATAATTATTAATAAATAATAATTTCTTTTCAACTTTAACATTGCTAATTGTGTGAGCAGAATTTATGGATTTATATCTAAAATATTATATGTGTATAAAAATATGAGGGGAAAAATAACGCATTACTGTCAAATATATGTTTTTCTGTTTGTTGGGAAATACCTGTTTTTGCAAGTTTACTATACTGTGTATTTGAAAGCACACACACATATATATTTTCATATACAAAAAGGTAAATTTAAACATACATATATATGCATATATAATATGTGTATGTGTTTTTACTCCCTTTTTCCCTCTATATTTATTGGAATTTTTTTTTTCTTGGTAGAAAGCATCAGCTACCTATTTGAATATATATTTATATATCTGCTACCTGCTAACATGAAGATATGCTTGGCTCTCCTGAACCTCAAGTGGGACATATTATTCATGCTTCTGTACATTCATAATGCAATGGCATCCCATAATCCTCTCAGATGGGAGGCTTGTCAGCAATAATTCAGTGCCATGTGAGGTGCTTCCACTGGCATTTGAAATTGGTTTTTATAAGTGTGCATGTTACTGGAGAAGCTCTTTAATCCAGAGGTTTCTTAGTTTAAAATCCAACTTATTCTTCTTGAATATAAGCCGCTTTCCTTCCATAATTCAAAATACGAAATCTTCCTCTTGGCAACAATGAGATAGACATAAACTAGTTATTATCCACCAAATATTTTTAGCCTTATTTTGAAAGGTATGTTTGAGATCTTAGCTTTATCATAGATGTCTGGAGAGAGTTGTTGGGGCTATTAATTCTCTGTTTTTGAGTGATGGCAGAATTCTAAGTGCCAGAAGTCTTAAGACAGCTCTTGCTAGCCTGTTTAAAGTAATTATATCTATCCGAATGATTTGATATCCTGTAAAGGCTTTCTTGCCCCAAGTACAGCTACATAAAAGCAGATGGAAAATCATTTTACCATACTGTCTTGTGGTCAAAATCCCAAACAAGGCTCTGGATTTAGCTGTCTTTGTGATTAGCACGATACCAGAAGGACCACTCAGTGTGCTTGGCCTGCTGTAGTATGTAACGCTTCCAGATGCTGCATAGGTAGGAACTGTGTTGGTTCACAACATGCGCATGAGCCAACCACCTGAAAATTTACTGAAAAGTGACTTTAATGTCTACTTGACCTCAAAAAATGTCATAAATATCAGAATAATATGTAAGCATGTAATGGCTTCAAAAGGTAATCTTAATTACTGCAGTGTACTGTAACATGTTCAAAGAAGGTGTTCCCTAAAGGCATCTGAATGTCATTAATGAGTCCTACCATGGGTCAGTGAACAAAGAGGAGAAACAAATATATAAGAGCAGAGAGAACCATGACTGAGGGAATGCTGTTAAGTGATCAACAATAGCATATATGTAGCAAATATGCTCACCATTTCGTCGGTCGTGTGAAAAAGAAATCCAATTGATTCATAGGTTGTCTAACAGGGACAAGTGACAAGGGAATATAAATTTGCCCATGTGAGATAGTTCAGTATAAACTTAATGTGAGATGAAGAGATAATCGGTCAATAGAGATATGACCCTGGTTTATAGTGAAATTCTTACAATCAAAGGAAACCACAATTGAGGACACTCTGATTCCCACAGCTGTTATCAGCATTAATCTGTACTACTGTAAATCAGAGTAAGAGAATTACTTCCTTACAAATAAAGGAAATTGGTGTGTTACTAAGAAGTCTGGATGATAAACTTGTGTCATGGCCATCTCCATTTCCCTGTGTGGTAGAAAAAGCCTTTATAGACCACTGCAAATCTGTGTCTATTTTCAAAGATTTGGGTGTGTTGAAATTCAAGGCAAGTTATTATAGTGAAATAAATGTTGGCTATGCACTTAGTATAGGATTCTGTAATCTTCTTTACGGCATCCAGACATATGGCTATTTATTTTGAGGTATCCTATGGAAAAAAAAAAATTCTCCAAATCATGTGTATTCTTATAGAACATGATAAAATAAAGAGTTTTATTTTCTTATGTCTTCAACTGTTTTCCAGTTTTTAATCATGTTCATAACTATTTGTGTAATACATTGAAGATCAGTGCACCAATTGATGCAATAAGTGCACCAATAAATATACGGTGTATAGTGCATTGCATAGTGTTTACAGATGTGCCTACCACAGAGAAATATAATATTTCATTTGTCCTTTGAGATTTTTCAATGCATTAGTCCAAAGTGCTGCTTAGCTATTCTAAACTCAGTTGATGTATTGGCAAATTATGTTTAGTTGATTGTCCCCAAGAACTCATCAGAAAATATTTCTCGAGTTCTACGCTTTAGTCCTTATCTGAATCATGGACAGAAAATACAAATAAATTGAATATTTATACCTGGGCAGAATGGCAATATTAGTATTCAAAATCCTAGCTATTGGATCTCTAATTTATATATTTGTAGAAAGTGTCACTACTTTGGAATTTGGACCACAATAAGAATGGGAAAAAATGGAAATCTGAACCATGTCATGCAAAAGGGAGCCTTTTTTTGCACTCAGTTCATCAGAAAATCTTCTACAACCTTCATGATCAAAAATTCTATTCAGTTATCTCTTAGCATTTTGGACAAAGACAATTTTCAGATCTGGTGAGTTTGTCCAAAGCTGAATTTTCTCCACTTTCTGTTAGAGCTCAGATAGGCTGGAAGTCTGACCCCTTGCTATTAAATAAAACAAGCTATCATCTTTTAGCCCAAAGGCAGACTGTGTGGAACAGTTTGCCTGCTGAAATCCACAAAATCAGGTAGTTGCATCCTTATTGGGAATAGTCATGCAGACATGCTATTCCCCCAACTCTTATCTTAGCATTAAACAGGAGAATTTTAGCTAGCATAGGTGAAATAGCATGCCACAGTGCCAGAAGCTAAAGAGGAAGGGTGATCTTGTGCCACTACCTGAAAATGGGCTCCAGTGCTGTTCCTTTTACCGATACAGACACAGCAAAAGGGGGCCCATGGAGAACAAACAGTCAGTGCAAGGGCTTTATAAGGGCTGTATGTTCTATTGTTCATCTAGAGGTTGAAGACAATTGATGCTTCCTTCTACATCCTACTTATCTGGAACTGAAAATATTTTATTCCTGTAGGGGAGCTTAGTTTTAGACTTTTGCAGCTGACTATACTAGTCCATGCAAATTAGTTAGAAAATTACTGAGATTAAAGATATTATACATCAGTTTACACTTCCTCATACATTTTGTTTCAGGATAGACAGTTAAATATCTTCAAAAGACATCGGCTTGTGAGAGAAAAAGAAAACAGTGGACAACAGTGCTGCTGATGCATTATTAACATTAAAAAGTGAATGTAAAGTTATTAAATTTAAGATTATTAGATGTCATCAAGCCCATTTCTGTACCCAAGTATAAACTCAGCATTAGATGCTAACAATATTATAAAAACCTGTGCTTTGCAGAAGGATGACATGGGTATATTACACAAATCTGAAAAGAAAACCTTTGGGAGATGATCTAATGGTAGCAATTATACAATATGTAGCAGGATAAAAGTTCAACAGCATAAATATTGATGGCAATTAGCTAAGAATTAAATGCACAGTTAAAAAGGTAAGTGCCATATGAGAATTGAATACTTCAGCAGAAATCTTGTTTGGAAAATACAGTGGGAGAGTATTTTGCGAAGTTGTGGAGTACCATAAATGCACCATTACTAAAGGTCTTTGATTAGATGAAAGATCTAATTGTTTCTCTGAAACTGGAAAGCCCTGCATGACCATAGAAAATGAGAAGTGATTGGGAATTAAAGCTCAGCAAAGGAAACTTGTTTTATTCCTAAAAGAAATATACAGTAAGTCATCCACCCCAAACCTTTCTTCATCCCCAGCTGATAATCACAGAATCACACAGAATCACCGAATATTTAAGGTTGGAAGGGACCTCTAGAGATCATCTAGTCCAACCTTCCTGCTCAAGCAGGCACACCTACAGCATGTGGCACAGGGTGGCATCCAGGCGGGTTTTGAAGACCTCCAGACAAGGAGACTCCACAACCTCCCTGGGCAGCCTGTTCCACTGCTCTGTCACCCTCACAGTAAAGAAGTTCCTCCTCACCTGTGGACACAACTTCCTGTGCTCCAGCTTATGGCCATTAGGCCTTGTCCTATCGCTGGCCACCAGTGAAAACAGCCTATCCCCTTCCTCCCTGCATTCTCCCTTCCTGAACTTATACATGTTAATCACATAATCATTGTGTCTCACCTCAGTGATAAGGTTTGTCTTCAGATGTTTGTACCAAGTATGTCTGCTAATGCAAGGATTAGCTTAAAATACATTTCAGCAAATAAATATGCTTCATACTGACATGCACCCTAATATCATAGTTTCATGACCAATTTAGGCAGACCTGAACTGACTCTGCTGCAACATCCTGCCCCATGTCCCTGACACTTGCTGTAACTGCAGTCATCTTTCTTCTTCTGGGTTGGTTCACCACATTTGTGCAAGCACAGGGGAGGGTAGTCAAGGTGAGAATGGGCAGACACTGGTGGGGCTTGACCTTATGTTGCAACAGCAATGCCAGCTTATGCTGGTTTACACTGATTGAGGAAAATAAACCCACCATGAATCACTAAGAAGACAATTGAGTTGAGATGTATTATTCCTCACCGAAGCAAGGACTGATCTGTCAGATTCAGCAGACAACAGCTGGTCTAACAAAGCAACATCTGTTTTTCCAAAGAAGAGAAGCAATACTTATTTTATTTAAGGGGAGTGGCAAGACATGTTCCTGAATTATAAAGTTGTTTCATGGAGAAGTGAACGGGAATTCCTATGGAATATGTAACATTGTTCACAGGAGAATCATCAACCATTCTTCTGCATCTTCTGGGAAAAAAAAAAAAAAAAAAGGGTCTGAGCAAGAAAGCAAGGGGAAACAGGTCTGTAAACGCAAGCTCAGATTTACTCATTTATTTTGTTTCTAGAACCATGGAGTCGCGTAACTATTAATCTACAAGTGATAAGACCAGTTGACAAGGAGCAGGTCATACTACAGAGGACACTTGGCAATTCATATATGCAGGGGCCAAGAAGAAATTTTCAAGCGAGCAAAAAAAAAAAAATTATCTAGGGACAGCTCAAGTCCCTGCATAATTCATAGCATCAGCAGGCAGGAAAGGGTGACAAGCTCATCTAATACAAGTAAAAAGTAAAATAAATCCCATTTGGTGGGTTCAGTGGAGTCAGATGTTTTAAAGCTTAGCCCACAGACTTCAAAGAGAGGAGAACAAAGAGGGAATTACTGGATAATGAGCTGTGGCTATAGATCAGACCACAGCTGATTTTTTTGTTGAACTCTGGAAGGTTTTGTAACCTCCAAAGGGGAGAAGATAACTCATGAGCTCAGGGACCCATGGATCCCTAGCTAGGAAGTAGTGGTCTTCCTTTACATATTCCTCAGTGCTATGCACACTTAGATATTTCTGGCACGAAATATCTGTGATATTTTTTATCTAGATATGAAAATTGGTCTCGATGCCTTGAAAGGCTCCAGGAAAGAATAACCGAGAGACTAACCTGGCCAAGAAGACCAATAGGATCCAGGCTTGCATCAGGCGGAGTGTCACCAGCAGGTCGAGGGAGGCGATCCTGCCCTCAGGATCCTTCACTCAGCCCTGATGAGGCTGCACCTGGAGTACAGTGTGCAGTTCTGGGCTCCCCAATACAAGTGGGATGTGGAGCTTCTAGAGAGGGTCGAGGGGAAAGCAACACAAAGGTGATTAAGGGAGTGGAGCATTCATTGTACAAGGAAGGCCTGTTTAGCCTGCAGAAGAGAAGGCTGAGAGGGGATCTTATCGACATGTACAAATACCTGAGGGGAGAATATGGGGGGGAAGGGGCCAAGCTCTTTTCAGTGGTGGCCAGTGATAGGACGAAGGGCAATGGGTACAAGCTGAAACACAGCAAGTTCCATCTCCAGGTGAGGAAGAACTTCTTTACTGTGAGGGTGACAGAGCCCTGGAACAGGCTGCCCAGGGGGGTTGTGGAGTCTCCTGCTCTAGAGGTCTTCCAAACCTGCCTGGATGCTGCTCTGTTCCGTGTGCTGTAGGTGTCCCTGCGTGTGCAGGGAGATTGGACTAGATTATCTCTAGAGGCCCCTTCCAACCTTAACCATTCTATGTTTCTGTGATTCTGTGTAACCTCCTTCACTAGGAAGATAAATATATATATATTTATAATTATAAATGCAACATGAAACATAATACAAGTACAGAAAAAAAATCCTTGACAAATGACTGATTGCTACAGCTGGATAGGGACAATTAATTTCTAAACTCAGTGCAGATAATTTTAGGGTTTTTTTTATTTTATTTCTTTACATGTATGACTTTTTTGCACGTGTAAATAAGTATTTTTATTTGCATTCTTATTAATTTCTCTGTAATGTGAAGCAAATTCTTTTTAATAATTGGAACAGTAACTGATTTGCATAACCTAACCTAAAATAAGCAAGAGGCTCCTTGAATCTAGACAGTCGGTTTTGGACTAGAATCAGAGAACATGTTGAGTGATCTATTCAGGAATGTTTGTATTTATCCAAATTATTCAAATTTATACCAATACTATTTGCAGGGTTAGACCAAATTCCTTGCTTTAAGGTATGTTGCAAGCATCTCCTTATGTTATCAATTTATTCCCACCTTTAGCAAATTCAACTTCAGTTCTCATTCTTCGTTTATACCATGATGTTGTGCTGTGGTCATCTAACTTTCCTCTCAGGGCTACGGCACACATAAAATACCACAGAGCATTTTATCCTCTACTGACAGTTCATAAAAGTCCATAAGCTCTATATCAGTCTACTATCTGATTTTTTCACTGTGGGAAAACTCCACATGCAAAACCATAAGGACCATAAGGACCATAACCATGTCCAAAGGAAGCCAAATTACTCAATTTGCAGTTGTATTCAGATACAGAAGAATCTACAGAATTTACATAAATGGAAATATGAAAGTATCATTCTTCAACCTTTATGAAGGCCACTGCATAAAGTAATGACTTACTTGAAACCTAAAATAGGCTGCTACTGAATTCAGAAAACCACTTTAGGACTTAACAAAGCAATAGCAAATAATGCTGCATCTGTACAAAACCTCAGTATGCTCTTGAAACCTTAAACAAAAGATTCTAAAGGAATAACAGTATTATTAAATACAGGTTCAAGTTTTGTTGACGTCTTTGCTAATAAATACAGTAAAATGGTTGTGCTATATGATAAAGAGAAATATAAAGGATTTGCAAACTTAACTAAAAAATAACATAAAAGTATCAACTTTAGATAATGGCAGAAGGGATATTTCAGTTGTTTCCTGGATTCTTTGAGAGATTGCTGAATGTAATTAGTTTGAAAAGCAAAGAAAATCAAGCAAGCAAAAACCCTAAAACCTATTTTGAGAAAAATACTTTATAAACTAGGATATTGTAATCTCCTTTCATGTAAATCTGAATAATACATAGATGTTGCAGCTGAAATGATTATGCTTTTTTACTGGGTACAGCTAGCCTTTCTTTTCTAGTTTTTGCTTAAATATTTAATTTTTCAACAGCAGATCTGTTGAGGATAAGGTCTGAGAGTGCAACAGTCTCCTCATTAGGGCTGCTGGATGTAGTACAGGTCTTCAAGATAGGAACATGATATAGGAAAATTCTTACAGTTCCTCAGGTGTCTGTTTCCTACCAAACTCAACACAATAATCAACAAAACATTAGAATTCACCAAGGGAGTTGAACCTGTCTGTATTTCAGACAATAATAGCAGTGGCAGGTGTATGTATGATGCATGTGGATGATAAACTTTCACCAGACTTACCAAATTTGAAGAGCTGTGTATTTGAAAATGAAGCAGAAAGGATGATAATAATAAAAACAATGTTTAAGTGATACATCTAAGAGATCACTCAAGCCAGGAATGTGCTTCTAGAAACTAAAATCTAGTCATAGTGGATCAAACACAGGGGAAAACATAAACACTTTAGGTAACAGTCAAAGAGCTAGATAGAAAAAGAAACTGCTTTTCTTAAATCATTTTTCAGGTTAATTAATACATCATACAGTATGTTTATAGCTAGAAATTTGTAATGAATCTCCATTTGCAGGTTTCTTTCTATATTATATACTACTTCCTACAGCTCTTTTGGTTACTTCCTGGGGCTTAGCTGGGGGGCTTCATTGGCATGGATTACCATTTCTACTGAATATTATAATTTCTCTCATAAACATTCAGGCTCAAGATACTTAGGTTAATCAGAGAAGTGCCTAACTTCTCATCTCCAAGATGAATTAATGTTACTGGTTCCTATGTAGCCCACTAAACAAACTCTTGGTAGATTTCTGAGTACCTTCACGGTGAGCTGTAGAGGGGTCAAAGACTTTAGTAAACCTGGAACTGGCTGTATTTAAATCAGCAGGTGGCAAGGCAGTAGACCAGTTAGTACTAAGGGCTGCACTACATATATTTAGGGGAGTTTACGGATCATATTGATGCTGCTCTATGCCTGGGAATGTAATGAGTTAAGAGTAGAACTGTATTAGATAGATACCTTTTTTCAAGTTCAGTTCCATCCAAAAGGAACCTAGACTGTGTGCTTTAATACTGCCTTGTGAAGCAAGGCAAAGTGCATCAAGTGGAGATTTTCAAGAGATATATATCAAAAATGCACTCTTGCTCCAGAGTTAAGTGCTAATGCAGATTCACTCACTGATGAGTAACTTGAAGTGAAGCATCTGGTCAGGTTTAGATTTGTGGGCAACAATGAAACTGGATTTTTGGCACATTTAAGGAGGGAAAAATCTGAGCATGTGAAGGTCTCTCTGCAGTCTTTTCTCACCAAGAATCAATTTTAAAATAGATTGTCAGCAGTAAGACAACCAGCCTTTCCTCCTCAGCACTGCGAAAAAGGCAAATGAATTCTTTCCGTCTTTCTTTACCGTACTTAAGAGATATGTACCTACCCTAAAGCTGTTCTTTGCAGGTAATAAAGATGAGGCACTGTCAAAGATCAAGATGACAAAAGAGGAGATGCCAGAATGAAGCGATAATTTAAAACATAATTTGCTAGAACCAGGTAGTAGAAATGGAATGAATTAAATAACTGAACTGCTAACAAAAATAAATAAATAAATAAATAAATAAATAAGGTCAATCTATATTTCAGGATTGGAAAGCAGCCCACTCTTGTCTGTCTTTACAGGAGGTGATGTTTTGACCAACCAATGACGCTCACTTCATTAAGGGTAAATTAACTGAAAAAAAAAGCAAAATTATAAAAAGCCTTCAAAAGACAGACCTGATAAACAACATGAAGTTCCCATAAATACTATGCCAGGTAATTACACTGCTTCAGGCTTCTAAAGCTCTTCACAACATTCAAAAATGGCTTTTTTTTTTTTTTTGGTATAACATTTTTTTATGTGTTTTTTTCTTTTCTCTTTTGTTTTTTACTGCAGATTAGAAACTGAGAGAGGGCAGAAAAAAAAAGAGCAAAAATAAATAATTACAACATGGGTTGAAGTTAAAAATGAGTGTCCCAGTTATTATAGTAGGCCATACACTTGCTTTGAGTTAAGATTCCTTAAGGCTTTTCTGAAGTGCAACTGAGAATGTTACTTTACAAGCTCTGTACTTTCCTATCTGTCCCTACTTTTTACATGCTATCTAATATAGGCAATTGAGGTCAGGATGAAACTACTAGAGAACATTAGGCATCTGTAATGCCTCTAGCACAAAAGTGTTGTAGATGTCAACAATGGGTACAACCCCTGACTTTCACAGGGATCATACTCAGACCTAGAACTGGTTGAACCAGAAGTTCCTGTAGAGCTGAGCAATCTAGTCCTGTAATGAACACCTTTAAAACACTGATACATTTTAGATCCAAACCTAGATGACTGATTGTCATTGCACACATGTAAATGTTTCAGCTTGTGAATTACAGTGAAATGATGCACTTTTTTTTTCATATAAGAAGAAATTCCTCATTCATATAAGATGAATTCATATAAGAAGAAATTCCTCTCTGGGCAGAGAGGAACCTCATGAGGTTCAACAAGGATAAGTGCAGGGTCCTGCACCTGGGGAGAAATAACCCCAGGCATCAGTACAGATTAGGGGTCGACCTGCTGGAAAGCACCTCCACGGAGAGGGACCTGGGAGTCCTGGTTGACACCAAGTTAACCATGAGTGAGCAGTGTGCCCTCGTGGCCAAGAAGGCCAATGGGATCCTGGCCTGCATCAGGAGGAGTGTTGCCAGCAGGTCAAGGGAGGTGATTCTCAGCTCTGGTGAGGCCGTACCTGGAGTACTGTGTTCAATTCTGGGCTCCCCAGTATAGGAGGGACGTGGAGCTTCTGGAGAGGGTCCAGAGAAGGGCAACCAGGATGATTAAGGGAATGGAACATCTCTCGTATGAAGAGAGGCTGAGTGAACTGGGCCTGTTTTCTCTGGAGAAGAGACGGCTCAGAGGGGATCTGATTAATATGTATAAGTTCAGGAAGGGAGAATGCAGGGAGGAAGGGGACAGGCTGTTTTCACTGGTGGCCAGCGATGGGACGAGGGGTAATGGCCACAAACTGAAGCATAAGAAGTTCCGTCTCCAGGTGAGGAGCAACTTCTTTACTGTTAGGGTGACAGAGCAGTGGAACAGGCTGCCCAGGGAGGCTGTGGAGTCTCCTACTCTGGAGGTCTTCAAAACCCGCCTGGATGCCACCCTGTGCCACATGCTGTAGGTGTGCCTGCTTGAGCAGGAAGGTTGGACTAGATGATCTGTAGAGGTCCCTTCCAACCTTAAATATTCTGTGAATCTGTGAATCTGTAAATAAACTATGTGTTTTCTATGACAAGTACCCGAGTCCGTTTTTATAGCATGGACTTGAAAACTTTCCGGCCTCTGTCCATTCATTTAGCATTTCTCTACTTCTTTAGAAAGCAGTGATCCTCCAGGTAATAGCTTATTTCACTACAGAGTCCTAGTTCATCTCTTGGGCCGGTTCATTCTAAGTACTGAGCAAAATGAGAAACATATGAAAAATAAACTCCTAACAGTTGAAAAGTAAGAAAGAGTAGAAGATGAAAACTGCATGGGCAACTTCCTTCTGACATTTCTTAAATTCTAGTGCTGGACACCCTTCATTTTGTGTACTTGTGTTTTTTATATACATATTGTTACTGTCAAAGCATCTGTTGTAAAATATGTTTGCGACAAAGAACTCTAGGGTTCAAAAAAGAATGAGAAATGAGTACAAAAAGTAAGAAACGCAATTGCTTTGCCAAAGATTAAAAAACAGACTTGAGTCTGTTCTTCATGCTTCACAACCCAAGTCCTCACAGCAATTGCCTGGAGTTAGGAAGAAATGTCCCTTTCATTACAGGGATCTCATATCTAATTCTGTAATGCTTTCATATAGTTCTGTTCTGATTTCACAAGAATATCATGGTAGGAAAACCACTAGCCTGATTCAGCACGTTCACAGTCTGTGGGCCACGTACGCAGAGCAGAAACTCAGCCCTGTTACCCTGTGATAAGGAAAATTTGTGGCAACTCAGACCACTACTAGTCTTACAGGGACCAGCTGTGAAAGAGACAGCTCTTGATTAATAACACAATATCCCTTCCAGGCCTCTATGTGGAGGATTTGGCATCTTTGGATAATTGTTATGGCAAGAGAAGCACACACTGTGTATTAAGAAACCACACAGGAATGAGATGTGAGAACTTAAGGGTACTGGAGCATTATCACAAAATCTAATGGAAGAAATGGTCCCGGCAATTATAGAACTTATATTTGGGAAATAACAAAGTAAACGAATAAAGCCAAATGTCACAATATAAAAAAACAAGCAAACAAACAAACAAAAAATTGAGCTTATTCAATCAATTGCACACAGAAAGATCAATAAAGATTTGCTAGAGTCAATCTCCAAAGAAGTAAGGTCAGTTATAATAAGAAACTAGTTCTTTGACTCAAAAGTCTGAAGTATTTTACTCTGTGCTTTTGTCAAAAGTAGATAATGAAGACTTTATCTTGCAGCTGCAACTAGGAGTTATGATGATAATGTAAAAATAAAACCATTATCAGTTGCATTCCAAGATGTCACTGACTGGTTTTAAAACTATTTTTGACTTTTCATAGTTAATTTAAGTTGAGACTGATGCTATTGACTACATTCAAATATTCAGAAACAGCGAGTAGATTTATGATGGCATGCAAATGTTTGAGCATCTATGAACAATCAGCTATATAATCTTTTAGGAGATAAAATAGACTTGTTTCAATGGCAATAGGCACATATCCCCATCTACACACTGTTTCTATGCTGGAAGGGTGCAGAAGGGGAAGTAGGGCATCCTTTACCTCACTTAGTTCTAATTATTGTCTCTCAACGCAATACAGATTTAGGATCCCAAATCTACTTTAGATTTCTATTTGGTGCATGATGCCTAAAATATATAGCACTTGCTTTCAGATGCAAAATTCTAATTTCATGGTAGCTCTTAGATTCTTATCCCTTCAGTTCCTTGGATGGAATATCATTTGGCTTCTCTAAAATCTGTTCATCTCTACTTGGGATCTGAATGGATAAATCTTGTGAATGTAGAAAGTATTTTATGATTGTCTGTTCAAGAGCTGAACAGGAATGTCATTTGTGTGTGAGTTTTCTTAAAACACAGCTGGTAATTCCAGTCAAGGTTCAGTTATCTGACATCTTTACAGTCAAAATTTTGTTGACTTCTGCAGCTCAAAATCCAGGAAAATTAATTCATTTTTCTAGATGCAAAAGAAGAAGCTGTCTCTGTTATGTATCACAAGCTAATTTATTTCCCGGTAAGGATTAGACTTTTGCCAAAACTATGATTCAGGGATCATTCAATGCTCTTTATTTTATCTTTCTTGTGTTGTCAGATTGTGAAATATTAACATGCATTTTCTGACATAAAAAACTGACTATACATAGACATAGCTGTCTATGGTAGATGTCAGCAAATTCACCCTGAAATAGTATTTCTGTGATATATTGCAGCTACATACAAAACAGCCTTTTAATGTAAGTGAAATTTCATCGCTTTAAAATGTCATTCTTCTCAGCAAATAACTTTGATAAAATTATGGGTTTTTTTTTTAGTATAAACTATCAGAGGTTAAATTTTCCTAATGATGAGCACTTATATTCTAAAAATCAGGACCTCTATAACATTTCCTATTGAGCACCTAAAATCACTAGCAAGTCATAAAAAAGAGGTCTTCTTTCCCAGCGTTGCAAGAAATGACTGTTGCTGTCATGGCTACCATCATGCAATGGTAGCTGTATAAAATATTAGGAAAGAGTATGATCATACTTTTAATTCTCAATTTGTCATAGGCTTCTTAACCTTCTGTAGCACATTGTGCTTCAGGATTAAGGCCATTAGTCTAATAACTATAATTAGTCAAAATTATCCTAATAGAGGATATTAGTTAATGAAATATCATTTAATGTTCTTAATACATTTAATTAATGCAATATTTATGTCAACTTGAAAAACACAGGCATTTTGCAATGCACCTAATTCTTAATGACTTACCAAAAAGTATTAGTTTAATGACAGTAGGCAAAATTATATGCAGCCTCTCAATATGCCATACACTTATTCTGGTCACAGTAACATGAGGGAAGATCAAAACCTTTATACTTCTTTCTTTTACTCTTGCTGAATAGAATTTATAGAAGTTTCTGTCTGGCTGGCACTTTTTTAACTGTTCGTTTTTCTTCTCAACTTTTGGCTTTTGCTATTGCCCTACGAAGTTGTTCAAAATTTATTCAGTTACTGGTGTCCTTTTTTCAGTCATTCTTATGGTCCTCTTTCTGAGAGATGGCCAATACCAGAAATAGATCACAATAAGGAAAGGATACCTGTATCAGTATTGCCTTTCAACAGCTCTGAGCTCAGGGAATTCATGTCTACATTTATGAGATAAGCACTTAAAGCACCTTAGCACATGTTGAATGCTAAGCACTAATTAAATGTTCATGCTGAGCATATCATAGAAAACACAGGCTTTTAAAGGGTACTTTTATTCACCAGTTTCACAGACCTTATGAGGTTATTCAGATTTTCTGTTTAAAATCCTAGGCAACGATAAATCCATTGTAGTCTTTCTACTTCTGCTCTGTGCAGAGAACCAGCACATTTTGCAGGTGCCATAACTTGGAGCCTACAGCATGATAAGGAAATCTGCTTTGGGTTTATGGAAATCCTTACATGTGAGCAGTGAGGAAGGCCCATTCTCACCAGAGATTTATAACCTCCAGTAAAATCTTTCTGACTTTCACAACTTATTTCTCTCCTGTGATAATTGCAAAAATGCCCATGCTAGCACCCAGCCTGGCACCACAGCACACTTGAACTGGAAATATACCTTGCTGTGGTATACAGGCCATCAGTAGGGCATCCCTAGCAGCTTAAAAGCATTAAAGTCACATGATTAAGCATATTCAATGAAAACAAGGCAAGCTAAAAAAATAAATG
Organism: Nothoprocta perdicaria; assembly: GCF_003342845.1. Taxonomy (NCBI): domain Eukaryota; kingdom Metazoa; phylum Chordata; class Aves; order Tinamiformes; family Tinamidae; genus Nothoprocta; species Nothoprocta perdicaria. The sequence continues at coordinate 858,374 of NW_020455496.1, read as the reverse complement.
TGATAAAATCTTCAGAAAAAAAATAGGAAAAGAAATAAATTTTCTCATTGTTTTGAGTACTGAAAGCTCTTGTGAGCTTTGCATTCTCCCTGAAGACAAAAGAAAATTGATAGGAGTCTTTTATCCTTTCAGTGCCTCACTGCCAAAGAGGCACGGATGCTTACCCTGCCTATCCTTGCTGAAAGTAGTAAATGGTCCAGGAACTTGGACCATTCGTGTAAAAACTGAAACTGATGGCAGTCTTCTAGGTGAGCAACCAGGGACCCATCATTTTCATTTTTCCCACCAGAAAAGTGCTTCCTTTCAAAAACAAGGATAGTTCCTATCATAAATTTATTGTAATAAAAAATTATTGACAAACTCTAAATATAAAACTTGCTAGAACTCTGTATTAAGTGAATTTCACCTACTAGTTAAATGGTAACATATTGTCCAGCATCAAATTTCTAAAAGCACATAAATAGGTTAGAAGCTTCTGGAAATTTTAACTCTAGAGTTTCCAAATCTATTTGCAGATAAAATGAAAAAATTAAAAATAAGTCAGAATAGACAGCTATTTTCATCTCAGTAGGAATATGTATTGCCTTAAGATGACAGTGAAATTATGCCTTTTCTTTAGTCCTCTTTCAGAACAGAACCCTGGCTCTGAATGACTTTTACATACATGTTCGCACATAGCCCTTATGTTTTTTCCTAAAAGAGGACGTTGTGGGTAAGAATGGAAATAAAAAGAAACGGAGGCTAAAATTTCCCAACCAAGCATCTTTTTTACTTTGTATGTCTGTAAAGTCCCTACACTAAAATTACAAAGACTTAAAGAATTCAAAGAAACATAAGGTTCATCTTGATGTAAATTGTGTTTGTAAATCAGTTTTCCATATACGTGTATGTTATACTGTGTAGTTACAACTCACTCTAGGAGAAAGAATCAGAAAAAAATGTTTGTAAACCACTTACACCCTACAGAAGCCTTATCTTAGCAGTGCACATCTAAAATCAAAGGTGATGAAGAAGGTCATATAAATAGTTGTAAGGCAGCCTCTGCTACTATAATTAACATATTGGAGTGCCATAATTTTATACTTTTTATTGCATTTCCTAAGTGTTCCCCTAAAGGAGGATAAGTACAGTAAAAAAACCTTATGAAAAAATTTAAATTCCAATGGCTTTTCAAGTGAAAAGATTCTTCTCCTTACAGTTGGACTTTTTTCTTAATTCCTGACCACAGAAACATACTCTCATACAATTCAGTATGGCATACTTGAGCCTACAAGCTCAGACTAGCAACAATATGAACAAAAGAACCATTCCAGTTACTATCCAGAGACTCAGGAAAACTGAAGTTTATCTTGGATATTTATTTCTTGAGGCTTCTTATATACATCAGACCTATTTGAGAAATCTATCCCATGAAGAAAGCAATGTCAGAGCTAATGTCAAAGAGCATTTAGTCCTGGTCTAGCTCTCTGCTGAGAAATGAATCTTACCTAAAGAAGAGTAAAGAACAGCAATTATCATCACCCTGACATTTTACTAACAATAATGACGATAGCAAAGAATGCTTTAAAACAGTGTCCTAATCCTTCTCAATTCCTTTGGTATTTGTAGCAATTATTATGAACTCATTTCAACTCATGTGAGCATTCCTGCAACCCCACACTAATTTGCAACACTATTCTGAAATGTTATCCAAGAATGATATTATATGCTATATTTTTAAAGGCTTACAAGGTCCTTATATTTTTAAAGGCTTTAAAGTTAAAAAAAAAAAGCACGTTTTCAATTGTAGAGCTTGTTTGGTTTTGATTAAAACCATAGTTTCTGCTGAGATTTAACAGTGATGAAAACTGACAAGGTTGAAGAGAATAAGCTGAGGCTCATGTCACAGGGAATTCATACAGAGAGAGAGAGAAAAATCTTGTACTTTTCAGAGGCATTTACTTAAATCATTTTTGCTTTAGATTTACCCTTGGTGACAACTGCCAGATTAATGCCACTGGAAATTAAAAATTATGAATTTATTCAATACATAAAGAGTCTAATCTTCTACTAACGTTGACTGTATCTGATTGAAAGACTAATTTATAATGAGACACAGTCAACTCAGTTTGCATATCTGTTTCAGATGCTGTATCGATCTATAGACCTTTCAACACTGGAGTACCTCCAGTATTTATCTGCTTGAACTTCTTGATGCACCTAGGCCTGAGCATCTTCCACACAGGTGAATGACCAAGTATAAAGAAAATATATGTTTATCTTTGCATTTTTTTAATTTATTTTAAAATTCTAGCAAATGCTCAGAGCTGTAATTTGCACCCAGTTAGCACATGACTACTGCTCCTTAATATTTCCTGTGGCAGTGCAAGTGACGTGAATGGCTCCAGCATCCTACCACTCATTCTCCCTTTAGAAGGGCCTACTGAACTTGTATTATTTAAAGCACCTCCTTTCATTTTGCAGTATAACCAGGACAGCTGACGGGAAGTCAGCCGGATGGAAATTAGGAGCAAGGGGAGAAAGCAAGCTGCTTAAGTCAGCTTTGCTGCCCAGGGAAAATGGAACGATTGGTCTTAAGTTTATGTATCATTAAGGTCACTGGGGGCTTACCTAAATGGGATGTAACTAGTGCACAGGCTTCTGTGCACAGGTGGTTTTGCTCTGTCAGGGAGAAACCAGAAAGTGCTCATTCAGATGCAAGAATGAGATTACTATTTTCAAAACATTTTCATTTTCACTTCTTTTTGCAAACATTGGAGTTTGTGAACTTTATTATGCTAAAATACACATGAAAATCAATGAGCAAAATCAAATGAGCTTTGTTAAGCTCAAACTCTCTGTTATTCTAGACAGAGCACAGCTGGAAATCCTTTGAGCTTTGCTGGCTATTCCTCTGGAATAAAGAATGTGTAACATTCCCCTTCCAGTGGCTGTTGCTATGTGTCTTTGATTCCTGGATACTAGATTTTCTCCTTTGAGCCACAAGCAAACAGGTGCATCTCAGAGTAGCCTAAGTGCTGCAAGCATCACACTGCTGCAAAGGTAACTTTAAGCCTACTTTGATTCCCAGCTCTTTCTCCATATGTTGCTTGCTCACCCAGCCATAGCTGAGGAGCCCTGTCACATTAACAGGTTGGCATGGTGGTGAGGAGTAGGAAGCACAAGACAAATGGAAAGCAGAATGAAAGGGAAGATGTCCTGGAAAAATAAAGATTTTCTCCTACCTTGTACATACTCTGTGGTACAAAAATATTTCTCTGCAAAGGAAACCTGTGTATTGACCAATAAGTATATACTTCATAATAGTCTAAAACCAAAAAGGTATACAAAATCTTTAACCTGGCTTATACAGCTGCCCACAATCAACAATGCAAAAACACCTTCACACAGAAGAAACTGAGCAGAAGGTGGGAAGGATTTCGCCAAGGACAACTCTCCTGAATTGCCTGTATCTCTTACATGTTTATGTTTCCAGCTCTAGAGCAAAACTTCCAGAAACAGATTTTTTTTCATGAGGCAACAAATAGATATGGGTCCAACCTCCGATTTATTTTAATTGTTTTTTTAATCAGTAGATATGTCAAAATGGAAAAAAAAAATCCTTTTTCAGGAGGTTTTTAAAGAATCTGTGCCTTATACTATATAACAGCAAGAACATATAAATAAAAAACAGAAAAATATCCCCAAAAGTCTCAGTTTATTGAAATAAAAATGAAAAATTTGAATAGTCTATTCCTAGGTTTTAGAAAACTGTCCATTGCTTTGTTTGTTCGTTTAATGATACCAAGAAGATTGATGACTTCTGAGTGCGATATGCGCATCCTCAGAGGATATTTTCCAGAAGGCTAAGGGTTCACATTTAGCTTGTTTCTCTGAATAACTGCATTGAGTAAAAATGAATGTAAAAATAAAACAAGATTATTTTTTCATAAAAAAGATATGTATACACATAGTATGTGTAAAAACTTCTAAAATTATAATTAGGTTTAACACATTGAAAAGATTTCCTATTTCTCAAAAGAAAAAGTAAGAATAAGAGGAATCAACTGAGTTTGGATTATGATAATTATAGATGATGTCTAAAAATTCTGATACAGGTGTGCAATGTACAACTGACCACATACATTGTCTTTCAAAATGCTAAATAAAGGGAGACACTTCCCTTTAAAACCTGATCAATTTATACTTTTAGAAATTGTATATGTGATATAAAATACATATATTTATGAAATGATTTCCTGACCTACAAATACATGGAAAAAGGCAAAATAGAAAAAAAGGCTATAAAAATAGAAAGATGTATACAAATAAAGATATTTACAATTATTAAATGTAACTGTTCTTTAAGAACTTTTAAATCTGTGATTTTTCTATAAATGCGCTTTTTTTCTAACTGCCTGTAGTATAATTGAATGTAAGAAATGAAATAAACAGTTAAAATATGAAAACAGGAAGCTCTAATTGCTATGATTTTGGTTTACTGTCATATATCTCTATCTTTTAACTCTTCTTCAAAAATGAAAGTGGGTAACATTAACTATTTTAAAAGATTTTTTCCATGCCCCATAAAGCTACAAATATCTTGATTTCAGCATTATTTTCCCACTTCTCCCACAACAGTTTTACCTTGGTATTTTCTGAATATTACCTCACTTTCTCATCAGGTTTTTATACTTAGTGCAGTTCGATAAGCTTTATGTTTCATCATCTTTTGCATTTGTATTGTGATTTTTTTGTTTGTAAACAAAATGGGTTTTACAGTATCTTGCATTTTAATTTAAAATACTATGACAGCCTATCAAACTTTAAAAATTTGCTTTGAAAGCATGTAGAAATTAGCATTTGTATTTACCACTTCACTGTGTTGGTAATAATCACTGGAATGAAATGGTAAACCACAGAAATTCATCTTTTATGGCTGGATAATTCCATCAAGAAGGAATAAAAATAGGCCATTCTGTTTTTTAATATGCTCTGAGATGCATCTGTCTTACAATAGACATCAAACCTCACCAACCATAAAGAAATTATTTATATTGTCATGATTTAGTTTGTTAAAATATGGCTTTTAAAAACCAGAAAGTTACTTATTGTTTTTGTTGCAGGAAATTTTCTTCTTAATATTCAGAGACTGCTAAGGAAAACAATTTAAATATCAGAATGGCAAAGAAAAAAAATATAGTCATTACCTTCATTGAATCTGATAAATACTGCCACTGCAAAGTCAGAACGGATAGTAGGAGAGATATTACAGAAAATAAAAATGAAGTAGTGCAAACATTTAAATTATCTCTGTTTCCCTAAATCAGAGCAAGACGAAAGGAGTGCTTAGGACCATTTAAATTCTTAGGATCAGAAATACGTGACCAAAATGCATTGTTGTTCTAAAGTATCACAGTATTGGTCCTAAAGGCCACAACAAAATGGTTCTTGTCCCAACATGAAGCATATTCAGCCCGTAAGTATAATCTTTCAACAATTTATATATACTAAGCTTTATACACTAACATATTTAAAATGCTCCATAAAGCTAAATATTGTTTAGGCTCCAAGTCCCATCTCAAAGAGGGCCTTGATCCAGAGCAATCAATGAAGTCAATGTTCAAGAAGCACATGTTCTCTGGGATTTAAGTATTTGAAAATTACAGCATGACTAAAAAAGAGGGTTAGGGATGTGAGACAGAAACAAAGACTTATTTCTACAGAAAACACAGAGAGGTAGAATTTGCATATAAAGAATCTTTAATCTCCTGACTCAACACTCTTGCAGATGAATCTGCACCAGATTGAATTTGAAACAGGATTTTTATATAAAAATCTTCCAGACCATCTTTTCAAATGTTCCTGTTAATTCAGGACCACTCCCTATGAATGATTTTGTATCTACTTTTAAAATCCATAGCTAACTGAAATTTTAGTGTAATTACTTCTCAAACTCATACCCTTATGTTGTATTTTTGATAGTCTCTAATATTTCTGTTGAAATTGTTGCCTGTCTTTAGTTGTAGATTCTCTCTTTTAAGCCTACAGTAAACCCACGAATCATCTTCCAATCGGATATCATTGCACAGATTATTTCTTGTCATACTTCCATCTTGCATTTTGCAGCATGCAGCACCTGATATGGTGACTACGTTTTGAGGCTTTCATAAGCAATTCTCAGTAAGTATAATCTGTATTTTTCATTACTCTTTCATCCCTGTTTTTAGAAATAACTAACAGAAAAATTAGATATGATTAGATAGTCAGAAAATTGGTTTACCAAATGTTGATATTTTACATTAACATGTACAATAATGGATTTTTGTGACATGATGCTCACTGATATTCAGATTTGTAGCAACAGTAAGGCCGGAATTCAATTGAGAATGTGAACATGATTGTTTTCTCAAGACCTCAGGGGTGCTGGCTTTCAACACAGTAAAGCCTAATTCTCTATTGGCACTTGTATCACCACAAAATGAACATAAACAACTGCCAAATCCGAGATGAAATGGCGGCCCTAGCAGTGACTTTCCTACAGTGATGTTAACAGTTATATGAGAAGATGGCAAAAGATTTGGCATTGCAATTCATAGATACCCAAGTTGCAGATCTGCTTTCTGATGAGTGCATTTAAAGTGTGATGGGTATGAATATAAAAGGATTGTTAGCTTTCTCTAACATCTTCTCCTTTAAAATCTTCATTAGAGCAACTACCTAACTTTCCCCATTTGCTTTACCATTTTTCTTGTTTTTCTTTGGTTAAAGATGGAATGGGTTTTTTAGAAGAGTCTCTATCAAGCCATTATTTACCTATAGCTGTGTCAGTGCTGTATACCTGATTAAGAAGTGAAGAGGTGAAGCAGTGAATTCCCCTCCTCCCCTGTTGAACCAGGCAGTATCTGGATTTGCTAAAGTTTTAGTTGTTGAGAAATGATGGGATAATGATGAAAATACAACCAGGTGCTGTGGCAGCTGTTGCTGTATATGCAACAGATAGCAGATTAGTGGCAGCACAAGAATATGGGACTGTGTTGTATGAGAGTCTTGAAAGAGAGATTGCAGGTTCCTTCTCTTAGAAGGGAAGCTCCAGAGAAGATGGTTTCAGTTGTTCACTCTCATTTTTTAGTCTTCTGGAAGCAGCATCTTCTGTATTTTTATCTCCTTCTCTTTTCCTCCTTCCTGCTCACCCCACGCAGCTTATGGCTCATGCCAGGAGGGCTTGTTTTTGAGATTTTAAATTCAGTTTAGTCTGATCATTTCATTGCAAATGTATTCCAGACACTTGGCTGATGACAGTCATGAAGTGTTTACTCTGGAATGGTTTAATCTGGAGGTAGCCCCTCCAGAACTGTTGCTTTTGGAAATGATTTTTAGTACAACAGATGACTAGGGTAGATAAAGGCCCTTTTATGTAAAGGTCTGCTTTATTACAGACATCTTAAATATTTGTTGTCAAATATTGCATCTGATGCAAGTCCTCTATGACACTGCTGCTCCTGTTAAAAAGAAAAACTGCTAACACAAAAATCAAATGGAAGTGGAGGTGATGCCTTTTGTTTAAATGAAAGAAAAAGAATCCCCTTGCCTTCAAAACAAACTAATCCAATTCCAACTTGAGAAGGAAGCTTCCAGATTTTTTTTATTTTTAATCTCTGAAAGACAAGGATACACAGTATGTAAAAGTCAATGGTAGCTTCTTGAAGACTTCAGTAGCTTTCAAGTATGAAAGACTGAATACTTTCTAAATGGAATGGGTATTACTACTTTAGAGGGACAGATCTACAATGCAGAATGATGACTATATCCAGTGGAAGCCATTTTAGAGCAAATCTGCAGAAAATTTGTCAATCTATGTGTCCAAGAGTAGACAATGGATGCTTTGAAGAAAACCTAATACAGCATTTTTATAGAGAAATGATCTGCCAAGAACTCTGTTGCAGTGAGAGGCCCCTTTCTAGTACTGAAATCATGTCTCCAAAATATATGTTGTATCATCATACATTTTGAATAGAGTAAAAGTACATAGCAAAGCATGGACAAGGTTTGTCTTGTTTGCCTTTTTTTTTTTTTTTGAACACAACCTATTTTCCTTATGAGATTGGAAAATGACTTAGTCCTGATCTATAAGCTTATTTAATTCTATTGAGATGTATGCGCAATCAACTAAATGATTTTTTTGAAATTACTAGTAAATTTTTGATACCTTGCCTGAGCTCCTTAAGAAAGATTAATTTCTTTAGAATGTGTCTATTAATATCCATTTTCTTTTTCCCAGAAAATTAGGCCTTTATTCAAATACTTAATTTGGAAGAACCCTATTACTTATTATTTCTCAGACTAAAATGTTGTTATAACAAATCCATTGTTTCTTGTGTATTTTTAAAATATAATGATACGGATGACTTCAATATAAGGATTCTTTTTCAAGCAAAAAGTTTTGTTTTATTTAATGAAAAACTATGGAGATCAGAGTTACTGCCATAACAGAGATGCAAATCAAAGGCAGAGGAAACTACTTGTCCAAAGAGCCATACGTTCTACTGATGACAATCATCTTCATAATGAATAGATTATTTTAGATTGGAAATAAAATCTATTTTTTGTTTCTCTCATCTTTATTCTACAGTGTTTTTTTGGAGTTTACTTCATTTCCACAGTGTTAAAATCATGTTGAACAGTATATCTAAGAGGATATACTCTTAGATATAGAGTATCTGCTGATCTTTTCCATGGGACAAAGGTGCTCAGTCAATATTCTACAGATCAGTAATTAAACATCATCATTGGATTTCTGGTCCAGAAACTGCTTTAACTTTTGTGACTAATGCATATATGACTTCTAAATAAATGCACAGTAAAATTACTGATAAGAGAAATCACTGCAATGTGATTTTGATTCATAATAGGAAATGTTAATATTCCCAATAAAAAATAAGTGGAAAACATTTGTTCTATTTAATTTAGCATTGCAGAGTGTGTTGCAACTGCTGATACTGGTTTAAATTGACTTTCAGCTAATGACATTAGAAAACTACTTAATTCTGATTACAAAATGAGAGATTTTGCAGTCTAATGAATTTTTAATAAAGATTCTGTATATCATTGTATGGGCTTGCTTCTTAACGCATTAGATGGAGATACCATTCCTCATATGCTATTTATTTCCCTATCTCAGGGAAATGATAATAAATCATCAAAATATTTATATTTCCTCCATACCATCCCACAAGTAAACTCTCTTGAAAGGATAGGACAGATAGGAATTATCCTCTTTGTTAGACTTCCACATTTGAAAGAATGACACATGACATCTTAATTTGCTCTTCAGATAAACATGTTAGTTTCTAAATCACACATATAAAATGTCAAATAGTGCTGAATATTTAGGGCGGACTCAGACATCTCAAGACTACCTGCCTTAAAGACAAGCATGTAGTTTACTTTAAGCATCTAGATTCCTTCTATTATCAATAAAAAGAGATAAAATGCTGCAGAGAGCAATTCATCTTTTAGATATCTATATTAGGTAGCATTTCTAACTCTCTAGGTATGTTTTGAACAGGATAAAAAAAAAAGAGCAGGGTATCTATTTCTAGCTATTAGAAATAACAGGGATAAGACACTGTGATCTATGAAAAAAGAAAAGTAATCTTCTTCCCCACTCAAGCGCCCAGGGGGAAAACAGATGCAATATGCTGTTCGAGGCTATCTAGAAGAGTAGACAGAAGGGATATTTGATATTTGACTTCATTATTTTTCTAATGCCTGTTTCAGTAGGCAAAACACTGGGATTCTTATTACTAAGTCCACTGACAGTCACAAGCATTCGAAGTACAAAGCTGTACCTCTATGGCATTGTTCAGTGGGAGATGTGTCTATTTATTACCTGATCCTGTTGGTGTTTGTATTATAACCACAAGAAAACCATAATGCCTGCTTAATATTTAGTTAAAGAAGAAAGAGGACTGCAAAAAGGACTGGCTTTTGCTCTTGCTTGTTGATTTGTGGGCCCTTGTATTATTCCAAAGCCATTATGAACGTGACAGTACTGAATGCTAAGCAAAGAAAATTAAAGGGAACATATATATACCTGTTTTATTCTTTTCTTATTTTCCTATATTACCCCACTGAATTTCAGTCTTGTTTGTCCTTCAATATGCAGACTGAATGGCGGCAAGCTCTGTTGTACAACACAGTGAATTCTGTTTGATATTATTGAGCTTTCTGTACGAAACATTTTTTTTTAACTTTCTGCTAATGTCGATCTAATAAAAATGTCCTAAGCATAATAGAATGATGCAAGATATCATTTTCTCTTGCTGAGGGAATAGAGTAGGAGAAAGTAATAGCTGAAGGCTAAGTTTTTTTCCCTTATGCCTGCAGAAAAGGATGTTAGAATAATGGAAAATTAATTAAAGGATTCAGATATTAGAATGAGGGCATTAGAGAAGGGTCAGAAAGGCACAGAGGAATGTTTGGGAAGAATAATATAAGAATACAGAAAGGTTCTCCTATTAGTGGAAATAAGGACCACTTGAGATCAGAAAACATAAAAGGAATGGTATCCAAAGTGTAGATGACGCAAAATGTAGAAAACAAAGGAAAAGGTTCTTGGAACAGGAATGGAAAGGAAGCTGCAGCAAAATACTATTGGAGTATTCCAATATATGGAAAATTCATCCTGCATAGGGGTCCCTCTCCTTACTAAATATACAGGAAGAAAGATACAGAGTGTGATGTCTAATGGTTATGCTTCTGCTATATGCCGTTTCCCTCACAACCCCCTTAAAAGATAGCTTTCTGCCAGATGTGTTTGGGGATCTTTTGAGGGTCAGTACTTCTGACTTCTGACTTCCGTGAAGTGGCGGAGAGAGAGAGTTTGTTCTTAGGAGGTGGGTCACAGGATCCCAGAATCACAGAATGGTTAAGGTTGGAAGGGACCTCTAGAGATCACCTAGTCCAGCTCCCCTGCTCACAGAAGACTTGTCTTCTGAACCTTTCTGGATACTGCTCACCGTGTGGCAAATAGACATTTTAAGGAATTTCTTCTATCTCTTGCCCATCCCTCAAAATTAGAAAGATGGAAAAGACAAGAAAAGGCAGATGTTAAATGAAGAAATACAGTCTCCAGCCTTTTGGGATGTGACATTATTTAGCTTTGTCAGTAGGAATCAGACCCTCAATTCAGTGTACAGCAAGCCAATTGTTTTTCCAAATCCTAAAAGAGAGAAACTGTGTCCCACTACCATCCAAACTGGAGTAAAGCCAGATACATGACCAACGGTTAATGTGGTTTGATTTAAACCTGAGGTGAAATTGGTCAGTCTGCTGATCTTCATAGAAAAACTTGTAGGGGAAAGAAAAGATTGTGTTTTGCTAGAAGCTGATATATTTTGTGAAAAATCAGGTTTCCATGCATACAAATTCTTCAGATTTGGAAGAAAAGCAGCAAACTTGTAGTATAGCAGTAAATCTGGTAAGTCTTGTAAGTGAAGAGCAAATCTTATGAGTAAAGACCAAAAGTTCTAAATTTAACCTAATCATGATTAACAGTGCTAATAAGACTTTATTTTTTTATATGAGACATGTCTTATATTACCACACCTGGTAAGATGTAACAAATTTGCTAGCTCTTGCAGAACCTGGAGAGGTTACCTCTCAATGGGGAAAAAAAATATAGAGAGCATCATAAAACCACTGCTTCCACCACAGTCTATGACTTTTAATGTCCAGTGAGTTACGAATTAGTTCCAAGGCAAGTCTTTTGAACGTATTTTGTAGATCTCTTTTGGGATTTCCCAAACTGGGAGGTCAAACAGAGTGCTTGTCTGTGGAAAAGTGGCTGTTGGATGTCTGTCTAGGTCTACTGCTTGTATAAACCATTCTAGTGCACAATATTTGATGGATTCCATCACAGTATTTTCTAGAAACTTTTTAATGAACTGAATAAAGTATAGTATATTTTGAAACATATATATATATACAGGAATCATGTATCTCCAGTTTCATCATGGTGGATGGTGGCCTCAGCAGGTTTCTTTCTGCTGATGAGTTTAGCAAGGCTGGGAGTCATACAAAGGCTGGGAAGGCATAGAATGTAATTGCTCAAATGTTTTTGTATAGGTTTCAGTATATTATAGCAACAAGACTATTATAATCTTGAGCTTGGAAGCAGAAACTTCTGCTGACGAAAAACCCTTTCAATCTAATTTATTATTATAAGGTTAATGTTCATGTATAGTTTCTGTGAAGACTGCTATTAGATTATTACAGTGCACATTAACACCAAAAATCAGTTCAGAGATTAAAACATTAAAAGATGACATTTAATATTAAATGCAATCCAAGAAAAAAAAGTCTGTAAAATTTTAAGAAAACACAGCTGCTATCTGAGATGTGGTAATTCAAAGATGGCAGGTTTGATTTCAGTGTTATTGTACATGTTTACAAGAACTGTCCTGATTTCTCTCATACCATGTTGCATCTCTGGAATTTTAATTTTCATGACAACTGTAGAAAATATCTGAAAACCAGTGAATTTGCAGAAGTCACATTTAAATTACAGTTCATGCTCAGGTCACTTCCTGGGGAATCACCCATTTCCCCTTCTAATATAATTCCAAAAAAAAAAAAAAAAAAAAAGTTTCAGGCTGTCTATGGAGACAGTGTGTGTGTGCCAAATGCAATATTTTAGAGGGTACTATTACAGTGCTGGGATTTTTTATTTTCCACCAAAATTTATACTTTCAAATTCAAGCTAATGGGTAGGTGTACACTCAGCATATGATTTTCACAAAGTGCTGACAAAACTGCTCTCACTGAAGGAAATAAGACCATTTCTACAGACTTCAGCAAAAGCAGAGTCAGGCTAGACAGAGGACTGCAGCTCTAGTTACGATGCTATTCTTCTTAGCAGATGAGACACAGCCACATGACAACGCAACCTATTTTCATTTGCAGAATTACTGTATAAGTTATGCTTGTGCTTAAGGTTCATAAAATCTTGCTCTCAGGAGGTGCGGTGAAGTCACAGTGTTGATGGCAGGACTGAATTTGCGCTGTATGAAAATCCATGTATGCAATCCATGCTTTTTACTCACCTGGTAGCTTCTCTGTGTCTTAGAATAATTAAGTGTTCCCCTCTCCCCAAATAGCTGTAAGCAAAAATTAGAATATCAGTGAAAATAAGTGCTATTGCTATTGCCAATACGGCTATAAAGTTGTAAAAAAAATGTCAGATAAGAAATGAACTAATAAAACACCTTGTAGGCACAGAGATCTATACCAGCATTTCATACTAAAACACTAACAAGAAAAAAAAAAAATTTTAAAAAAAGGAGGCACAATTAGGTATGGAGAATGTCATGTGAGATTCCTTCAGTCGCTTTCTTCTGTCCCCAGGAAGAATGCCACTGGTTTTACAGAAATACAGACCTATACAGACTCACTGTTTTAGTCAATGAAACCTGCTTGCTCTTCTGTCCTGTAACTACTTTAGTGAATCTGCACCTAGAAACCTTCTTCTTTTCTTCCAGAAACCTCTCCAGCTATTTCTGCAGTACTAAGGAGGAGGGACCACATTGCTCATGTTTGGCATAGTCTATCAACAATGGGAACAAAAATTTCTGTGAAGTCTCTGGTCCTTTCTCCCTCAACTGCTTGCACTCCTTGTCCCTTTTTCCTTAATAAATGAGTTCTTATCCTGCTTCTGCTTCTCCCTTTTCTCACTCTCCTCCTTTTCCTTCTTTTTATTTGCTTATCATGGTGTTCATTCACTTTCTCTTGCTAACTTCTGCTCCCACCTCACTTCAGTTTAAAAGGTTTGTCCCTTCTCCACAAGCAAGCAGAGAAAGACCTCTGTATTTCTCAGGGTCCACGCTCTCTTTATAATATGATCTCATATTAATAATACATGTAAGGCTTATTTAAAATATCAACTCATGTACTGGAAAAAAAGAAAGCAGTGGCTCCAAACAGTTCCCAGCTAAAACTGGGAATTAAACCACAGCAATAAATGGCATGAAAATGATTCTCTCAGGTCAAAGAGGGTATTCACAAGGCAGAAGCTAATCAGGTCTCAATATCATAACAGAGACACTAATTGCCTGATTTTCAGTGTCGCTGGGCACCTGCAGCTCCTACTGATGTATACATTACTGGCACAAACACAACATAATAAGGATGTATAGGCTACTCTTCTTCGGGATGCAGAATATTAGAATGCAAAGAAAGCAATGTACAGCAGCGGGTAACACTAAGAGGAGCAGATCATTACTACTATGTTCACCATTTGGTATTAATTTCTGTGTGTTAAAAATTGTTCAAAACTCATAATGTTTAATGACCAAAATTGTTTGTCAGTTCAGTAGGATCAGCAAGACAATGTTGAAATTACAGCTGAAATCAGAGCAATGTGAGTTACAAGTCATATAAGAGAAAATGCCAACCAACTCAGCTTAAATTTTGAAAATGCCCTATGATAAGCTGCATAAAAAATTTCCATGGAAACACAGACAGTTGGCCTTTTAACAAGTAATCATATGTTGAAATATCAGCATGCCATTTTTTTTTTAATGAGAAAATGAATGAAAATTATGTTCTGTTTGTGTACAATAAAACAGAATTGGGCTTGATTCCACCAACAAACCATTTGCTGCAAATAATTCATCTGTTTATTCCTCTGTACTATATCTATCTGATCATTTTTCCCCTCAATTTGGTGCAGCAATAATTCAGAAATTTTTCATAATCATGTCCTGTTGCAGTGATAGATATTGAAGAAGAAATATTTAACACTGGCTTATTTTAATTAAAAACTAGAGTACACAATATTTTTATTTCTTATGCAAGAATGTCTGACTTAGCTTATTGGATACTTTTAAACATAAGTATGATTCAAAGCAAATTAAAAGTAAAATTCTGTCCAGCTATTGTTAATAAAGTTTAACAATAAAATGAAGAAGAGATTAAGCCAAAATCCCAAGTTACATTGTATTCCTCTACAGAGACTTGCACAATGCCAAAAGGAAACTGTTGAAGAATATATAAGGAGAAAAAGAAAATTTGCTAAACAGAGAAAAAATCACCCTCTTTCTAAACCCTACCATCTGCCTCCGGTTTTGTGACAATTTATTTGCATTCTATTTGGACAGGTTATAATTCTTTGTATTAACAAGAACAATTTTGTGGTTAAAACTAATTATGCAATTAATAGAATAAACATTCATTACTAATAAGCAGCTTTTGAGATTATGATAGATATTTTATCCCTTTTTCAAGAGCCTATTCAGGATCAGTGCATCATTGCACAGGTTGCTGTGCACCACTAAGACAAAAGTCTCACTCAGGAGATCTTACAACCATCTATTTATAAAGAAAGAGAGAGTATGTTTATATAAAAGTCAGAATAGAAGAAAATACAGAAGAAAATGAGATCGAAATGATGGTAAATTTACACGTCCATTAAACCTGACCATTGACCTCGTCAGATACTACTACATGTAAAATCATTTTATAGCTTTTTTCAATATGACATTAAGAAGGATTTCACGGATTATAGCTGCCACTAAAATATTTGCAGAATATTTGGTCTTGGTATTCCTCTGTTTAAAAATGCGAGGGTATTGAAAGGCTTTGCATCAGATCTACTTTTCTCATAACACTGATTTCGCAAAAATGGAGAAAAATAAAAGACATCATCAAGAGAGAGTTATGTCCAGGTCATTCTTTCTATCAGTGAACTTAAACCACCTCTCGCACAAACATCACAAGAGACTGCTGCCTCTTCTTCCCACATAAGTAGCACAAACAGCTAGGAAAAGTATAGGCCAACTTTGCCCCATCTGGGCTGCAAAATTTATCATTTTTCACCAGTCCAGTCTCAGGGCATAACAGCACTAAGAAGATGTCCCTTCCTAAAGGCTAGATTACAATGTCTGTGGATTTACTGTCAAAATGTAGATAACTTTGCAAGCAGGGGCTATGAAACACAGATGTCTCCTGAAAGACAAATATATTGAAGAACTTACCATGAAGAAGAAGACTGTCTTCTGAACGTTCTTCTGAGCAAGAGCTTTAGTGACAAATAAGAATATAGATTATTTGCTATATCCTACGAACAGAGTATAATAATGCAAAAGAAGTCAAACTTTTTATAGTGCAAGCTACCATTACAGATCCTAATTCAAAAATTCATGTATTTTAACTTATTGCTTTGTGACTAAAAATTTTTGGAATGATACCAAGTAGCATTCAGTTCCAACATGCATTTTTATTGAGCGAAGAAGCTGTAAAAAGATGTTAAGGAGTGAAAAGAGAATATTTTCTTTTATTATCAGCATAATAAATAATACAAAAAGGAGCTAAAGGTTATAAAGTTGCCATTTCTGTTTTTCAAAATGTTTGAAAATGTAATCTACTACAAAACAAGAGAAATCATCTGGTGTACAAACAAGATTACCTGTTTCTCCCTAGCTAAAGCCCTGAGGTGGATGTACTTAACACATTCTTAGGCAAGTACTCCCAGTAATTCATAGTTTGTTTAAAAATGTAAGTGCTTATATGACTCATAAGATATAGAAGAGGACATTTATTTTCTTATTGCGGTTCCTAGAGTTTCATGTATTTCAAATCTATTCTTGTTATGGAACAAAATCTTATTGTCAGAACTTTACTACTTAGTCTAAAGATATGTTTCAAGCTGAAATGCAGAATATCATAATCATTCTGCCTTTTAAGAGACAGCAACGCTTTGACGAGGTTTCATCTTATGCTTAAGCAGAATAAACTGCGATCTTTCTATCGAGGTTCACAACCTCCAGCTATTATTTTCCTTCAAGCTTAATTTTTAATTTAATTTTATTGCACATGATTAATACATAACAAGGACTAATTGCTTAATCTCCTTTGAAGAAAACATATTAGAAAAGAAGTTGGCTGAGGCCATCCAGAACTGGCTTTATGAGTTAATTGTAGGAGAGACCATTCTAAGGGCTCCAGAGGGACTCTTTGACTCTTGTCTGCTAATAGCACTGTTATTGTTCTGCAGTTCCCACTCTGCAAAAGAATGAGGAAATGAAGCTCAAAGCATCTTGTCTTAGCTTACCCCTTCTCTTCCCCACCTACAAGCCCAGATGGCAGGAGTGAGCCAATGACTAAATGGAGGCACTGTAAGAACAATTTTCCCTCAACGCACAGCTGCCAGATTTCAACCTATCTCCAGTGGAAGACTTCCACTCAACACACCAGTATGGGCTTTGCCCTTTCTTCTCATTTTATGGTTTATGGTCTGTACAAGCAAATAAGATAATTGCGCCTTTTTACTCTAGAAGCTGGATGTCATAGTCTTTATCAAACCTCTGATTAGTAAAACTTCATGGTTTTTTTGCAGAAAATAAAAACAGTTACTGTAAATTCACATCATGTAACACTGCAGTAATCAGTGTTCTAGGTATAAAAATATATTTTAGAGAAAATCACAGTACTGTATGATTTAGTCACTGTAACTGAAGCAGAAAGAGCTACAGCATCTCTCATAACTGCGTTTAAGTTGTAAATACAATTGACTCCGCACCCTTCCCTTACTGAAGAAGTAATGAAAAGTGTGTTTGAGGCCTAAGATGTAATCTTTTCTGTAACAAGCACAATCCGTGGGTACACTGACCTAAAATGTATTTCCCTTGTGCATCTGTCCAAGGACAGATGTTTCTTTGGACTCTGTTCTAGATTTGCTGGGCTAGATTACTATAGGTCTTCTGGGGTAGTCAGCCAGGGGCAAATGGCTTTGTAAGGATGTCTCTCTAAAAAGACTTGGAATCCTGTTATATATGCCATTCATACTCTTGCAGCTTCAAGTGATAATTTATTAGATTTTTTGACAAAAAAAAATATTTTCTATTTAACACCACTGTTTTAGTAAAAAAGCAGAACAACACATTTTTTACCTCATGAAATTCAAAATGAAATCCCTTCTGGTTTACTTGAATTTAAATCTTCTTTTTCTCTAGTTGTTTAATAAAAATTCCACAGGTGATGTCTGCATTAAAGCCACAGAAGTTTTGGGAAAATGGGTCAGGAATCTTGCATTTCTGTGCAGCCTTAGGCAGGGTGCAGCCTTAAGCAGGCTACAGAAAAAACACCTTTTTCTGTGTTTCTTAGAGAGTTCAAGCCCATGCTCTCACCCTTAGTCCTCATAAAATGACCAGGAGAGATGACCCCCAGTGACCAGGAGAGGGTTTTTTTTTCTTTTCTTTTTTTTGTTTACACTTTTGAGTGGAAGGAGAAGCAGCTTTCCAGTATATACTATTGCTTGTTTCAGAGAAGACTCATCTGGGTAGAAGAACATCTTGATTCCATTGTATCTTTAGCCAGGCACAGTCTAAAATAATTCTTCTACATTTGAGATTTCCCCAAAATATCATGCACATGCTGCACATGATGACGTTATACCATCAGAATGCTTAACAGGTATTAATGATTTATTTTTGTAAAATTTCTGTTTAAATATGTGCCATTATTATCCTTTTCCAGGTGAGTAACTGAGGTTAATTTAAAAGATAAATTTCCATCAATGTGGAGTAGTCAGTCTGTGATATGAGTGGCCAGATATTTTGTATACTTAAGGTCTATTGCATCAAGATCTCATGTATGGCACTCAAATAATGAAGAATATGAAATTGCAAATTGCTGAGAAATATTATTATTACATAACTGTATATAGGGCCATATAGACAAGGGACTTAGTAGTTATATTAAACATATTTTCTGAAAATTAGTTCTAAAGAAAATATTAAAGCATATTGGATGTAACTTTTCCATAAAAATTATTAGAAAGTTTGTAAACAATGTTTGCATCAAAGACAAAATGTCAACAAAGACAAAATGCCACTGATTTACCAGGATGGGATATAGTACATAAAACATCAGGACAGAAACTAGTTATTTTCAGTGCAGGCTATGAAAGTGCTCCTGTTTCCTGTTATAAAAGTCTCTCCGAAAATTGGAATGATCCTGTTAGATTTCATCAGTTACTACTGTAGCCTACAACCCCTCTACACTGGAGAATGAATTAAGCTTATATTGTGAGTTTTAGTTCTAGTATTTATAATGACAGTGATTTTCAAAGTAACTTAATGCAATTTTTGTTTTATCCAAACGAATTATTACTTTTTCCACCACATAGTACATTACATATAACCTTAGTCTCCAGGGTAATATATTTCTTATATATCAGAAACAGGCTGTTTCCTGAAGAAATGTCCCTTAAGTTTTGTAAGATGATATGTGCAGTATCTTCAGCCTAACCTCTCCTTTTCAGCTTGGCTTTGTCGGAACACATTATTGACATTCTTGGAGATTGGCAATATTCAGAGAATATACAGTAGTGTTTACTTTAAAAAATGAAACTGTTCAATCAAAGAAGGTAGACAGCTAGGACTTTCATCTAAGCCAAAGTCATCTCAATGGGAACTTTCCTGCCGTGCAATGCTCCATATTCTAAATTGTTACCATGCTGTGCCTGTCTTCTTATTTTTAGGTAACAGATGCAGCTCATTGCTTGGAATACAATTTACGGATTTTTATAATAGAGGTATGAATTATTAATTTGCCTTTCGGTTGTAACTTTTTTGTGTATTGTAGCTTAGTAAATAATGATCAGGAGGAAATCAACAAGCACGCTATGGTATGTTTCCTAAAATCAAACAGGTATGAGAGCAGAGTTGACGGATATTGTGCCTGTATGGAGTGCAGGTTTAGTGACCACAGTAAAAATATGTATTTACTGCTTCTAAGGAGCAAGGCATTTTGCTGAATAAAATTATGTTTGAAATATAAAATCCTTTTATATATCAAAAGGAGTCAACATCATTCAAGCAGTACATAACACAGTTCTTATGCTGTGTTTCATGTAAATTTTGGAACCATATCTTTAAAACCATTTGAATACTTTATTGGGAAAGATTTTAAAGTTTCTATAGTTACTATGTTCTCCAAAAGTAAAAACTCCCCCAACCGAATTTAAGTAACTTCAAAAGAATTCTGCATTGATTTCAGTCATCATGATTTGTAATGACATTTCACATGCTATCACAGAATCACAGAATGGTTGAGGTTGGAAGGAACCTCTACAGATTATCTAGTCCAACCCTGCTGCTTAAGCAAGGACACCTGGACCACACAGTCATATCCAAGCAGGTTTGGAAGATCTCCAAAAGGGGAGACTCCACAACCTCCCTGGGCAGCTTGTTCCAGGGCTCTGTCATCCTCACAGGAAAGAAGTTCTACCTTGTATGGAGATGGAACTTACTATGTTTCAGCTTATACTCATTGCCCCTTGTCCTATCACTGTCCACCACTGAGAAGAGTTTGGTCCCATCCTCCCTACATTCTCCCCTCGGGTACTTATACATATTGATTAGATCCCCTCTCAGTCTTCTCTTCTTTAGGCTAAACAGGCTCAACTCATTTAGTCTTTCCTCATAAGATCTAGTCCCATAATCATCTTTGATCATCACTCTTATTTGTTTTTCAGAATTTCAGAAATTTAAGCTTATTTGTTGAACTCCTCCTTCATACTATCAAATCATTAAGACTATGCCACACGTAGGTACTCTGAAATGGAAAAAAAAAAGACAGCTATGAATAAAATTTTGAAATCATATATAGGAATATGTGACAGAGAAATACATACGGATTTGTTTGGCACTAATAAATCAATTACAAAAAGCAAGAGGTAAGAAAAACACAAACTTTTCCAGGGTTTTCTCAAAGCATCTTAGACCTTACTATGAAATAATCGTAAATCTGCTATTTTTTTAGCTAATATAATATTAGACAGTATAGCTCAAAGCTGATATTAGCCATGCCACTACAGACTCCAGAATTCACCATGGTGTTATTTTGCCATTTGAAATATATCATTTATTTTCTTTTTATCTGCTCAGGGTTCAGTAATGTGTAAGGTCAAAATAAACAAAATTGCATTTGGCTTTAGTACCAATGGAAGTGAAGCAGTGATCTCACTAGTTTGATTATTAAGATAATTAACATTTTCCATATTCTACTGAATTCTATATTATTCTACTATTCTATAATATCCTTTATCCATTTTCTAGCACACAGTAGCATTATCATTTTTGATATTTCTATAGAGACTGAGATATGTACAATAGATAGATACATAATGAATCTTCTGTGCAGATATATAAGCACATCTAAATTGCACTGCCCAGTGCCCTGACTATAGCAAAAAAAAAAAAAAAAAAAAAAAAAAATTTAATAGTGGTCATTGTTAAAATTTTGTAATATAGACTACCGATTTAATTTTATACTTCTTTGTGATTGAGACAAGGTGGTGACCGATAAGTCGGTTTTCACTTCTGCCCTGTATCTAACACCATATGGGAATCAAAAACATTGTGAGATCAGCAAAATGAAAATCAGTGCATTTAAGTCTTATTGTAGCTGGTTCTCAAGAACTATGCAAAACAGTTACAAATTCAAACTATCTGTATCAGCAAGACAACAATAATCCTAGTAACAAATTATAAAGACAGGACTACACTGGAAGGTTTTGTAAATTAAAGTTTGAAAGATACTGCATATAAAACACTACTCAGAAGCAGCACTCTAGTCCATAAAATCTCTTTTCTCTTTATATTAGAATCATGTTAATGGTGATGTTACCAAAAGATAAAACTTTTTGAGTGACCCTGAAAATATTTTGGTATTTAGAGAATTTAAGCTTACATCTATCCCTGTGGCAAAGGAATATCTGTTCTTAAAATTCTGTCTTCAGGCAAAGACCTTTCAAAGCTAGGCACTCTGTTTTGCATTTTATTCATTTCACACCAACTGCATCTGATAATCTTTTCTATTATTTGGGGTTAGGAGTGCTTGAATACTCCCATGAGTTTAGAATTCAGATGTGCATGCATGAGTTTGGGTACAACGTTTGCATGCAATACCTTTAGGGAGTTTTTCTGAGTTTCAGTCTCTTAGGCTGAGTCCCAGCAAGGTATGGATTTTCTGCATGACTCTTTCCTGCTTCCTTTTGCAAATCTTTACTAGTGATTTTGGTATCCTCATTAAGCCCTATCGGTAACCAGTAGCTGTAGAATTAGCTAACTGAATTTAATGCTCATGGGAGAAGATACACTGAAAGCCTTGAATCTGAGAATTTTCTCAAGTTGATGTGAGCTTCAGGTTTGCTTTCAGTAGAGAAAGTTCTCAATTCCAACAGTTACAGTTCCCTGAAGCATAGCAGCATTCTGCCCTCACCAATCTCCTTGTACCACAAGCATTGTCAGAAACTGCATGAAGCCTAGACAGAGCTGCTCATTTCAGCTCTCTGCACTGGCAAGTTTTCTCTGTGCAAGAGTAATCCACAACCTGCCTCTTACTTCAGTCTTCAGCTGGCCACATCTTGAAGATGTTTTGTGCCCATGAATCACCAGAAAGTAGAATTAATGAATAATAATTCAAGGAAGCACTTTGCTTATTTGCAAATAGGAGTTGATTTTACACAAATTCCAGGAGCAGTAAAAGCAGGAGACTGTAAAAGTAAAAGAAAGAAAGATGCTAGATTGTCCTTAGAGCCATGGGCGTGAGCCCTAACTGCACTGTCAAGGACCTGATCAGTCAAACCTGTATACTATGATTTCAGCTTAGTTCTGTCTTACATCAAAAACCTCAGCAAGCAGCAGAAGCAAAGCAGCAGTCCCTCAGATAGGCTTCACAAGCTCAGAAAAACATTTCAAAATAATGTTTTGTTTGTTTGTTTTTTTAAGCTGGCTTATTGTGCTTCAATTAAAGCAAGTGTCTATCACAAAATATAGGAATTACTAATCAAGTGAAAGACACCTTTACTTCAGGATATGATCTTTAGTAACCAAAATTCAATGTAGCATTACTTTTAGCTTTACTTTTAAAAACTTCTGCATTTCATATATTGATCTCCAATAAAATTATATATATATTATTTTGTATAACAATCTCCTTCAGTAAAATCATTACCCTTTCCATCATCAAGAATCTCTGCAAGATTTTGGGATGTTGTACAGGGACATGTCATAGTTCCCAAACTAGATTTCCATTAAAATATATACCATTGAAATTAAACTATTTAAAAAGCTGTACAGAAATAGGTATAAATTGATGAACGATACCATCTGATTGCTAATGCATTCAACAGACTGCTGATAGAAAGAACAGCAGCATCCGTTCATGATGCATAGCTGCTCAGTTCCTTCCCTGTCCTCTGAGAAAAACTCTGCTCAAAAAGAATATACCAGGCAACCAAGCACCTACCAAATATTGCTTTTTTAGACAAGTTTTTTTTCCTTTCTTAATTGTCCACAATATTTCACCTATCAATACACTGAATTTCCTCAGAGATAAAAAGAAACAATCGAGGCAATATCTTCCCCCATAGTAAAAATACTAACCGCAGTGTGCCATTAGAGCAACCAGAGCCCTATTTATTCATTTCACACTTGATTTCTGGAGGAGACTGGTTTGTTTCTGTCCCTGAAGGAAGCTCCTGGTATGCAGTTTGAAACGTCAGGGATAATTAAGACAAACTGTGCTTTTTTACCCCAACAAAAGAAATATATCTCTTAAAATAACTCCCTACTGAAATCTCTGAACAAAAACCAGCCCAGCACTGTTGAGGCAGCTTGCAATGCTAAATCAATTGTCAGCATTAGCAAGGCTCTGAACTGGAGCATCTTACAGTTTCATTGCAATCCAGCAGTTACCGTGCTAGCAGCAGGTACAACTACAGATGGAGCGCTGAATAGTCAGATATGAAAGCAGCAGTACGGGGATCAAATAAAAAGACATACAGCAAAGATGTTTATGTCTCAGCAACCGCAAGTATAATTACTGAGAGGCCAAAGTTTAGCACTCAGAAGCATTCAGAATCATTTTTCATTCAGCCATTGTGGTGTCAGTAGTCTTTAGGCAGTGTTGGAGTTCATGTCCACTTAAATATTGTGTAAATTACTGTATCTTCTGTGCAGTCAGTTCCCCACTGCACCGTAATAGCATCTTTAAGAAACATTGAGCAACATTCTCTGCCCAAGTGAACTGGTATCAGACTGATGCCCGTCTATCAAGCTTTGACAAAAGAAGAAAGCAATTTCCTCATATAGCTGCTCATTAATCCATCATCAAGACACTGAATAACTTCAAACATCTCACATGAAAAAATAACAAAGGTTTCCCTCACATTGGCTTATTACATTGCCTTGAGCTTCAATCTGGCAATGCTCAGTCCTCCAGCAGTAATAAACGGATCTTGGATTCCAAGTTTTGTAGTCTTCTCAGGATTAAAAATACAATGTTAATACCCCTTAGAAAGCTTTCCAGCAATACAAATCATATTTGAGTCTAGCTATGCAAGTAGTTTTCCTTAATGATTGAACATTTTCTTGAATCAATAGGTTATGTAGTGAGCACATTTTAACATTTTAGATACTTTTATAATTGACGCAGCCATGATTTTTTCTTACTCTGATACCTTTACTATTAAATTAATGCTGTTTTGTCTGAATAGGGCAGAGGGATGCATGGATAATGAGCATATAATGTTGTTTGCTGTTTTAAAACAACTTTTCTATGATAGAATACATTTTTAGAATGAAAAACATAGTTTAAAATTTTAAAATAGCAAGTCTGGAAGTTCATTTTGTTAGTAAATATGACAGAATAGGATGCAATAAAATCATACACAGGATGTTAAAAAACTGTGATAATAATTTTAGCAGTAGAATTTCTTCATATATTTAAAAGATTTGTCTTGTCAGATCATTTCTGTGTGAGAAGAATGACAAATGATTGAAAATAATAAAAAGAGTATTATTCACAAT
This sequence comes from Nothoprocta perdicaria, assembly GCF_003342845.1. NCBI lineage: Eukaryota > Metazoa > Chordata > Aves > Tinamiformes > Tinamidae > Nothoprocta > Nothoprocta perdicaria. Next base: position 833,520 of record NW_020455496.1, on the reverse strand, counting down.
GAAGTTGGGTTCAGAGTTTTGTCACTGTTGAATACTTCTTTCCTGCATCTTCAGTTGCAGTATATTTCACAGCGCTGGTTTGGGTGACTGGGTTCCCTCCAAGCTGCAGACTCTCTGGGATCTTGGAACACAGATGACAGCAGTAATTACATTGTGTCCAGGGATCCACCTAAGGATGCCGACAGGAAAATGCTGAAAATAGGATTAGCTCCTTTTCTTTCTTTGAAATGCATGTGCTTCTGCCAGCAAAGGTGATGGTGCTGTCCCTCTTTCTATCATACAATAGCTCTCCCAAGATGTGGGGAACTAGAGTTCAGCAGACTTTTCATCTAATATAGGAAACAGGGGCATCATTTGAATGCAGAACTTCTGAATCCTCTTCTGTGCTTCAAGAGTCTCATTTTACCTTGTGATCATTCACTGAAATATAGAAATAGCCTTTGGAGCTGGAAGTGCAATGAGGACGCTCTTCCTAAGAGATAATCATTCTTAGGCCATCTTCTCATCCCACATAAGATAATCCACAGAAAGGAGAAACACTTTAGTATGAAGATTATGAGATGTCTCCCACAACTGCACATCTCAGAATAGCCTTCATTTGTGAAGTGGGTCATGCAGCTTGTAGTTCTCTTGAGTGGGGGTGAGGGATGGGGAAGTGAGGCAGCTGATCCTCATTCTTCTCACCCTGTCAGGTTGCTTTAATATTGCCTTTTTACAAGTGGAGCTCTACCACCACCATCACACTTCTCTTCAGAAGTTGTGCTTTAAGATAAAGAATGATCTATTTATCTGTCAATTTTCTGAGTATGTCAGCTGGAACAGGTTCCTTTGCTAGCAGAGAAATATCCATATTACCTATGTGAACAAAATTTACATATGCTCAATATTGAGCTGTTCAATTATGTCAAGCCTTAGGCACTGCTGGGCTTTTCTTGAAATAGAACTGTAGGACATTAAACATCTGAAGTTCTAATATCTACGTGTCTCTGGACATTAAATCCTTACACCAGAATGGCAGCTCTTTTGAGGTTTATAGGTTGCATTTAGGAGACCAACATCACATAAGTTGTCTCAGTCCTTCTGTGGATCTGGTGCCAGTAGCCAGATTCTTATGTTGCCAAAAGTAATGAAGTAATAGTCTCACAACAGTTTCTGACACCAAAAGAGTTTATTGTGAAGCTAAAGACTGCAAGGCACACAAGTACTATAGTAACAAGGATCACCCGATATAAAGGTATAATGGCAGGATCTGAGTCCATCTTAAATGCCCTTAGGTAGAAACGTAGAGGCTTCATAGTATTTACCTACTATCTTTCCTCATCAGAAGCACTTTCAATTCATGTCATGTTAAAGAAATTAAACCCATGACAGCTCTACTAATTCATATTAATGTTTCCCCTTGAAACATGTACAATGCCATTAGCAGATATAGTTGCACACCCACTCATATTGCTATAGCTGTTCTAGGATGGTTCAGATTTCACTATGAGCTGTGGGGGGTGGGAAAAGAATAAAAGTACATTAAATTTACAAGTGGTTTTTTCATGTCTGACCATAATCATTTTCGTGTCTGTAAGCATCTACAAATGGTGCTGCAAAGAGGAATAATCTGGAATCTGACTCTGCATGAAGAATAGCAATACTCATCTGAGATGTAAAGTCTGGCTTTAGTGCTCGTGTCAGCATTAGCAATAAATAACCTTTTCAGCAATATGAAGCAGGAAAGCATTAGCACAGTCCTGGGAATTGTAAGCTGTGGAACCATGACAAGGTCTTTCCCCCATGCTTGCTGAATACAGCATGTAGTTGCCAGCTGTGAGTTCAAAGAAAAAAAATACAAAAATGATGTACAAAAAGCAACAAAAGAAAACTAGATATGCAGAAATATATTCACAAAAGTAAAACTTTTATAATGCTTAGCGCAAAGAAAAGCCTGATTTCAAACCACACAAGAGCTAGTGAATAAACTGCATCCTTGGACCAGATATTTACAAACAGTAGCTCAAAACATCAGCCAACCAGCAGTTGGTACCAACACAGAGAATACTGGCTTGCTGTGACATCCTCTAGTTATTTCATGATTCTGAGAGCGTGAAGATGGCATTAGCCAAGGAACTACATTAAGCTATGTGCTAGAAAAAGAAAACAAAACAAGAACACAGATAAGAAAGGCCTAGACTTCTTTTCCAGTGGGTGTGAGTGGAAGGAATTAAGAGAAACAGTCAGAGACAAAAAAATGTGTGGTATTCAGCTATATAGTTGGTGACAGATTTAAGGATAAACCTGGTTCGTTCTGTTTGAGAAAGGAAAAAAACAATGGTGAAATGAAGGACTAAGTGACATATGACTGTATTCAGAATGGCCATGATCCAAGTGCTAGACATATAACTTTGCTCTTCAAAGAGCACAGCAGGAGGAAAACAGTGATTCAGATGGAAAGATGTCCCTGTGGGGAATTCTTTGCAATTCTTTGAACTTGTCAGGCTTACCCTGCAAGCTCCAGAAAGATTCAGATGAAGCTGGGAATGCACCGATGCTTGATGGATAATTCTAGGATACCACTGTTCTCTTTGCCAGTGCATATTCTTTAATGTGTTGGCAGCTCACAATGGATCTTTCTAGCTAGTCCTGCTTCATATAGCTCAGCCTTGAAATATTCTCATGAAAGTTTACCTGCCAAGACACAAAATGTATTTTCTCAGGTATTACCATAACTTTTGAATACAGATTGTCTGAGAATGGCACTGGGACAATTTTCCCCTGAAGAGAACATTGTGCCAAATCTACATCAAGACAAAAATCTCATTAGAAGGCTGTCGTTATCCATCACTTACTCACAAAAAAATAAGTGATGAGGATGTCATCATCCACAAATCAAGCACAGAGTTAAGGCTAAACTTAAAACATCCTGATGTAGCAGAAGCAGTTAAGATGACTAAACAATGCTAATTCTTCCTAACAATAATTTTAGAGTATTTAATAAGGTATTTCAATGTTTTGGCACCCAAATGTTTTGGACAAATCTCAGCAATTTAAATTATGAAAAATTTGTCCCTCAAAGCCATTGATTCAAAACAGTGCAAATAAGGTCCTCAAACTTACCAAGTGTTTTCACATGAAGCATCAAGTTTCATTGTATTTCACAGGGTTTTCCTTACACTGTTCCAAACCAATTGGTCTGTTACCAAAAATACTGATTTAGAAATCTAAAAGTATTTCTAAGAGAAAAGGTTTGGTGTTTAATGACCTGTGATTTCTTATAAGCATGGAGGATATGGGCACACTTCATTTACTTGAAAACCTGATAGTAATTTAACTGTTTTAATGTTTCTGCCCTTTAATCAGGTGAACAAAGAACAAAAAAAAAAAAAAAAAAAAAAAAAAAAAGCATGTGTATTTTTCTGAGGTCATAGTGAAACTCTCTGGAAGAAAAAAATGATGACTAAGGAGATAGTGGACCTCGCCTATGTAAAATAAACAGGCTTAGGCTCTCTTTTTGGGCAGACAATTAGGAAAATTTATCACAACTATTAGTTAGAGTTTTTACCATTGGGAAGACAACGCAGTCAGCAATTCATTATCTATTTGATATATTCTACTTGCTTATGTTTGCACATTTAGGAAAGATGAGGTATGTGATTTGTGAACTGGCCTCCAGTTTTCTCCAGAAGGGACATAATTTTGCCCTCTGAAAAAGAATATCTAATATCTCACTCTAAAGAATAAATTGGTGACAAATTCTGTAGAAGATGATCTCTATACTGAAAAGGTTAGACACACAAACTGCTGACCTTGTTCTTTAGATGTTAGTCTATGTCTAGTGGTCAAAAAATTAAAAAAAAATAACCACAGTTCACATTACAGTGAACATTCCAATGCGTTATATATTTAAATTGCACTCTTAATGAATGTCCAGGACTTTTTCAGGAATGTTAAGACTGGAGTTATCATAAGAAGATGGGTATAAAATAGAGATGAATTCAAACCACTGGTATAGCACTCTGAATTTATTTTAGATTCAAATGGTCTTTAGTATGTACAAATCATTAAAGTTCCAATCTATGCCCGAGGAGTGTAAGGATTGATTCAATATTTTATAGGTGGGATTTTGATATATGATTTATCAGTCAACAGAGAGCAGTAAGGGCAGATTTTTTTATTTATTTGGAATCAATTATCTTCTCGGTAGTTCTTTTTTATTTATTTCTATTTCCATTTCTCCCATAGAAAAGTTTGGTATGTATCTGTCAGTTTGACTGACCAGCTATATGAGTGAAATAAAATTCAGGTTATCTTCTGAACTGGAAAAAATATTTCAGTGGCATGAATAGTTGGCATAACATTTTTTTCTGACTTGCACACATTGTTCAGCCATCACATATTTGACTTTATCCATGTTCCTCTCCCCTGATATTTAGAGATACTTTTTTATCCTTCTTTTCTGATATATGTCAATTATTTAGGTAAGAATTTTTTTTTATAAGCTCCATTTTTTTTCCTTCTTCAATTTGCAACTGGAAAGGTATAACAAGTCACTGTAGTCTGTCTAACTGAACCTCCTAAAGATCTGTCTAACTGAAAAACGTTAAAGTGAGCAATGCAATTATTGCTATTGGTTTGAAAAAAAAAAGCAAATATTCTAAAAAAAAAAAAAAATCAGGGTTTTCCGTTTTGTAACAGCCTCACTGTTACTTATTTCTGCTCAGTTGTTAGAAAAAATGCTAGCAAGCTTATAAAGAGGCCTCTTCTTAGCTGAGCACCAAATGTTGTACTTGTTAGTGAGATATTTTAGTTTTACTTATCTGTTTGATTCAAAAAATACAACCCACAGAGCTGTGCTAGTGCTATTCTTATTTGAAATGGAAGTAAAGACATAGCTCCATTTTGGGAAACTGAGACGCTGAGTGTTTTCTAAGAGTCCCTTGGTATCAAACTGGAACAGCTACATTCTGACAAGCAGTAACCATCCTAACAAGGGCTTCCCAGTAACTCTTTTGCAAAAGACAGTTTAGTATTGCAGTGTTCCCTCATCTTGGGTTTGAAATGTCTAGAAAAGAAAGAAAAGAAATGGCAAAGGACAGGTAAGTCTTTCAGACCATGAAAGACGTGATCAGAACTGGGAGAGTGCTTCCATGCCCCTCCTGAACTTCTATTGATTGAAATGAAGTTGTGACAGTGTGTCCAGGTAGTTTTCCTCAAGCGAGGCAGGAAGAGGCTATGATCTTCCGTAGACTGCTATCTCTCAAGTCAAGCTGAAACCATAAAGTACTCCAGTGGATTAAATCATTAAAAAATCTGCTGCACCCTGAGTTAAGTGATTTTGACAAAATTTCCTTGTGAAAGACAGATCAACCTTAGATCTCCTAAAATAATTCTCTTCCTTTGGACCATGCAGGCAATAGAAGGGTTGTAGAATTGACTCATATGTCTTAAAAAAAAAAAAAAAAAAAAAAAAAAAAAAAAAAAAAAGGAAAAGGGAAAAAGAAAAATCTCTCAAACAGCAAAGTCTCAAGCAGACTTACAATTCTGGTAAATGCAGACTTTATATAGATTTGATGCAGGCTTTTGTGTGTGTTATTATGTGAACATCTGTTATGATCTGTATTGCACCATAGGATAACCTTGCTTTACGCATCAGTTACAAGGGCCAGTTCCTGTTTTGTGCGAACTAAAGCTTTAATGTATTGCAAAAGTTTATGAAGTAAGGTAGGAGGCATAAAGAAAAAGGGCTACAACAGTAAGAGATCAAGATATGACCTTGAACATATTCTGATATGTATTTGTGTAATGTTCATGCTGACTTGTGCAAGATCTGAATGTTATGGTGTTACTGCTGAGTGTCTCCTGATTTGTATTTTTATGGCATTCATTGTAGCTTTGGGCATGCAATTGTGTATGTTTCTATAATGTTGGTGCTGGCACTGAGCTTTAAAACATCTTTTACAAAGCATCACTGCACAGCAAGTATTTTTAGAAAACTAAAGCTGGTTTTCTGGGTGCTGAGGTATATTTTTGCTACTACTGCTAGCTGTGCACTTTTAAAGTTGTTCCCTTGGCTCACATAAAGTTAGCTTTCATTTATTTCCCAATCCATTTTTGTTAATTACGAACACCTTTTGTCAGGAAGTATTTGAATTTAACGTGAGAGAAAACATAAAGGTAGTTTTGCAAACAACAATCTATGGAAAACATTCCTAAAGCTTTCATGAACCTCAGATGTATATTTACATGTTTATAACTCATCTTGTGGATGCGTCGTGGAAGGTGTTGGAAAGTTATGCTTCATCTTTAAAAACTGTTATATACATCTATCTTCTATATATCTATCTTCCATCTTGATCATCATCTTGATGAGCAATATTCAATATTGAATATGCAGAAGTCTAGAGTTGCGTTAGAAATGGGATAATTCATGCGTCTCTAGATGAAAGGACAAATAAACTCACAGTATCCTTCAAATGTATCTTCATATGACTTGCATTTTGCCAACACAGTGTCTTCATATAAATAATAATTCAGTCACGCACACATAGCAAAAAAAAGGGGGGAGGGGGGGATAGAGGGGAAACTATCCTCAATTTCTTACCCAAAATATGCATTTGCAATGATTCCCTCCCTGCAGGCTAAGGGTACACTATGGTTGCATAGATTTCTAGCAATGCTCCGTGGAGCCTGAGGGGGTTTATAACACAGCACCTGCTCCTCTCTTTGATTAGGTACCACCAGCAGTCCCTGTGCCTTTAGGCTGAGGCTCTCTGATTGCTGCAGCACACCTGGAAACTTCCAGGTAAGAGAGGATGCTTGTGTTTGGGAGCACGGTTAGTTTTCTTGCCCACAGCTTGATTCATCCTTAGCAGATCCACGCATTTAATGGTTTTCTGTGCTTTCGTATTCTCAGTTTTCCCTTTGAATAATGCCAGAACTTTGTAATACTGTTTCTTTATTTTCTTCAGTATCAGTATAGTTAAACACTGTAAAACATGGAGTAGCACAAGGCAAAATGTTAGAATGCGCTTCACTTGAGAGCAATTAAACCACTTCTGAATTTGGTACCTAGAGCCCTGAGTCTCTTAACTACTCTTTAGCACATTACATATACCCTTTTTATCCTGCATGAAAATGAAAGCCTGTACTTCTAGAAGAGATTTTAATGAATTACAGAGAATAAACCTGCAGCTGCCTACGTTCTACCAGCTTCTGGTTTTGAATGATGGTGCTCAGGTGGATATTAATTTAGCTGATAGAAAGCAACTTGCATTACTGCACAGGTTCTTCTGAGAGGCACTGATTTTGTCTCTACTAACAATCTTGTTGACAGCAGCTGCTTTTTTCATGGACAGTGAAAATAAATTTGAACAAAGAACCTACTAGAATAGTTTTTACCTTTTTTTTTTTTCTTTTCAGAAATGATCTGTGAATATATTGAATATTTCTTTTTTTTGTTATGCCGAAATAGATATGCTTTTCTGCTGTTCATGAAAAGATTGCAGCAACTGGTCAGCATTCAAAATTGTCTTTGAATCAGATCAGATCAGATACAGACCTACAGACAGACACAACACAGTTTTTGCATATAAGTTTCCAGTTACAGGTGAGTTTGAAACAGATTTATAAACTCAAACTTCTTTGCACAACCATAATGAAACAAATACTTAAAGCACAGTTTGAAAGGTTACCTCATAAGTTCAATGGATGAACTGACACACTTTAAAAAACAACAGAAAAATCTGACTAACAAATCTGAAGATCATCATCTGCACTGAAAAGTCTGCTTTTGTTTGCCACCTCCTCAAACTGTATCCACTGACTAACAAAAGATATTACCTTTCTTTGCAAACCTAGCCTCACTTAAGGATACTCACCACCATAGCTATAATAAAACACTATTATTAAAGAAGCACAGTAACCAAAAACTTTAATTTTCCTGTTACGGCATGATACTATTTGGCATGATTCTATATATGTCTACTAAAATAGACAGATTTTGGTGAATTACATTTCTCTTAATTGCATTTTAATCTTTCACATTCTAATAAGAAGCTGTTCTAACAACTGACACACTCACCATGGTGTACACATGGAAAATAAAAACTGAAAGGCACACAGAGTGAATTGATTTAAACATGACAATGAGGCTAATTCAACACTTCTTTCAACTTCTGCCCAACTTTATTTTGCTCATAGCACTTAAGAGAAAAAAAATTTTATTCATTTTATTTGCAGTTAGAATTTAGTATCAGATTACATTAATCCTGCAAACATTCATAAAGCTCATCCTGCAAACATTTATTAGCAGGTTATGTGCTTGTTGACATGAATAATCCATTTCCCTCTGTGTAGGGAGCAAGATGCCTGGCAGTTAAGTGCTTATAAGGAGAGACCTATTGGCACTAATTCTTCAGTAGCCCCATTGACTTCACTAAGCACATGCATACACGTTCACAGGACTACAGGCTTATGCACTGTTGTCTGTAAGTAATCAGATTGTGTGCATATGTAGCTCTCTTGAATTAAATAACTAGTACTGAAATGTGGTACAACTACATATGAAATTGCCTCTGTATGCATGTCATCCTTAAACTTTCATCATAAATTTTCTTAACCCATTGCCTTGCAAGCCTTTAACCAGTTAAAACCACCCTATAATACAGAGCTCAACCTCTCTGATAGATTTTCAATGATTTTTTTTTTGTTTTATGTTTGTGCCATTTTATGTAACACAAAGCAGAAAGCTTCTGGGCTGTCCTAAGGAAATCATTTTCATCTGTCTGGAGAATTATTGTTTGTAAGATTTGAACACTTTCCTAATAAACTCTCAAATGATGTTAACTGTGCTTGCCCAGATACTTTAGCCACAAATAATAAACTATCTCCTCCAAACAAATAAGTGGTGCCTATAATGACTATGTGGGGATTCTACACTTACTGACTGCAAAAAAATATTTTTCAGCAGTTATTTTATGGTTTCAGGAACCATAAAACTACTTGATAGCAATGAGATGTGTTCAAAAAATGTTATTCTACAAGCATGATACATTATGATACATTTTTATAACATATAATTAATGGGCAAAAGTAGCAATTGAAAAATAACTATGTAATCAAGACAGGATAAACAAGAGAAATAAATAAATACAAAACTACTTGTGGTGGTTTAGAAAATATCCCTTTTCAAAAGGAGGAAGTTACCAAAAGACCCGAAGGAAAAACAAGCAAAACAGAAAACAACAACACTTAGTACTTTATATAATACTTTGCTGCCTGTGATCTCTAGATCTAAGACTAATTTCTATTTCTATCCTTAAGATTCAGCACAACTGAGGAGACCTTCGCCTTTCGACCTCACTGATATGCCAGAGATTCTTTCTAAAGAGCTGATACTGGCTGTTATAGTGCCAGTACTGGGAAAGGAAGATGGAAAGGAAGCTCGGGGCTGAACAGTAACCCGGCGCTTTGACGGCAGGAGTCTGAATTTCATTTATTTAATTAATTAATTAATTAATTAATTAATTTTCTCTGTGACCAGTCCTTTTCTGTACAGTTGCTGCACCTCCTGACTGGCAGTTTTCTGTTGCCACTGACCCTTCCCAGCAAGTGACAGCTTTGAAGGACCTGCCAGCTTGCACCATACACATAAATGTTCATGCTTCCTGTCCTCAGGGCTAATCCTTCTCTTAATCCCTCATGTTTCAAATACTCTTTCAACATTTCTTTCTCAATCTCATTAAGATATCACTTTCATGCAGATCATATCAGGGTTTGAATTCTCCTCATAGGTCCAAATATACAGTTTTTCTCTGCCTCAGTCTCCTCACCTCTTTATTCTATTTTTTCCTACTCTGAAGGCTTTTGGTAATACTAATGTATATGGTATTTCGTTGTTCTAGATGCCTTGTTGACCAAGGGTTAGAAAATAAGTAACAGGATCGTAGAAGACAGGCTGCTTATATGCATAGCAGGAGTGCTATATTAGAAGACTTTCAGCATCAGAGATTTTTGAAATGGAATAATGTATTCTTTCAGAAAATAAATAAATAAATAAATAAATTTTCCCAGTTTAAACTATTTAATATGATGCTCCTTGCGTTTTTGTTTCTGAGCTGTGATTGTCAAAGTAACTGCAGATTTAGAGATGTTAAATGGCAGTTAAATAATTTACCTGATACTTTTTTTTTGAGTTCCCTAAATAAACTAAACTATGTATTATAGATAAGTAAACATGCTTATTTTCTTTATATTCTAGATATTCTTTACAATCCACCCATGATCTTTTTGCTCTAAAAATATTTAATATTCTTTACATGGATTTCTTCAACTGCTTTCTCTTTAAAAGCAAGATTTTAGCTCTAGTAGTGTGAAAACGGCAGATTAAGTGTAATACATAAATTCCTTCAGAGTGTTTTCTTTTACTCATGCTGCAGCAGTGTTACATATCACCCACAGTTTTTTGGAAAGGATGACAGCATATTAGTTCTTTTCTAAACATTTCAGGACTCTCACCAGCAAGATAACACTCTGAGGTTTTCAGCAGCTAGCAGAGATACAGCCTTGGGGACAACATTTGCCTTGCCTCTGTTGCCAGCAAATAAGGAACCAATGGAATATATGAAGTCAGCATATGAAAAAGCTATTCATTGGATATTTCTGAGGTTCTTGCTTCAGAAGACCTAATTTCCTCCTGTGCTCTGCAAAGTCCATTAAGAATGCATATCCATTTCCTTCCTTCTCTCCACCTTCATCTCTGCTTAAAAGAGACCAATTTCTTATTTAAGCAACTAGCTTGTAGCTAAATGAAAATTCTGCAGGTTAAAGGGCACTTGGGGTAATACCAGCTCTTCTCCGTAAAACTTTTAAACACATCACAGTGAAACAAACATTTTCTTATGAAGTATTTCCTTAATCAGAAAAGATGATTAAAATCAATGAAGCTGATAGCATATGCCTGTATTCAAAAGTGTTATGAGAATTTAACCCAGCCTGTACTGTTGACTCCGTGCTTGATCCTGCTGAGTGTACAGAGCTGCTCTCCATACTGCTTGCTCAGATGCTGAATGGCACTGCTTTCAGTTGGGAAATATACATGGGATAAATATACTAGTAGCTGGAATATAAAAAGACTTCCTATACAGCGTGTAGAATATGTAACATGTATTTCATAAGGCAAATCAAATACTTATTACAAGCTACTTCTGGATGCTCCTGAGCCTTTGTAGCTGAATTGCTCTGCAGTCCTCTATACCCTGACAGGCACAGAGGATGAAACATGAAAATCTGGTATCTTCCTCATTGCATGTTCTCATTTCTTCAGGCAAATGAAATAGATCAGATAAAATCATATGGGCTAATGATGTGGGCAGTGGACTATGCCAGCATCCTTGAAAAGTTTGCAACCACATCTGGAAAGGTTCTTACCTTAAACTGAGAATAGAAATTTTTGTCATAGCTGTACTTACTCGAATGTCAAAAAGAGAACGGAAGGGTTATTATTATTTCAAAGACTGAGACGAGAGACTGATTTAATACCTTTGTGGTCTTCATTATGTTTTACTCTTCCCTCCTTCTTTCATACATTCTACCTTCACTTGTCTCTCAAATCATCAGTTCTCTTGTCTATAAAAAAAAACCAGAAACAAGTGGAAACCTATCCTTAAAATATTTTTAATACTTCTTTTACACATTTGACCTGATTGAATGTAAGCTGCTTTTGCTGCTTGTTTTTTTTTTCCTGTCTATTCCTCTTCAGTTATTGTTGATGAATAATTGCAAACTTTTATTGTGTCTCAGTAAAATTATAAGTTTTTGAAGATGAAACTCTCTTTTACGTTTTAAAATATCTAGTTCTGCCTACATAAAAAGCCATTCTGTAAAAGTGTTGCTATAATATAAAATCTTATAGTAATACAATGCCACTTTAACCTAGAATGCTACAATGTATAAAGAACTGTTATCTTTCCTTAGTATATTGTATGCTTTATGTTTTAACCACTCTCCTCCTTTCCTTTCTCTTTTTCCTGGGTTCATCCTTTGCTTTGCCTTCTTCCTTCTCTCTTTTCAAGTTCTCTTTTTTTATTAACCTGCTTTTCTTCTATCCTTTTCAGATCATGCTTTCCCTGCCTGAAAGAATAATTAATGTGAAAGTAGGATTCCCTTATCTTTCTTTTCATGTTTGGGTGGTCTGCCTAATATATGATCTTTACTATATTTTGTAATTTATTTATGCCATTGGACTAGCCTAGCAGAAACTACCTGAGCAAAGTATATGCCCTAGGGTATATTTGGGTGGATTTGTTTGTTTGTTTGTTTAGTTGCATGTTTCTCGGCATGGATTAACATCCTGAAGTACACATCTCTTTGGAAATTCCTGGGGGATCTGGTATAATTACCTGACAGAAGTTCAAGTTTGATGGCCTTGGAGTTTTTCTAAAGAAATCCTTTCTTTCTCTCTTTTCAAGACACTATTTTCTAAAATTGTATGTTAGTCAGGTGCCCTAAGCTTTTTTGCACCAAGGGCACCTTGTCGACTGAGACTTAAGGAACTAAAGTGATGCTCTCAGATATTGAGTTGCATGGCCTTGAGGCTTCCTAAGGCTAAGATGGCTGCAAAAAAAAAAGATAAATTTATGTACCAAAGACATTTTTTTTTTCTGTTGGACAAACTAGTGTTCTTATATGACAGACTTCTACATGGACCTTGAAAGAGAGTAAGAGAAATTCTTTAATACCACATGCCCTTGGAATTGTGTGTCTCCTGATATAAAATAATGCCCCAAAGACATACAGTATATTGTATATTAGCCAATACCATAAAAGCAGCAAAAAGGGTCTCTCTGCACTTGGATAAGATACAGTTATAATTTCTAGATATTAGAGGCATTAATCTTATATTTTGGAAAGATACTAATGTTGTATTTACCTCTAGGAAAATCAGTTAGAAACAAGCAGACAAACAATTGAACAAAACACACAGAAAAAAACACTCTATAATTTTTTTAATACTTTCCCAAATTTGCTTTGCACATCAAAGACATCAGCTAAGGTGTGTATTTGGAAAGGATCAAATTTGATAAGATCTACTTTTGAACCTTTAATTGTTACAGAATGTTAATATCAAAAGGAAGAATTTTGCATAAGGAGAAAGACTACTTACCAACCGTAATGTGTCTTCAGCCTACTGCAGTGCTGGGTCCAAAGAAATTCTTATTTTCATCAGTCTCTGGAATTATCATTATTTTACTGACCGTATCAAGAGACACCACTCATGTCCTTGAGGACAAACCTCTTTTATTCCCTGAAAGAAAGAACATGAGGCATAAATCACTATTTGAAAGGCAAGAAAGATATTTTGTTAATAAAATATTAAATTACATATCTCAGGAAAGCTTTGCAATGCAGTATGTGCTCTACAGGTATCAAAGTCTAATTTATTTCAATATTAATTCATTTATATTAAAATTGAACATCGAAAGTATTCTGGTAAGCATTTAGGTGTAAAGCATGTGGTTTTTCTTTTTTCTCTTGGAAATATGCCTGTTGAATGATACGATATTCCAGGTAATAGAAGAGAAATGGCATTATCTATATTTTTAGGTTTTCTATATAGTGATAGTGGAGCCTCTTTATGACCTCAGTTTCACTTTGCATAGATGTCGACTGAATGATTTTGTGCTAGTCTTGATATTAAAAGTGTTAATATGAGCAAAGTCTTATGTTCCTGTTTATAATTGAGGAGAAAGACATTATTTTTTGAGTCTTATCACTGCTGATGGCTCAGATGTACTTTTGCATTTGTTGAATGTCCTTTACAACTCTTGTTCATTTCTAAAATGATTTTGATGAGATTATTGCATACCATTAATAAGCATTTGATCTTAAATACTCGCCACATTAATTGATATCTTTTGTTAAGTTTGTGCAAACAGTATGCTAATCCTCTGTAATCTTTTATGTAACCAACCCTGAGGATTCATTTCTCTTTTTGAAAAATGATACAGGAAAATATCTATAAATCCAATACAAAAAGAAAAGGAAATTAATACTGAAATAATTAATGTAAAAATAATAATTTAATAAACTATAGCAGATTTTTATCTGCCTGTACATATATCATGCTAAACTCATGGGTTTCTTTACTGCTACTAAGCATGAATATATATATTTTATTTGATATTTATATTTCAGAATCCTGTCTTCTAAAACACTGGACATGCTTCTGGCATTTAGTAAAATGCCAAAATGGATATATATACATATAATATTGTCAAATATTATAGACTGCCTATAGACCCAGCATATTCAAAGTGCTTGCCTATATGCATGCTTTTTCTCTGTTTTATGCATTTTCTATAACTACTTGAGGCATGATAAAGATTCTATACCTGTGTATTAAGGTCATGGACATCTGTATTCTACATTTTATTCCTCTGTATTGAGGTGAGATGGAAGAATACTGCTTGATGACACCTCTTCGAATATATGGGGACAGTATTTCATTAAAGGTAATAATTTGAAAACGTTTTGGGGTTTACCTTCTCTTCCCTTTCCCTTTTAGAAAATCAAATAATTATCTGCACACTCATTCAGAGTATGGGAAACCTAGGTACAATTCTAGTCTTCTCCAAAATATATTGAAATCCATATCTCTCATTAAAATGTTTTATCCTGTACGTTACAGACAATTTTCACTGTTTCCTGCTGATTATGTTGCACTGTGCAACTGAATTCCTGATTTACTGAGCCGAAAAGAGAGGCTAAATAGAAAGCTTCATCTTCTGTGTCTTTAAGACACTCACTTCTCATCAACCCTTCAAGGACTGTTTATATTTCTTACACAAAGGAGCTACCAGCATATGTGCTTACACAATGACTGAGTTAAAGTATTTCTTGTATTACTGAATAAAAAAGACAAAGGGAGCTGGATTTGGGTCAGTTTTAAATTTTTAAACGTTGTTTTTTATTACCTGCCTAAGCCCACCACTTGTAATATTTGCTGTTTGGGTCATTTTGCTGAATATATTGTAAACTTTCTCTCTCTAGGGTTGTCCTGGTTGGTAAACACCATAACGCTCAGCTTCACAGAGCCTGAGTCAACTTTAACATGTTTTAATGTGAGAAGTAAGTACAAACCTGCAGCCACTTCGAAGCACATAAAGGAAAAAAAAAGACGAATACAAATAAGAAGATGTTTTTACATACGCCTACAGAATTTCTAGAAATGAACCATGTGATATTGTTTACTATTTGCCCCAACATCCATGTCACAGAATCACAGAATCACAGAATGTTCAAGGTTGGAAGGGACCTCTAGAGATCATCTAGTCCAACATTCCTGCTCAGGGAGGCACACCTACAGCATGTGGCACAGGGTGGCATCCAGGTGGGTTTTGAAGAGCTCCAGAGAAGGAGACTCCACAACCTCCCTGGGCAGCCTCTTCCAGGGCCCTGTCACCCTCACAGTAAAGAAGTCCCTTCTCACCGGGAGATGGAACTTCCTGTGTTTCAACTTACACCCATTTCCCCTTCCTGTCAGTGGCCACCACTGAGAAGAGCTTGTCAGGAAGCTGTTGCCCATAAGGCTTTGAACCGATGAACAACAGATTTCACATGTTATAGTTTAAAGGGAGGGGGGAATTTTAGAACCCTACTGAAGATGTTAAGCTGACAAGCTAAGATTGTCAAAATATTTTTGACAATATGTAATCTGTCAAAATACACTGTTTTTCAAAGTCAGGACATTCTGCAGTGATTTATTGATTTTTATGGAGATTTCTGTAAAGTATTTTTGACATTTTGCCATATTGCTTCTGACCACAGACTGGCTTGAAATGTGAGCACCCTGTCTGGTTCTGTTTTGCACATACACAGAAAAATGTTTTCACTCCAAAACAAAATTAATTACCTTGAAAGACTTACCACGGATAACAGCTGCAATAGTATTATGCATGAAGGACAGTTTCATGCAGTAGATCCCCAATCACTTGAGGATTAGGAATGAAGGTCAGCATAGTAAACTTCAACCAAAATGGAGTAAGCAGTCTTGTAGCATCCAGCTTTGAACTGTGCTTAAAGATGTTCTACTTAATAAGACAAGCTATTGTTCTGCACTGTATTCAGAGAGAGTGCTTCTGTTACAAGCTCCTGTTTCCTCCTTTTCAACGTGTTACTTTTTCTGCCTCTTTCTCTTCACTATCACTTTTCTTTGGTAAGTTATCACTGTTGATAGACTCTAATTCTCTCTCTGCTTCTCTCACCCTTCATTTTTACAGCCTTGATTTCTCATTTATCTTTTTTAATTTGTGCTCATGTCCCTTTTTTCTTTTGTCAGTCTACAAATCTCCACTTTGCTACCCTTTAAATGTCTGATATCTTCATCTCATAGAATTAAAAAAAAAATGTTCCTGGGGAGAGGGGCACAAAATATATGCAGATTGTTAATCATTAATTATTGCTGCAATTTACAGCATCTTCTGTTTGTTAAAGGAGAGATTAATCATTTCTCCATAATTATTTTACCTAGTGGGTCAAGGTCCATGTTTCTGCAAAAGAAAAAATGAAGAAAAATCCTCAAATAATTTAAGGAATTCTAAATGTGCTGACTTGACAGTAGGTATGGTTATTTTCTTGTATTTCACCAAATGGTAAATAACATATTATGTAGAAAAGTAGAAGAAAAGTAAGACACATTTGAATGTATTTCAAGTAGTTACCAGTACTGCTATGAAATCTTTTGTATGGCTGTATCTGGAAAGAAAGATTAAACTGTTTTTAGCAGATGAGCAGGACAATATTTTCTTTTCAGTAAAAATAAAGGTGGTATTGGCTGTAGAGATAGGATTATGCACCATCTCTGTCTTGCCACAGGGCATGCAACACATAAGCCACCAGAAAGTATCTGGAAATGTTAATTAGCACATGTAACTAATGGATGATACCAGTTAATAAGAAAACAAATGCAGTGCTCTGTGACACTATCTGAAATGATGATATGCAGAGGCTTAAGCTAATTTGCCTCCTAGCAATGTTTAGAGCTAGCTGAACTTCAAGTAGTAGTGACAGGTGGAGGAAAAGAGGCAAATAGATTTGCTTAAAAAGGGGGTAGGAGGAAGGATCTCCCAGTAGTAAATAAGTATAGCGAATAATTGGGTAATTACTTTTATGAGCTTGAAGAAGGACATCAAATGAATTTAACGAATCCTAAGAAAAGCCTTAATCGTTAAGACAATGTGACAGTACAGATGACTCAGAGGTCAAAAACACGGAGTGTAGTTTGAAGAAATTATCTGCTTATATGTCATGCAGCGTATGGAGAAGTCCCACAGCACTCAAGAAAGCAAAATATTAAATGTAATTAATCTTGAGTATTTAACCTTCCACTCCACTTATTAATACAATTTTTTGTTACTTATTTTTTAAAAAAATGTGTTAAATAATCATATGATATCTAGAAATATGTACACTGGCTAGAGTATTTATCCTAAAGGATAACCTTATGCACATATTCATGATGCAATGATTTAGTGAAATAAATGCTGCATAGTAAATTCTAACAAAACTAAATGTATTTAGATATAAAAGCATATATGCTCAAATTGAAGGATATAGCTCTAGATATATTAACAGTAAAAAGTCTCAGAGTACTTCTATCAAAATGTTTTATAAAATTATATACAACACTTAAAAATATATTTTAATAGATGTACATACAATTTTAAATCAGTAAGTAGGTAACTAACAAAATAATGTCACTGAAAATAATTCTCACTGAGAATTAAGGATGAGTACATGAGAGTAACTTCAGGGATTAAGAAGTCTGATTGAAATCGAATGTTTGCATGTTCAAAATTCAAGACCTTGTGTACACTGAAAATGACACCAGAGTGCACATAAGGAAAGTCAATGTTGTCTAGACATCAGATTTGTAGCAGAACTTAAGCAGATTTGTAGGTGACTTAAGAAGGAGGGACATTGCTGAGGTAGATTTTCAGCATCTAGATGTTTTAAGCACCTAGATCTTCAGAAGGTTCAAGACTTTTGACTTTGGAGAAAAGGTCTAAGACTCTTGTTCATGATGGTATTTTATCTACTTAAAGTTCTTTAAAGCTCTTAGAATTTAGCCATTTGATATTTTGAGGATTTTTCTCTGAATAAAATACCCTGCAAGGTTTTTAGTGAATTTATAAAATCAGTGTTTAAATGAGTTTGCATGCTTCTAAGACATTCCAAACTTGAGTCAGTCTGCAAAATACAGAAAGTTGTTTGTCAAGTTCAGTTCCTTTGAAAAGCAACCACATGCTGTTTTTTTCTGCGTTTTGAAATACATGTAATTTGGATTGAGAAAAAGCCTAAGAAGCTCCATTCCAAAATATTTTTCAGAAAATCATAAATACCCCATTCTGTGCTAAACTGGAACAACACCTCATTTATAACTATAGCTTAGTCATTGCAAAGTTATAAACGCTATAGCTAAAAAATATAAGAAATGTGAACAAATAAAGGCTAGTTTGTTCAATTTTGTTGAAATACTTACAGAATTATCTATTAGTATAGCTATTGTTAATAGATATGTTTATCTCTATAATTGAGCTTTAAAAAATTAGTGTGGTATGAGTTATAAAAACAGTAGTTGTTTAAAACACTTTCTTAGTGTGTTTTCTTCAAAAAATCTACATATACATATACATAAAACTGACAGCAGAGGAAGAAAAAATGAATATATGAAGCATCTTCATCTCTATGCAGATGAAGAAGTGTATGCTTATGTCCTTGATTTAACATTCACAGAAAATCAACTTAAAGAGTAATATGCAAAAATATTTATGTCAGCACTTTTAGAGTAATCGTATATTTCAATATAGCAGTACACAGTTTAATGAGAAGCCCTTCAAAATAAATCAAAGCACTGGTGTTCTTTTTGAAAGGGTTGCTCATCACTGAAATGTTCCAAGAAGAAAAGTAACTCCTGACAAACAGCTCTGTAGATCTTCAAACAAGAATGAAATGTGAACATAGGAAGTTCTATCCAGTATTTCTACTTAATAATACATTTACAATTAGTGATATGTACACAGTTAATATATTCCAGGCTGAAGCACAAGTTCAGAACCTGAAATCTGTTGACATTAAACAAAGTAGCTTTTGATTTGCTACTCAGCTGAAACAGATTGTTGTAAACAATCTATGAAGTGTCCAAGGTTATTTATCTGTTTTTTTCTTCATTTATTTGTAATTTTGTTTTTATATTTATGAAGGTACCCAATTCTCAGTAAATAAAAATGAATGGAAAACAAATATTGCAAGATTCATTTGGGAATAGTGTATTATCTTCATCTCCCAACTTCTTTCTCAGCTCTATTTGCCTTTTGGGGGCTGCTATTTTCTTATTTTCTTATTTTCTTTAATACATGCAGTGACTAGTGCAATTTCTCTCCCCCTCAGATGCGGCAGGAAATTTCATGTGTTTTGATAATAAGTGAGTAGACACCCAAGCACAAATCCCCACAAGCTTATTTCTGACATTCTTTAATATTACTATGATTTATCAAGGATTTCCACAGTTCCCTCCTGGCTCTTTTAAAAGATATTTTAAATGGTTTTACAATAAATCTGTTTAGTAGCTGTCTAATTTGACACACATTTTGACATACTCAATCGTCACATATGTTTAACACATCTCATGATAAGCGAAGAAGTATATGACCTGTCAAAACTATCCTTTACATGAAAAGCATAGTGCACTCATTATTTCAGTTGCTAGAATTGCAACTAATGATTAGCTGATTGAAAACTTCAATTTATATTTAATAATCTTTTAAACAATGCCACATTGTATCTTAAAAAAAAAAAAAAGATATTCCTGTCACTGCCTTCCTATCAGACTAAATATCTTTTTATTCTATGGTTAATTCACCTAAAATAAATCAAATTATATTTAATATTCAGAACATGATATTTCATACATAAAGGTGAGAAATTATTGGTGGATGTATTAGATGCTTAGTATATTGAAAATATTAAATGCAAATAAAATATTTATAGAATGTAGCTGCATGAGCACTGTGTCTAGCAAGGTGTTACCTGCTAACTTCATGCTCTACTGATCTGAGTTTTAACAGAGAATTGTTAGAGTTGGGTTTAAAATTATCATTTAATGAGACTTTAAAACTAATTTGCATAATCCTCAAGGAAAATATTGTTCAACATTCAAAAGAGCCATCAGTATTCTTTTTCAAAGCTCATATTAATTCCAGCTTCAAAAAGGAGAATGTTTATGACACTAAGATAAGAAAATACAACTACAGTTGTTAATGACTGTGTAATTACAAAAGTCTTCCCTTAAAGTCATAGCACAAGTACCTCAGACGTGTGTATTTCACATTCATCTGCTAACTTTTATCTTTCTTGTTTAACTATTGCAAAGGAAAATTATAACAATAATCTGTAACAGATACACTCTATGCAAGCGAAAAAAAAAATAAATAAAGCTAGGACTTTTAGGACTAGAAGAAAGTCAATGTCACTTCAGTCTTCAAAAAGGGCAAGAGGAAGGAGCTGGGAAACTACAGGCAGTCAGCCTCACCTCCGTCCCTGGTAAGGTGTTGGAGCAGCTCATCCTAGAGAGCATCTCCAGGCATGTCAAGGAAAAGAAGGTGATCAGGACTGCTCACCATGGATTCACCAAGAGGAAGTTGTGTTTAACAAACCTGATAGCCTTCTACGATGGGATAACTGGCTGGATGGAAAATGGGAGAGCTGTGGATTCATAACATTCTCATAGGAAAAGTCCAGAAGTGTGGACTGGATGGGTAGACGGTGAGGTGGATTGAGAACTGGCTTGATGGCAGAGCTCAGAAGGTTGTTATAAATGGGGCCAAGTCTAGTTGGAGACCTGTAGTCAGTCAGTACTGTGCCCAGTGCTGTTCAACCTGTTCATCAATGACTTGGACGAGGGCACTGAGTGCACCCTGAGCAAGCTTGCAGGTGATATCAAGCAGGGTGGAGTGGCCGACACTCCAGAGGGTTGGACTGCTTTCCAGAGGGACCTGGACAGGTTGAAGAGTTGGGCAGAGAGGAACCTCATGGGGTTCAACAGGGACAAGTGCAGGGTCCTGCACCTGGGGAGGAATAACCCCAGGCACCACTACAGATTAAGGGTCGACCTGCTGGAAAGCAGCTCCATGGAGAGGGACCCGGGAGTCCTGGTTGACACTAAGTTAACCATGAGTCAGCAGTGTGCCCTTGTGACCAAGAAGGCCAAAGGGATCCTGGCCTGCATCAGGAGCAGTGTTGCCAGCAGGTCAAGGGAGGTGATTCTGCCCCTCTACTCAGCTCTGATGAGGCTGCACCTGGAATACTGTGTGCAGTTCTGGGCTCCTCTGTACAAGAGGGGTGTGGAGCTTCTGGAGAGGGTCCAGCAGAGAGCAACCAAGATGATTCAGGGAGTGGACCATCTATCTTAAGAGGGAAGATTTAGTGAAGTGGGCCTATTTAGCCTGGAGAAGAGAAGGTTCAGACGGAATCTGATTAATATGTATAAATACCTGAAGAATGAATGTACGGAGGAAGGGGCCAAACTCTTTTCAGTGGTGGCCAGTGATAGGACAAGGGCAACCGGTATAAGTTGAAAAACAGGAAATTCCATCTCCATATGAGGAATAACTTCTTTATTGTGAAGGTGACAGAGCCCTGGAACAAACTGCCCAGGGATGTTGTGGAGTCTCCTTCTCTGGAATGAGTCTGCCAAAGGATACAGACAGTAAGACAAAGTACAGCCTTGGGTTAGAGCGTCAGCAAGTTGTAGTTGGCCAGCAATGAATCATATTGGTGTCTTTAGACTCTGGGAAGTACTAATACATCCGCCTTTTTGTTTTCTTTGCTGGCACATTTGATGGAGAACAACAAGCCAGACACACAGGTCTTGTGTGGGATTTGCAGCCGTAGGCCTCAATCAATGCATAAGCTGCAACTGTCACTTATCAAACTAGTTCCTGATGTCTCAGTTAGGCATATTTCCTCTGAATTTCTTAACTGCTTTTCTAGAGCACGGGACAAAACCAAACTTTAAGATAGGGTCCGCAAATAGAAATGAGTTTCTGCTACAGACTTACCTGAATCATTTCAGTGTGCCAGAAAAAGAGCTAAGAAAGCAGAAGAAAACATCTGCTGAGGAGACTAGCATTCAGACAAACATGTAAGTGATGTTGCAGAAGTCGCTATTTCCAAGCCACCCCCAAGTTTTTTATGTGTGTATAGAACTCCAAAGAGGAGCTTACTTCTTTGATGTGTTTAAATTTCAGTAAAGGCAATCTCTCCATGACATTGTATCCAGCAATGGCACAGGGAAGTTTCTTTTTTTTCTGAAGCAGTCCAATTCTAGGCAAGAAGCCCTCATTACTTATGGTTAAAGTGTCATCTTTCAAAATATGAATGACTCCCCTCAATTAGAGAATCATTACTGATCTTTTTAACTATGGAAGGCCACATGTTGACCTAGAGATCACCAGAACATTTATTTCAGGGACTTCTTGAAGAGTAAAGCAGCTTTATATTGCTGTCCTCTGAATTTCATCCTTACATCACACACTTGTGGGGGCAAATTTCGCTAGCCAAATGTAGAAATGCTGATGAAAGAACAATTGTGTTTGGGCTTTTGAAGGTGCCTACAATCTCTTATTATTCAAATTTATTGAGCCTTTATGTTTTCATTTACTCTGGATAGGAATTTACAAGAACCTCCTCTGAGGGGAAGGCTAGAATGGAGAGGTTGTGTAAGCAGCATAAATGATATTCCAGGAGGTGAGGAACAACTTTTGTGCCATGGAGCAGGGAGTGCACATAGGAGAGTTATCACAAATCTGTAACTTTATTTCAAGCGAAGGGAGCAGGAGAGGCCATTGCTTGAAGGAACAGGAAAAGGGACGTGGTTCATTGCGTACATGATGAAGATCAGAGCAAATTAAGGGTTTATTGGAGGGAGCAGTGTTCCTGGCCATGCCACTTAACCATTGCAATTTAGTGCATGATACTGCTTGTCAGTTTGGCACATGTGACTGCAAATTAGAGATGGCCTGCACTGTAAGTTCAATTAGTGAAACACTTCTATGATAAATTTAATCTCAGACTCTTTGTCCCAGTGGAATAATTTTTAGTGCCCTTACCAAAGCTAACAAACACAGTGGCATAGTGCAATAAACTCCATGTTTTCAGATAAGTATACAAAATCCAATAAAAGACGTAACTGTCTGAATTCATGGTCCTCCTAAATTTTTCTGCATAACTAACTTCTAAAGGGCACCATTGTTCAAATGGGCCTCCAAGGCAACAAAAGTGTGAGGTACAATGTGGTAATATTCTGTTGTTTGTACCATGGTACTTTCTTGCAATGGAAGGGCTTTCTTGCTGGTCTGTATCAGCAAAAATGTAGGAGTTCCTAGTGCTCCAAATGTTATGCATTAGGACCAATATTAGGGTTTGTTAAATCACTTTTATGGCCTGTATGGTGCTGCATTATAATAGAATGATATCCTTTGCTGTTTAAAAGGTAATAGATCTTCTTGGACAGCAGGCTGGAATATAAATGACACCTATGACCATAACAGAATCGGAAAAAGAGTGAGCACAGCTACCGACGTTTTTGATCTAAAGCTGAACATAAGAACAAGGAGACTGTGTCAGGTTGTGCTAATTGTTCAAGATTCAAAATCCCAGTGCAAAACATTGAAGATGTCTCTTTCTGATCCAAAGGTTCCCTGTCCCATGCAAAGGATGATAAGACTTTGAGATAAGGCCTTTGAGATGGACCTCAAAGAAAGCTTTCTCACAAGCAAAGCTGGGGCAGTGTTAATTATTGTGGAATGGGATTAACTCCTTCCTACACCAGTTATGGGCTTTCTCTGTGGGACCACCACTGGAGGAGCCAAGCACTCATTCAAACTCCTTTCTACAGTGCTGATGTATGCTCAAGGCAACTTCTCTATCCCACAACTAAGGATCCAGTCATCATAACCAGGATGGAGGAGGGTTGAACACTCCTTTCTGTTGGTATTCTAGTTGAGCTAAATTTCTGTTAAAAAGAATGGTTGCTTTGTACTGTTGTAACTTGTGTAGTAAATTTTGATCTCTCAGGCTGAAGTTGTGGAGTCATGCGGTAAATCTCCTGCTCCCCTTCATCCCTTTCCTCACATCACACAAAACCCACACAGGCTGGGACTGTAAGGCAGTTGGTTGTCCCGTGACACTTCGGTGCAGAGAATGTGAACTTAAACTCAAGCACATTTATCAAAGTTGACACAAATGGGGATTTATGTGTGTTTCAAGATATAGTAATTTTTTTCAAAGTATAACCCAAAGAATAATGTAGTTCTGATTAAAAAGACCTGTTGGATCCAATTATATATTCATTGAAGAAACTACAATCAGTTTGAAACATCTAATAGAAATAATTGAAATATGTATTTTTGATAGACATTGGACAAGTTATATATTCTATCTTTATTGCTATTACATCTTTGATTTTTTTTTATCACAGAAACTATATTGCTTTTAATCTGAGGCTGACATATATTTAGTTATTGCAGTTAATTGCCTGCATTTCTATCCTTTCATGATCAAAAATGTGGATTTTTATTTTAAGTTTATTTCTTGTCTGTGTTTTCAGAACAAATCAATTTCAGTAATACCTGATTAATAATTCCAGTTTCATAATTCTGTGTTCTTTATAATGGATAGGAAGGATTGTGTATATAACTTATTTGTTTTTTCATTTTTTGTCTTGCACAAGAGGGAAAAAATAGAATAAAACAATATCAAAAACATCTAAAAAGTGCAGTATCTATAACAACAGTAGAAAGCTGCTGACTCAGATAATTGTCCTTAAATAATATGTCTCAAGCATGTCAAATTACAAGAATTCTCAGAGTATCTGTAGTTCTTGCTTAGTAAATGAAAAAGGACTTGTAGCTCTGAAGTTTAATTTATCTTAGGTGTCCATATGAAAACTTAGGTTCTGTGAAGTAGTCTGTCAAATAATATTCCTTGAACTGTTAGGACAAGACCTCTTAGAATTCATTCTACTGGATGAATTGTGGAGATCAGATCTTGGGCTCTTTTATTCTTTGAAGTTCAATACTTTTTAAAGTGTATATATTGAGATATCATTTGTTTTAAAATTAACCTACTTGGGACTTTTCTGTCATTTGCAGATATTATCCAAGAAGCATTCTAAATTTAACATGCTGTACATACAATGTATGTTACATATTTGTAGCCTCAAGAGATATATTTGCCAAAGAATTATACACCAATTACATTGCATTTTTCACAGAATTTTTCATGAAAAGCCCTGAAGATGCCAGTGGTGAATAAATGCCTTAGGTTTAATATTTAGGAAAGCAAGCATCTCAAGAGAAAACTAACTGCATCATGCTCTAGAGAGAAATATTCTAAAAATGAAAAGAGTCAGCAAAAGTTACATCAAGATTTTATCTGCCACCACAAATATCTAAACATAATTTGTCATAGAAAGAAGAAAGAAACGCCACGTCCAAATTAAATGCTATCTTTTTTTTTCTATTAACTACTCGCAGAAGGATAATTCGGATTTTGCACAAGGTATATGCATTATATACTTGGACAAAAGGTGTTTTGTCTGATGGGTATCAGTTAACATCATCCTTTTGACTATCTAGTAAAATACAGAACATTTTTATTCTTATTGTAGCACTCAGACTGACAATAGATAATTTGGTTCAGAAATAAACTTCAGTAGAAAGAAACCTGACTGCCCATTTTTCCTCCAGAGCTCCTGGAAATACAACCAGCTTCAGCTCTTTCTAAAATATTTAGCAGGGTTATTTAGCAAAAGAACTATAGAATATATAGCTTCTCAGCAGATTTTAAAAAATAATAAACCTATGCACAAGCTGCTGTGTTGGAGGGAAGTCTTCAACCTGAGCATGCATTTAATGCCAATGTTGGCATAGCCAATTGTGAATTTCAGCATACTCCAGATACATATATCTGATATGATAATCATCTTAAATTAGGTCTAGAAAATACAATATTTACTAAAAAACGTTAGAGCAACTGCCATACTTAAAACAATTTGGAAAGTCAGCAGGATTGATGTCTACCTACAAACGTCTACCTAGCTGACAAAAAATGATGTTGTATAATTAGGATTGTAAAAGAGTTCAGCAGAGTCTGTGCCAAATTTCATTCAGATAGACATGTTTTCTATTAAACATATTCATGCAGAGCATTCTAAGAGTCATCTGGCCACATGTTTTCAGTCCTTTAATACTTACAAGCCTATCTCCTGGGTAGTTTCATAATCCTATGCTTCATTTCTCTGTTGACATAGCTGTTTGGTAAATGCTGCTTTTCTCTCTGGCTCTTCTGCCTCTCTCTATCTGTAGCTATATATAATCTGAAAAAAAAAGTACCAAAATCATTTGGACAGTCAGTGACTCTGAGCCTGCTGGATAGCATAAAAGATCTATCAAAGAATCATTTCAGCTTCCAGTGTTTTACTTACACTGATATTTTAATACATATATGTATATATATCATTATACACATATTATCTTTCTTCAACATTACGTTCCAAATTAAATCTAGCTAAGCTGTTTCTTCTGAAGTAACTGTCAGCATAGGTAGCAATATGCTGCCATTCTACCTGTAACTACCAGACTTTTGTGCCTATAGCAGTAGCAACAAGCAGCACTGTTGCAGGCAGTTTGCTCGCTAGCATAATTCACCATATTGAAGTAGACCTTTAAATTCCCTAGTTAGGCGTTTTGGAATAGCCTTCACCTTACCTTGTGTGCTCTGAGTAAGATGCCTCAAATATAGACAACATGAAAAGTCTAAGAGAGAAGCTGTCTGACATACTTTCTGTCTCCTGGACTTTTGCAGCTAAGTAGCAGCCTGAATCATCTGTCAACATTTCTTTGCATGTGTGTTAAAATGCTTCTTTCTTAATTTTCTTTGAAATGATATCTGAAGGAAAGAGAATGATTCTGTCTATTTTCTGTCTTTTATCCAGGTTGTTCATAAATTCCATATTTGTTGTCCTTTTCATGCCAAAGCTAACTGGCTACTTCTTATCTGTTCTTCATGCCTGGAATAAGTTAATTGCACTATAACCTCTTCCCAACTATTGGTGAAATCTCAGGGATTACAAAGCAGGCTGATACAAAGCAGGTTGAGGATCACAAGTAATAACAATCTGAAATTAGAAAAATCAAATAAATAGTGAGTCTATTCGTAAGACCACATTAATTTATTTTCCTTTTCCCACAATATCTTGTAATTAAGAGCTAGCAGTGGTGGACAGGTGTGGGCAATGGTCATTGTGGTAAGCCTGCCCTCCAAATAGAACAGTTCTTTTTACTGGAGAATAACAAATATTTCTCTTGAATGTCTCCCTAACATGTAGAAAAAAAATTCCTTGACTTTTTATTCTGGTTTTGTAGTTTAGCCAGGACAGTAAGTGTGAGAGAAAATTCATAAAGGAAGTGACTTAATCATTTCCATGAGCAGACAGAGATGTACTCAATTCAAGGACAAGTTAGAGTAGCTGTTTTAGCTTAAACTTCAGAACAAAACTTCACTGAATTAGTTAATTAACAAATACACTGTGCTTTGCACTCTATTAACCATCACATATGGTGATCTTAAAGGATCCCAGTCAGAACTGCAGTGGGCTTATCTTCTTTCCTCAATTGGAAGGATGCTTCTCCCTGTCTCCCCTTAAAGAGTGATCTGAAAAGCTCCAGTTGTGTTTTGTCTTGGTTTTGGTTTTGACACTCATCCTTGTTTATTCATGGGTGTCCTACCATTTTGCAGCCCCTTGGACTTGCCTTGTTCTTTGCTCTTGGTCTTGGGACTGTAACTTCTGTCATTTGGAGGCTTCCCACATGCAGCTGTACATCTCTGCTTACCCCTTTGCTGACCACCTTGCTCAAATACTTAGATAAAATACACTGTCTGGCTGCATCATCACAGTGATACAAATTACTTATATGCTATAGTTACTTGCACCGTTTCAGGCAACCTGATATGAATCGTATACTAAATAGTGCACTTTTAATTTGTAGGTTTAATAGGCCTCTACTCATTTCAGAATGGGAACAGGCATAGTTTATAATCTACAGAAATTAGATATATTATCTAAAGACAAAATCCATTTCATATTGCTAAAGACTTTTTTTTCCCTGTGCTGGTACACAGAATATTTTTGGTACAAGCAACAATCTGTCATTGGATATTTTCTGATAAAACTACTCAACATTTATTTCTCAGCCTGATCAAGATCTCTTGTCAAAGTTAAAGCAATTCATCATTTAGTATAAATTTTAAATATGGCATTAATATAAAACCTCTTTCACTTTATATTTGCTTAAAATCTCAATGAAAGTTCAATAATTCCAGCTTTAAACAGTACGTTCATTTTTTTTGACTTTTTTGTTTGTTTTCTTTACAAGCTGCTGTACCTAGAGAGCAGCTCTCACTAGAGATTTTATCATTAAAATGTTAACAGTGTATTTAATCAAAAAATGCATACCATCTAAACATTATTCTGCTAGAGAACATTTCCCAAACAGATGAGATCTATACTCAGTTTTAGTGATAAGTGGAGTGAAAGAATCAATTTTCACTGTAGCGATAGATCTATGGATTTTAGCCAGAAAAGGCTATTCAATCATCTAGCGTGTTTTTCCTGCATAACATGAGACTTCTTCAACTAGGACTTCAGTCCTAGGACTATGACAGCTTGAACAAGAGCAGCATGGGGGAACCCATTTATGAATTTCCAGAGGATTTCAATCAACTGTAAGTGCTGGTCACATGTTCAAAAGACAATTTGCTAAGGTTTAAAAAAAAAAAAAAAAAAAAAAAGGAAGAAGAAGTTTGCCATTTAGCTGTCACTACCAGCCATCAGATTTTTATTTTTATTGTTACATACTTTTCTGATAGACTGAAAAAAATTTTCTTGCCAAGCGTCACCTTAGTTACAAATCTTAATTAAAAAACAAGGTATCTTCACCTTTTGGGAAAGTTTTTTACCTTATTTGGTAAGTTCTCCAACCTTTTCTCCATTCCTGCTGCTCCTTTTTAACTTACTTCATTTTATCCATGTATCATGTGAATGCCAGAATTAGATGTTACTGACTTAAAAATCATAACACTCTAAAATCAAAGCTAAGAAAGTATGGAGTTGTTCCATACACCTTACATCACAATTTTTCTATTTACATGTACACAGATTGTATTATCTTGTTGAGTCACAGCATCTCAGTGAAAGTCTATTATTGACTGATCATCCAACGTGCTCTCTGAGTCTATCTCAGCTCATCGAATCACATGCAGTCTATTTGGCTGCGAATAGAGCCTAATTTTTTATTCATAGGTTTATGGTTATATAGTTGCCTGTATTTAGCACGTTTTCTTAGTTGAATCAAGATAATTAAAAAATCATTATGTATAATAAAAGTAAATGGTTTTCTTCAATTATTTCACCTTTTTTATCTGCATATTCAATGAATAGTACTGATTTCATACAAGACATAAGTAACAAACAATAATAAAAGCCCCAAAATAAACATCCTGCATGCCTTGTTATGAATTTATTTGCTACCTGATATTTTTTGATTCAGTTAATTTTGAAAATTACCATTTAGAGGGTTTTTTTTTTTTATCTATTTAACGTGTGAGTTTAATACCTATCTATGTTAATGTGAATACTGGCTCTGTAACTTTCTTTTTCATTCTTTTATTACATGGTTGGTCCGATATCAATATGAAAACTTTATGAGTATATTCCACCAGTCCCACTTTAATTATTAGCCAAGCTTGTAGTGTCATTGAAAAAAGGTATCAAATTAGTTTGATGAGATTTATTTTCCATAAGCCTGTTTTGATTGACATTAATTATATTTACCTTCTATACTTCTTTATTAAACAAGTGCTCTATCAGCCTCTTCCATTACTTTGCCTGAGATCAATGTCAAACTGACAGGCCTAACATCACCCGGGTCATTTAACTCACCCCTTTTGAATATTATCACAACATCATCTTTCTTTCAGTGTCTGGAGATCTGTTCCAGTGTTCCAACACTTGCAGAAAATCAATATTACCAGTGCAACATTCTCATTGGACAGATAATTTTGTAATAAATTATGTATGCTCTTTGATCTAAAAATGTCAATCCTTAACACAACCAGTGTTAACAGTAATCCAGTACGGAAAAAGGAAAAAACTTCAGGTTTTCAAATATACCACCTGACATTTTCACAAATACAGGACAGAAACACTTTAATGTGTCCATTAATGGATAAGGTTTGCTCTTAGAATTTTTCTTATTTTTAACACACTCAACTGCTTCTCCTTTTTAACCTTAGCTCAGGTAGAGTTTTGTATGTGGACTTCTGGTTTCCTCATTACTTTTCTAAAAATCCTAATTTTGGATTATCTTCTTTATTTTTGATATACAATTTCCTTAGTTAATTATTTAATTGTCTTCATTTCCTCTTTAAAACAGAATGGTGATTTTCTTTAATTCATCAGGGTATCTCTTGATGCCCTGGAAATTTGGAAATAAATTTTTTTGCCATTCATTTCTTAGTTTGATGGCAGCTTTGATTTCATTACATGGATTGATCCTCTGACAGTTGGTAACATTCTAACTAAAATGATGTTTACATGCAGTACAAGCTATTTTCCCTATAGAAGTTAGACCAATACCTGCAGAAGTAGGAATATTTGCTTTGTAAATTGGAGGGAGAAATCAGCAAGTTATATAAATCTCCGGGAAGATATAATTCTTTAGTTTTTATTATATGCTATAACCACTTATAGCAACATAATTTGGCAATTCCAGCCATGTTAAATAATTTTATCTCTATGATAATCAAATTACAAAAAAAAATGTTGTTCAGGTCTCATTCAGTGAAGCGAAGCCATAGATTTTCCTCCTGTCAAATTCCATCAAATATTCTATTGCTTTCTCAGAATTTGTTTTTGCATAATTATCTACAGATGAATAAAAACTAGAATGACTCCTTTAATCACTCAGCAGAAAGGTTTTTTTTCTCTTTCACATTTTGACTCTGTTTTACTTCCATTTAAAAACACTTCAAGCACATTCAAAAAATAATATTTTAATTTTTATTGGCACTTACTACATATGTTACATATATTACATTTATATATAATCCTAATAATTAGATGCAATTTCGAAATCTTTCAATGATCCTAGTAAGATATATGACATTTACATTCTTTCTTTGAGAACAAGACGTTGCTTGCAGAGTTGTGATCAGCATAGGAAAAATATACTTAGTACCTGAAAAAATGCATTTTGTTTGAAAATTTTACATCTTACCTGTGCTTTTTTTTCTTGATTTACAAGCACATGCAAAAGATATTTATATAGTGGCATTCTGTAATAGGTGTTCACCAGCAGTGTATGTCTTAAAAGCAGCAGTTCAAGATCAGTTTATAATTTTGAATTTTGAACCCTGGATGGGTTACTTTTTTACATAATGAAAGATGCCTTTTTCCTATTCTGTGTCAAAAGATTTTTCTTTTCATAATATAATTCCGGCATTTTCAATTGCGAACATTCTTCATGTTTTCATTTTAATTTGTTAATCCCACAGAATAGAACAAAATAACAACTCGTACATTTAAACTTCTGATTCACAAACTCTTATGAACCATATTACTTCGGCATTATTTTGGTGCTAATGTTTTCCTGAAGAACCAAGAAAGACAGAATACATTTATACTTGCTTGGAGCTTCTGACAAGTACTAAATGAATATTGGCATATAACCGACCAACAATTTATTTTTTATTTACTGTGAAGCAATATGATAAAGAAATGTTTGCAGAATTAACTGAATAACTGCATTATAGATGCTAGTAAACAGATCAAATTATTTTCTTCTCCTTGTGATAAGCAACTTTGCACTTCCCTAGATGCGACTTTATTGGCATATGAATAATTCAGGTTTTTGAACTAACTTATCTCAAGAAGGAGTACTAGACAACAACTTTTTTTATTTCCCTTTCCTTCTATGTCCTTTATCGTTTCCTAGTTTTGAAGTAAATTGTTGAAACTTAGACAGAGGGGAGATAAAGATTCCTCAAGGCATAGTGAATGAAACAAAAGAATATTCATTTTGCAGGAGTTACATTTGATTTATTCTTGACAGGTTTAATTGAATTGGATTTCCAGGGGAAATAACAAATGATGACTACAAATGACAAGCATCTTTTGACAGCTTTCTGTAGCTTCAGCATACTGTATGAGTAACTCTGTAATATATAAATGGGCATAATTTTATTGAAAATCATTACTTAGGGTCCATTTCCCTGCTTGTCAAATAGGCAGAATTTTGATTGAAGTTATAGTGATTAATATAAGCTATGGTTACATCATCATTCCTGAAAATTCAGTAAAGGGTTATCAAAGGAAGAATTACTATACAGTACATGTGGGCAAGTATTTTAAATACATCTACTTATTTGCTAGGAAATTAAAATTTAGAACAACATGCATGGATACAAAAAGAGGTGTCACTCATTTTGGCTTAAAAGTTTAGCTTTTCTCAATAATTAATTGTCTTAAAGATCAAGAGGCTTACTTCAATATTTTACTATGTCCAACAAATCAAAAGGTCAGTAAATCTCATGGAGCTGGTCTTCCTTGTGAGGCCATTTTCTTAAAATACTAATAGCTTAACTGGAAATTATAGTTCTTCTTGTTACTTGCCCCAACTTATGACATTAAAAGTAATGTTTCAAGAGAACTAATACATATTTAGGCTTCTAAAAAGCAGTCTCTTTTTTCAGAAGGGCTTGATGATCATTAAGGACTATGCATAACATTATTTCAGTATTATTTTAACATTTTAATTTGCAATTGGAGTATATGTATTATTTCAGTAGCTGAACATTTACTTATACGTCAGAGGAATAAAACCATAATCTCTTTGTTTTTAAAAATCATTTTAAAGATGCTTTCCCTACTTTTTTCTTCTTCTTTTATACTGTTCTGTCACCAAAATGACATTACATCAAAAAATGTTTAGAATTCCTCTGAAAGAATTCCCAAGGCCTATTTCAGATTGAAATCTAATGGTACATTGCTTTAATTAATTATATAAACTAATTCCGCATGTTTAAATCATATCAAAATCAAATGAAAACATTCTGCAATGCAGACTCTCTAACGCCTTTGAACATGTTAACACATACATTTTACAATTCTTTATGCGTATTTCAACAGCTTAAAATTTGACCTTACAGAAAGCCTTTGGGGTAAAACCTATGAATGTTGATAATCCCCTAAATACTTATTTACATTATAAACTGTTATAGCTTCAAAGGAACTGTCACAGACTCCTCTCCCAAACATTTAAGTCCCATGTCCATTCATCACTTGCTTTTATCATGCAAATTCTCAGACAGAGAAAGAATTCCAGGCTGAACGAGAGACACTGACACTTGGAACAAGTGTGTTTTTTCCAACGAGTATCTTTCTTTAATTTCAGTCTTTTAACTATAATAATGGCATTTCAATCATAATCTTGCAGAATCCAGTTGTAAAAAGCCGTGAACTACATGTGTGTTGTGCAAAGTTAGTATTATAAACATTAGGATCACACAGTCTTACCAGGGATTCTAATTAAGAGAGAGCCTTAGAAGTGCTTTGTACGGACCGGCTGCTACATGCAGTCTCTAAAAAGTTTACAGTCCAATTTAAATAAAGAAGGAATCAGTGAGCATAACAGATTGTAGGAGGAAAGTGGCAAGGAAAAATGATTAGAGCTTCCTGAACATTATTCATCAAAATACCTTGAAAAGTGTTCTTTCAATCACAATTGTAATGTATGAGAGATTATGCCAAGTCAGGTAAAATTTAAGATGCCAATATTTTCCAAATTAAATTTTTCGTAGAAAACTGAAGTAAGTATTTCTTAATGTGCTACTTGATTTTTGAATTTCTTTTATATTTTTATATTAATTATCTTATTACTTTCACATTATTTTGTGATTTTAGAAGCAGTAATATACAGTGTTTACCATTACTGCTCTTCTTCAGGTATCAGATTCACAGATCTTTCAAAAGAAGATAAAGAAGAGAGAAAAAAAATCTAAAGAAGAGCCTTACCATATATTCTTTCTTTATTGTCCCATTTTCCCAGATTTTTGTACAGGAGAAGTGTACTGAGGACATATTTTATTGTTTTGCTCTTCTATCTTAAATAAGAAAAAGCACATTGCATTTCTATTAAAGATTTGTCAGACATCTGAATATTAAACAAAATCAGAAAATGGCATCATCCTAAATGTTGCTGCACTGCATAAGAACTTGTTATTTTCAGTAGAAATGACAGAGAAATAAGCACTAGTCATATTATGCAACTAGAAATAAAAAGGAACAGAATTTGTTTTTATATTCTTCTAATTCACAGAGGATTACCAAATACACATAATTCACAACACCACATATACTGCAAAATAAAACCACTTTTGAGGAGTGCTCAGTGGTTTAAAGTGAAACAAGATATTGATAGAAAGATAACAGTGATGTCAGCCTATGTAAATTTAGTGTGGTGAGTTAAAAATAAAGATAAATAAACCAGACTACTCAGAAGGCTTTTGATCTGCAAGCTCATTGCAAACATCTACCCATAAAACTCACAGCGTTTGAAACATTCTTTAGAGTCTAGCTGTGCTGAGCGAGCATATAGATTTGAATTGCATTTGCTATGGGCAAGTCTCATAGCAGTGGATTAGCATAACTATGCTAAAATTCCTGACAGAGAGAAAATAGTGTGAAAATTATTTTAAATAGTGTTTTCCTTATGAAAAAATACAGCTATATTTACATCTCAAACTGAATACTATGAGTTAATACCTGTGAGGTAGGGATAGAAGTTGTAGTCATTTTCAAATAATCTCAGAGAAAATGTATCCAACTTGAGACACCAGCACTGTCACGGCAGTGTAATCACTTTTTATGATTCTTGTACTGTGGAATAACATTTACTGTTCTCCAGAATTTGTTTTAATATGTTGTAGTCAGTGACTGCAGAGACAGGTTTATTTATTTATTTATTTATTTATTTATTTATTTATTTATTTATTTATTTATTATACAGGTCTAAACTTATGTTACTTTTAGTTGATCTGGAATACTTTATTGAAAATGAGTGATGGATAAGTTGAAATATCATTTGGGAAATGAAAACTG
The DNA here is from genome assembly GCF_003342845.1 of Nothoprocta perdicaria. Taxonomy (NCBI): domain Eukaryota; kingdom Metazoa; phylum Chordata; class Aves; order Tinamiformes; family Tinamidae; genus Nothoprocta; species Nothoprocta perdicaria. Next base: position 798,260 of record NW_020455496.1, on the reverse strand, counting down.
CAAAGGAAAGTTCAAAGCAGTAAAGGGGTCTAAAAGTGAGAGGCAGTATTTTGAGAGCAAACAGCACTGAACTGCAAACAGTTTTGAATAAAAAGCTCTACAGAGCAGCAGCATGCATGCTGAAGTCCAGTATCAAAAAGAAGTCTTATGCTTTGGAGAGATAACCAGTGCCTGACTACTGAGCGAAAAGAAAAAATCAATGGTTTTAGAATGTGCAAAGGTAACTGTACTGTGGCATTTGAATGTCTTATCATTCCTTTCATGAGCACTACATTACTGTTGATTGAAGAAGTCTGTTGCTACATATTATGTTTGTGTGGATATAAGCACACTATATTCACAAATATTTAGTGGAAGGAAATTATAGAGTTCCTGTGTACCTCTATGTACTCTGTTTATTTAAACATTTTTGAGTGCCTCTTTATTTAACCTATCTCCCAAAGCAGTTGTCACAGTCTTTCCAAATTTACTTTTCTTGTAGAACATTTGTATTCATCAGATGCCAGATACAGTGCATTCTATAGCCAATTGTTCTTAGTTTTGAGAAGTATTTTGAGGTCAATGAGCCATACTCCATGTTGATGAGGCATGTTAGCACGTCTGATGAGTAGATTAAACATTTTGTCATATTATATCAGAACATGAAATATAAATTCTGAATATTTTAATTTCTTTGTCTTTCCTGAAGCAAATGGTTCTTTACTAAATTAAGCTGTTGTCACTTGTTTTTATTTTAAGTGTTAAAACTAAGGATGTGAAAACAGATCTCACACAAAAGATTCAAATAAAATTCCCCATTCCAATTGGAACTCCAGCTGTGCAGTTAGTAGGGCAGCAGATGACGCAGTGACAGTGATAGAAGGCGCTGTGATGAGTAGAATTGGAAAAAAATTCATGAGAAGTCTTACTTCAATCTCAGGAGTACAAGCTAGAGTGAAGGGGCTACTACAGCAGCTCTAATATACAGAACATGATGCTGGATTTCTAACGTTCCCAGTTGCTGACTTGCTGTATCCCCTTTCCACTAATGAAACCTTAAGAATGTTTAAGTCTCATGGAAAGCTGGACAGTAGCATCAAGATGACCCTTCTTGCAGCTATTGGATAAACTATCACTTAAGGCATTCAACATTTTTTCCAGCAATATTTCTTAATGTAAGCAGATGATTCTGTAATCACTCTGAGGGAATGGAATCATGAAGATAAAATAAACAGAAAATTTTTAGAAAGAAAAATCTCATAATCCTGAAAAATATTAAGAACTTTTGATAAAGTATAAATGCTATGCTGCAGTTGGTGACAAAATGTCAGGACACACATTGAGAAAGTTAATGCATACAAGCAGTTTCTGTCTTCATATTCTTCATTTTAACATCATTTTTCCACAGTCCTGGGACTTGAGGTAGTGATACTTGTTGTGGGTATGGGCAAATAATCTAGAAAACCACTAGCTGATACATACTCCAAAAGTCCAGCAGCTTCTTCTCCTGGTTTATATCTTATCTGTCCATCTTAGTTATGTCTCTACTACCTTAAGGAAGCTCATGGTTTCAGTTCAGCCTCAACTTGACCAAGTCAGATAGTTCAATGAAGCTCTGTGTAGATGCTAAGACAAAGCGTGAACCAAAATTTATGAAGCTCAGAGCATACTCTGTCCAGCTGATAGCATACTCTGAGAGAAGCCAAACTGTAAAATATCATGAATGGGGAATTGGCAGCCCATGCCCTGGGGAATAAAAATGGGGAATAAACCCATGCCCTGAGCTAATATACATGGAGTCTCAATACTGGGAATTGAAACACAGTATCGCAGCTATACAGAAAAATTTGAGCTAAGCAAGATTTTCTGAGACAAAATCTTTTTTTTTTCTTTTCTTTCTTCATGCTTTACAAGTCTTGTGTGTTTATTTTGATACTTTGACTTCTGATGTTATATAACAAAAATCACATAAAATGGTAAATATTGGATGAAAATCATTGTAGAAACATTACAAGTACTGGGTTGAAATACTGGTTGATGATTCAGAAGGTTTTTGTTTCAAACCAATGCATCTGTCCTATATAGGAATATACCAAAGATGCTGTTGTAATACAACTTAATATCCTGACTTTGAAACTGGGTGTACTCAGAATTCGCGATACAAAGCTTCAGCAGTTTATTCTTATGTTAGCACCTTTATTCATATGTCAGTACCTACTGAATGAGCCTGTGCCTTCCTCCTTTGATCCTTTATTTATATGCGCTATATGCAGGTACTAATGTTACTAGCTCAAGAGACTTTAATAATATGCAGTACTCACTTTACAAACCAAGTTTTGAAGCCAATCCATTGCTCTCTTTGTAAAGAAAACGTATGGAATTCCATTAGAACGCCTTAAAAGACCACAGTGCTGTAGCAGAATGAGGAGTCAAGCTAGCAAACTGTTGGGAAAAAAAGGAAAATTGGAGTAAGGCATTTTCATCATATTCTTTTTACAAGTCAGTATGCAACTTTTAAAAATGCATATGATGGTATTACAGGAATTTCAGAAGTCTTTTGCAAACCAAATCTTTTCTGGGAAAAAATGGTTTTGTACAGCAGTGTTTTGATCTAATTTTGGTAGACATGCAGTTCACTATGGCTGCAGCATAAAGACAATAAGTGAGTTTCTGACCTTCATAGGAAGAAAACATAGGTATTAAAGGGCTCTTTAATCTAGCACAGAAAGGCATAACAAGAAGCAATGCCTGGGGGCTGAAGTCAGAAAAATTCAAATTAGAAGTAAGGTACAATCTTTTTTAACAGTGAAATTATTAACCTTGGTAACAAACAACAAAGTAAGTCAAAGATTCTGATAAATTCTCTGTCTTCTGGTGTCTTTGAGTGAAGAGCATATGCTTTCTGGAAGATATATATTAGTCAATGATCCCTAATCAAATGAAGATTATCAAGTTCAGTGTAGGTTATCTGAAATGTAACAAATTGTATATACAGTTTAACAGCCTAGATGATGTAATGATGCCTTCTGGCCTAAACTTTGAGTCAGTCAGCTTAAAACTTTTTTAAAAGGTGCAGATGCATGATATTGCCAATGTCCTACATCCTACCCCTCTTTTCTGAGCTTCCAAATATATAGCACCTAAAACAACTGAGCTTCTTGTCCAAATATAATATGAAAAACTCATTTCTGACCCTAAAGAAAGTAAGAATAACAGTAAAATTGTTCCCCTGCTTACAATGTTAAAACTTATATTAATTATAATAAAGTGAGGACTTTGGACCAAAATTCCACCCACCATGACTGAAAATAATTTTAATTCTAGCTCCAGAGATGGGATCTTTCTTGTCTATTGTCTGACCTAATCATTCAATTAGTTTCTTATATATTCAGAGGAGAAATTCCAAATTCTTAGAGATGAGCTTATAATAATAAAATAATTTTTATTCCTTTTAGGGAAAATGTAAGGTTGAAGGAAGATTGTTAGTAAAGATCCTCCTTTTGGAGGATCAGTTCAGAAAGTGATCTTATTTAGTATTGTCACTGGAGAGCCTAACATAAAGAACAGTTGTGTTATAACATGTCTTCTTTGAAGGTATTGGTAATACAGAAAAGAATAGGATATCATACAGAAGGAACTGGATGACCTTTAGGACTAGAAGGTTAAAAACACGATATATACCAATATTAATCAGGAAAACAAACAAACAAACAAAACCCAGTGTACATTGGTGGAAATTGGAATGAGGAGAGGGATGATCTACTAGGATCACAATAAAATGGAGATCCAGCCTTTCATGAGTACAGGAGAAGTGTATAACTCATCAGCCTATCACAACAACATCAGGGTGAAATTACAAGTGAACACAGAGAGAGGAAGAGAATAGAAATACATCAGAGAGAAGAAAAATAATTAAGTAAATGAAAGGCCATGTCAGTTAGTAGCTATAAATTAACTACAAATTTTTTTTATTTCACAGTTAATTAGAGGAAGTTTGCTAAACATTGCAAAATGTAAAGCCTGAAACAGCATTCCAGCTGGAGAAAAGGAACAAAAACTCAACTGATTAAGTTTTTTTTAAATTATGGTAATAGAATTCCATAATAAATAGATTGGCAATAGAAAATATAGTTTCTGTGAGTGATAAGTACTAACTTAATCAGCTAAAATTATACCTTCCCTTCCTGTGTTCATGTAGCATTAGTACTACTCCCAAGTGCAAAGAAAAGTGTTTGCTAGACTGGGGAAAGTACATGTATATTTGGGAGGACTAGATGAGAACCTGGCAGGTTACAGATGCAGTGAGTAACAAGCACCACACTGCTTCAGATCCTGCAGCTTTCATAAGCGAGTACCATTTTAGTATGTTCAACTTGTAAAGTCATTTTCTAATTCTTTTTGAAAAATGAAAGCAACTTCAGATGTTCTTAATAAGAGCAGATGGTTCTGAGGACTGCATTTATGATGCTGCTTAGATCCTGCAGTATAATAAATGTATGAGTTATTGAGAAACCTCTGCCCAGAATCCTTTTCAGGTGACATTTAACCTCTTTCAATATTGTTTGAAGACAAAGTCAGGCAAGGTGAAAATAAAATTTACCTTCACCTGCCCTTGAATCTAGCAAGTATGCCTGGTTTACAGTCACCTGAATTACCTGGACTTACACATTAATCAGCATCTAGTATGTACATCCTAAAGACTTTGTTGGATTAAAATTTAAATTGCTACCTAATGTAGACCTATTAATATGAAAATATCATAGGAATTACATCGTGAAGCTCTGAAGCTTAAAAAAAGCTGGCTTGTCAGTGTTTTTTAGATTCAGTTTTGTTGGCAACCTTGTTCTTTTCATATCTTTTCATTTTCACCACAGATAATTAACCTCTCTATGTGGTGACAGTTTTGAAAAATGGTAAAGTTATTAGTGACCAACATGATTATATTAGGAATGCAAAAGATCAAATTCAGTAAGAAATTTCAATGAAAACAGAAAAGATGAGATGCAATGCTTGATTATCTTGGTAGTTCCTCAAAATAGATACATAAAGAATTGGAGAGAACCGCAGTATAACCTTGATTAAAATTATATGAAAAAACATCTATATGCATAGAACACACCACACCATAAAACCTTACCAGTAAAGACTCACAGTTCCCCAGGTGTACTGAGAACGTGTAATAGTTGCTGTCCAGTTCTTTTAACAAATATCATTGTGACATATTACAGTAACATGCTTTAAGAAAGTACATGTATGTGTTTATTTCTATTAGTGGAATTAGCAGGTAGAAGAATTGCAATCCGGTGGCTTATTTCACTATGTTTCCCATAGCAAAAGCCTGCAGACTGTTAGGTTTGAAGTTGCCTGGAAGATACAGCTGTCCAGAGAACTGATAATGTCTCTTTGTTTCACTGTTTTTAATGAATTCCATACTTCTCTACATAAAGATCATGCTTAAGAACAGGAAAAGCACATGGAATTAAGAAATTAAGAAAATTAAGAAAAGGAACAGTATTGGCACCAACAAACAACAGATAAATTACAAGGTTATACATATAAGCTATATATATAGTAGAACTATAGATATATATATTGGAAAATTTAGATAACTGTGTCATGAATTTATGAGTCTCAAGGTCTGTTTATCACTGTCTAAAAGTACGTCTCTTCCTTGAACATTCAAAACTAAATGATAGCTTGCTTGTCTTGGTAGAAAGAATACAGAGAGTCATCCACAGATTAAGGTCAACAGAGTCTTTAGTATTACTTCTTTTGCCATACTTTGATACTTTTACCTTCTTTGATTAATTAATTCGATAATATCACTCAAAGAATCAATATCATCCAAAGAACTTTATAGCATGCCCAAGCATGCTCTTTTAATTTTATAATAACCTCTTTTGATAAGCAGGCAAACAGAAAAATAGATAAATGCAAGAGCTTCAAGGAAAAAAAAGGAAGAGCTTTCAGGTTTCTTCAGGCAAATTACTTATAAACAGTACTGTACTTGGTACACTAAACCAATTTTCAATATATTATGATTAATTAATGATTAATTTATTAATATATTAATCATTATCATATATTATCAGCTTTACCAGTATTTTAGCACTGGATCAGCAGTTACATTAATCAGCACATCAAAAGTTTTAATGAAGCTATTACTATTTTTTGCAAATTTTCCTTCATTTGTATCCTTAGGATACCACAGGACATTACTACTACTTTCAGAAGTGATAGTGTGGTATTCTCACAGACATACTTAGGTAGGTTGTTTAAGCTAGCTTCAGCTAATACTAATATTAGCAAAAGAACAGCACAGACTTTAAACATACTACTTAAGCTCAGGGGATTTTAGGCTGGTTTGTATGAAACTTGCATCACATAGTTTTAGTTTATTTATAGCATTCCCCATCAACCAACAGAGTTCTCTTAAATATACTTATCTTCTTCAGTCTCTTCTTGTCAGAACCTTCCTTAAGCTATAGCACCTTTGCCAATAAATGATATATTTGTTCATTTCCTCTTATTAATATAATTATTAACACTACATCATATTCAGATACATCTCGCATACTAGAGTAATGTGTATTGGCTTGAATATTGGAATTTTTTACCACATAAATAAATGATAAAATGCTTCTGAAGACACCATTTCAGAAGAAAAACTGGAAGAAAGAGTATGGCTCAGAACAAACAGCCTCTGAAAGTTATAAAGAAACAAAACAAGGACAGCTAAAAGGAGAAGTGGAAGACTTCTTTGTTACTACCAAAATGCAGCCAAAGATAACTGTGATTTTACTTATTAAATATATAAAATAATACATGCAAATACATAAAGGACCTTTTTATTTTTCTCCATCTTACAGTCTGCTCTTTTCTTCCTTCTTTCCTTTATTGTTTTCAGCCCAGATTCGAAGATGTTTAGATGTTCAGATAAACTAGCTAAGAACATTAAAAAAAATAATCATAGATTTGGTGACTTAGACAAGCTTAGAGTGAACGTATCAGAATCTGTGAGAAAGGTTTTTATGGCTAGCCAGAGCCACAGAAATTCAGAAAAAAAAAAAAAAAGATGACAGATTATGTATATGAATTAGGAACTATAAATAAAGGAGCCAATGTTAATGAAATAAATCTTTTCAATATGCTTTTCCTTTTGACTAAGGACATCAATAAAAAGAAAATGTTGCAAAAGGCCAGTAGAAGCCTCGAGGCAAATAAAAATCCCCAACTCCATCTTCACAGATGAGACAACAGTTCTAGTGTTGTATATCTCATATGCATGGACCGAGCTTCTTGAAATTGTGGTCAATATGCTCCAAGTTCATGTCTCATGAGAGTTTGGAAAAAAAGAAAAGGTTGTATTAATATCTCTCAGTCTGGCTTTATTCACTCTGCGTTTTGCATTATGCTTGTAAGCACAGCCCTTGTAGCAATGGTAGCTTGGTCACAGGAGATTTTCTATATGTATTTCAAGTATACTAGTATAGGATGTGTGAACAAATATAGAGAAATTATGTTTATTATAACAGGCAATATTAGAGTAAAACTACTTGTGTTTTTGAAGCCAATGATCCAAAGTTTACTGGGACTTAAATATTCAGTGACTCTTAAAGAATTATACGAGAAGTGTAACATATGAACAGGGAGCATTAGTACAGAAAATCCTATACTTTTGCCTAAAAATATGTAATTATTTTAGCCCCCCAAAGCATTCATATTATACTGTTTGACATTAAATTACTGGACCATGTCCCTACCTGGTAAGGCAGTTTGTTTTTCTGCTCTACAAGTCATTAGCAGTAAACACTATGTAAATGAGAGTAAGAAATAACATAATCTGCAGTCCCAAATAAAGGCCCACAAAATTTGTAGAGTTTGTGTATAAATCTGAATAAGTAAAATAGTAAATCATTAACTAATATTGCTCTCACTTGCATTTCTAGAAGAAAAGAGTTTCCTGAATAAAATTAAATGAATAATCAATGAACTTTAAAAGTGAATGTGTACCACAGCTGGTACAGGCTGTAACAGCAAACTGCCCTATAAACCATGCATGGTTTCTGCAGCCATCTTGTTCTCTTCTGATTTTTTTTTCTGATCTTCTTTACAGAACCAATAAGGAAGTAGTCTGAATTTCTCCACATTGCATAGGATATTTTCTTAGATTTAGGGGTTTTCTTCTACAAAGTAAAGATATTTAGAATTTGTTTTCTTCTCTTTACATTTGTAAGTGAAAAAAAACCCCATACATTTCTTACATATTAAGGTAGTAAATATATTAAAACCACACTTTCAAATATCACCTCTATTTCTTCTGCAAGGAAGGAGCAAGAGCAGCAAAGGTATTTGCCATCCATTGAAGCAGAAACTCTGAAGTCCCTTAAGTAGCCAGCTGGATGGTAGGAGGTGGAGAAGGTGATAAAGGCCTGTCACTCATCTGCAATGTTTGCCTTCCCAGGGTGGTTTCCCAAACAGCCAAGCACAGCAATTGCTGGGCTAATAATGCCTGTAGAGGGTAAAGAAGAACAGATGAAGTATTACAGTACTTACAAATACAAATGTATTTACATCTTTTCAGCCGAGGTGCTACAAAGCCATTGAATAAATATAAGATATCGGACTAGGAAAGCTGTGATCTGGAAATTCTCAAGCATAACTGAATCTACAAACCAAACAGCAAATATATATCAGCCCCAAACCTAGTTACTAAGATACAAACCTAGTTACTAAGATACTATGATATAATGCACACATATTTGGAAGTTTTCTACTGAGATAAGTCTGTGACATAGCTAGGAAAAGCTGCTGCAGATACAGGGCCTTTGTGAGAGAGAAACTGTATTTTTCTTGGTAAGGTGGAATAATAAACTATTATTCCTCAGTATTTCCTACCTGAGGAGATTTTTAAAAAGCATAGTAAAAGCTAAGCAAAACCAAGACATTGACTCATTATTTTCCGGATTTTAGTGAGCTCCCTGATGTTCTCCCACAAAAATGCAAAAATCATTGTATTCTTTTTATTTATTTTTATATATATTTATTTATTTTTAAAAAGATCTCTCTTCTCCACCCATGGCTTCCCAAATATAATTCACAGGACAAGCTCTGTCGAAAGATCCACTGCAGATTTACAACAGACCTGATATACCACCAATTTGTACTGGTCTAGCATATACATTTCAGATGTATAAACTTAGAATCTGGCCTTCTGGATATTTCTAGATATGTGGGCATTTAAAGTCTTCTGCTATGTATTTCTGCACCGTTTTATTAGTAGTTTTAGTGCTACTGAAAAAGGCTGGATTGACAGCCCCAGAGGAGAAAACCCTCCACAGAAAAGGGATAGGGTCAACAGATTTTGCCGCACTAGCTCAGCAGAGTGTTTCAGTGTTAACTTAGAAAAGGAGGTCAATCCCTTTGCCCATTTAGGTTTTAGCCTTTCTGATCAAACTGCCAAGTCTGCCAATTAGTGCCAGTTGTGCTCAATATGATCTATGATCTGCCTTCAAACATAGGCTGGGCTGCTACATGAATCCACTTCATGTAGGCAACTAAAAACAACAGTTTCATAGCATTTTCAAGTCACTTCTAACCTTGGCAATATGTGAACTGACAACCAGCTTCAGAGTGCACTCATAGATAATATGTATATAACATTCATAGAGGACATTCTGATGAATTTTGAATGAATTCTATTATATTACACATATAATATACATGAAACATTTCTGGAATCTGTAATATAATTTATTACAAAGTAGCCTCGTACTGCATCCCACATGAATAATGTGGGAGATGGAAGTACAGGGGTTTACACAGTATAAGACTGCAAAAGTGACATGAAGTGAAAGGTCAGAAACCATGTATAGGGCCCTACTGGTCTGCCTCCTACCTTCTCTCTTAGACACCCTACATACATCCTAATCACATAATACATATAGTTTGCTAGTATTAGGAGTTACAAAATTACACGAGAGTTGGTAACAACAGAATATAAAGGTGATGCCTTTTAATGAGGAAGAAAGAGATAATGCCCTTAGATTTTTTTGTAAAGCTGGTAGAACATCTAGAGTAGGCTTAGAGCAGAAGAATGATAAAACTGACTTTTATGACTTATGTGGATTGTATAAAAAATTAAAACACAATCCACCTTAAATTAAATTCAAACTTGGCTGCCTTTTTGAAAAAAAATACTGGCACACATATAAGGTGGGCATGGTTGTCAGGTATGTTTCTTTAGGGATTGTCAAGGATGTAAAATGGTCTTAAATTTATATTACATTTGCTATCTGTCTGAGGTAGCCCTAGGAAACCAGTCATTGTGCAATATCTGAGTATTGCATTCATATTATACTGCCTGTCTAAAAATGGAAGAGAAGGTAAAGGTACAGCATTTCTGATGTGCACAAAAGGAGAGGTGTCAAAGAAGAGGAAACAATTTTTAAGCAGATTGAGATCCAGCAATAAATTTTAGTACTGCATATAAAAGTTTTAGTTATAATTTTAAGAAAAGTTTTCTGTTAATACTTCCCATATGCCAATTTCAATCCAACTATAATGATCCTGGTATTTCAAAAACAAAGCAAAATCCTCAAGGGAAGAGTCAGGTCCTTCTCATTACTGATAGACTAAACTGTGGTAAAACTGCTCCTCTGAACAGTTCATCATTACTGAAGAGTTGTCAAGCACTCTTCTGTAGCTTTTGAAAATGTGAAATTGTGGAAATACATCTGAAACTATAGAAATAATTTTTAGCCAAATTATCTAGCAATTGAAATTAATTAAGAAAAATGGTGCACTTTTTGACTATACCAGCTTATGTGCATATACTAGAAAATAGGGGGGAATTGTATTTGGTTTATAATCATGACTTTCTAAAGAATTCTAAAATTAAAAACATGTTTCAGATTAGTTTTTGTCCATTTGTAAAAATTATATTTTTATAGTGATCCATTTATAAGAGTGATATGGTGGTGGTAATATATAGATGTGGGTGTATATAGAGCTATCTGGACCACCAAGAACTTCAAGTAGTAAAAAATACTACCAAAAGTGTATGTTGATTTTTTTTTTCATCTTAGAAATTTCTTTCTTTCTGATAATGGGTTCTTTATGATTGTTTTGTGCTCTGGGACTGTATTAAAACTCACCTGTCCCTGTGAAACAAGGAATATGGTTCAGAATGAAAAAGAACATAAATACAACTCTACAAGTGTGGATAATTTGTTAAACCTTTAGGAAGAGTTCAAGATTTTTTTCATTGTGAAGAATTTTGAATATATTTTGAAGTTTTGCTCAAAGCATAAAAATCTTTTTCCAAAGTTTCTAGTCAGCTGGTTTTTCTAGACAGAGTTTCAAAGTTAAAAAGAGCTATGTTCTGTATGGCCTTGGATTTCAGTTCCATTTTAAGCGACTCTCACACATTTGTTTAAACCAAAGAATAATCCCAAACTGACATTGTACAAAGTTATTTTGTCTTTTTTTTTTCCCCTGAATTTATAAGCAGATACAGAATACATTCTTGATCATAAATAGGATTTAGGTTAGGTTAAATCCTATTTTTAATTTACTCATATATTTTATTTTAGCAGAGGAGCAGCTCTATCTTATTGAATTGTGAGATTCTCAAAGAGTGTGCCTGTAAGTGAACTTTTTTAAATTATTATTATTTTTTAAGAAAAGTGCCTATTAATCATGCAATCAGTCATTTCTCAAAGGATGAAAGGCTTCAAAAAGGTCATGAAGTGACTGCTGTGACGCTTACAATCATACTGCAAAACTTGGTATTATGGGCTTTGCAATTACAAAACGGCTATGAAAAGCTGAAACCTCTATGGATAGTGTGCTATTAATCACTTTAACTTGTGTTTCTAGCAACTTCTTATTGAGTAGGATATTAAGAGAAATCAGATTGTGTCACTGCCGGATATTATTATTAAATATCTTATTGGGAAGGTCTGCAGCACATGATTATAGCTGAAGAAGAGCAAAGGCTTATTAAAGAGTGCAGATGTAATAATGAAATACAGTCAAAGGGACAATATTTCCAATTATGAAAGTTAGTGCTAATTCTATGAAATTCTGTCCACATCACATTCCTTCTACAGCTATGTCAACACTGCAAGAATATGAGCACAGAGCCTTTTTTGCTTTTGATGGAAGGTATGAGCCCTAGGTACGTGCAGTTCTCATCACTCTCTTTTGCTTGACCTGAGACAAGGTTATATTAAAGGGTCCTTGTCAGTTTGTCTCAGCTGCTTCATGTACCTGTATACCAGCATGTACTTGGTGCCCTTCATCTTGGAGCTCAAATGAGATCAACTAATTGGTCTTTTACCTCAGACCACCATCCTACATGCTTATGATGCAAAGACTTGACTGTGAAGACTGATATAAGAACTGAGCTTTTGGACATATGGTCCCTGTTGTCATACATCACTCACCTGTTTTGTTGTTCTAGAGAAGGCCTTAATGTTTGTATGTGTGGGAGAGACTGGCTCCAAGAAGACTTGGCAGATTTCTCTTCTCCTAAGTACACCTTCACACTCTAAGCTTTAAGAGGCTGTGTACACATACAGGACAAAACTCTTGATAGTGGAACAGTGTACAGTTCAAGGATCTCCCATTTAAGAGAAAATAGTGTCTATTTAGGTAAAGCAGGGTATATTTTCTATGCTTGGGAAAAAAAGAAAAAAAAAAACCTTTACATGTCATCCTTTTTGACCCCTTTAGATTAAATATTTCATGTAAAGTACATTTCACAAAGTACCTAAAAGTTTTTGCTCTTTTGTAAGACGGTTGCACAGAGAGTTGGTTTCATTAAATGAATAAAATATTTAGACATTTCAGGTAGTGATTGGTTTCACCACATCACTATTCTCTGGAGCTTTTAAAAGAATAGCCCATTAGAGTAAACCATTGGTCTGGGTGGTTACTATCCTCAGCTGTATTCAAGGTTCAACCCTTAGCACTATTCCTGTGTTTGTTTTATATTCCACTTCACTCTCAAGTCCCAAGTTCATTGCAACACACCAGTAGCCTGTGACAGACTTTCCTCTCACATATAATTCAAAGGATAAAATAGTAAAAGGGGAAATTGGATAGAATCACTCTTCTGTGCTTAGATTCAGCAGGATTTACTGGTTCAACTGCTTTCTCAGCCATGCCTCAGTTACAAGGGTATATTATGTCTACCCTTGCTTCTGCAGCTGCTCCCTAATGTGCCACTAGCGTGCCATTCACAAACAGAAAAATCTCATGAACCTTGAAGTCCAAGACCTGGCTGCAAGTCAGAGGAAAAAAACCACACCTTTACCATTAACTCTAAGGATGCACAAACATTTAACTTCTCAGCACTAAGAAGAATGAGACCAATGTCAGAAAACAGAATAAGAAATCCTTGCAGGTGAACAAAGTTACACCCTCTGCAATTAGAATTTTCTTCCACAATTTTTCCTGTGCTGCTCACTGAATATGATAATCTAATACTGAATAATATACAATAATATACAATAATTTAATTTTAAATCTATGTTTTGTCAAATTGAATTCCCATTAATCATAATTTTTAAAGGTAAAAATGACTGTTTATAATCATGTCTCATTTCCTGTTAAGCAAAATTCTAAAATACTTCCTTGTGTTTTCTGTATTGAACCAATAGTTTTCCTTATCTTTTGAGCTATCTTGATAATCTGGCTCATCTAAATCTCACACAATATATTTTGTCAAAATGCTCTAAGTGCACAGATTATCCCATGCATCTCTTTTCTAAGTGAGGGTCGTCCTAGATGGTGATTTTCTCCATATAGCTTTTTTGTGTGTGATAGTATTAAAAAAAAAAAAAAAAATCACAAATACTGTTAAATCAGTGATTATTTGCAGATTGTTCAATTCACTCCATTCAGTTCAGGAAAATCAGCAGCTCTAGTAAGAGACTGTATATCTTGCTCAGCAGACAGCAAAAGTATTTTTCCAAAATATTTGTGCACTTTGCTTTAGACAGTGTTGCATCAAGTCACATGAAAACAAAGTTTTCTCTGGAGACAGCTGAACTACATACTTGAGACTCAATCCAAGATTCAGAAAAGAATATGTAATTTCTCTCTCATTTTATCATTTTCTGTGAGCTTAAGATTTAAGAGTTAAAAAAAAAAAACCCTGCTTTTTTTTTCCATGCATGTATCCTGCATGAGAAGTAAATCCAAATAAAAAATAAATGTACTTCATGTGGCACATTCAGGTTTAATACCAAATATGTAATATCTCAGTTTAGGCAACAAGTTTTCTGAATGTATAACTTTTTAGAAACAAACACACATTTTATAATAAACATTTCTATTTTCTTTCTCAACATCTTTATCCTTGGCTTCCTTTAATAGTAAACTCTCTTGAGAAACAAAAAGCAAAAATACTTGTTTCAGAAGCATGTGCATAAGCACTTTATCAAAGAGGAATCACTGAGTGAAGCTGCTTGAAACAGTAGACATTTGGCCACTTAGCCATCATAGGTCAAACTTATGGACAAAAATCTACAAATGCAATAAACTGATGGAGCTACTTTAAGACAGAAAAAACATTATCTTTGTCCTTGAGGAAGAGACTATGAAGAACAAATATACTTCATGTGATTTTATGACTTACCTGCAATAAAGTAGTTGAATTCCTGTTTCTTTACTGAGGTTGTCTTGCCTATGATGTGAAAACTGAAAATTCTTATGTCTGGATAAAGTTGGCAAGGAATACTTACTTTTCATAAGTAAACTTATATAACTGAATAACTGAAACATCTCTGCAGAAATTTATGCAGAATGGGTATATGGCCTGAGCAGTTGTTATTGTTGACTTTCAAAATATTCAAGAATTTATGTTTCCATACTATGATAAAGACTAACAGGACAGATGAAAAATAGTTATTGAATCACCCATCTTGGTGGCCAGCTTTAAAGAAAAAAACAGAGCTAATTTGTGAAAATAGTGCTTACACTTAGCAGAATTTTTCTCATGATGTTGTTTATTGAACTAATGGAGTCAGTCATCTTTTTTTCCATTCTATTCTTAAAATCAGTTATTCATTATGCAGCTATGCATCAAAATGCAGCAAGTTTCAGATGCTGCACCTTTAGTTGTATATTTGTTTCACATTTTATCCATATTAAATTTCAGGAGAATTGTTAGTTATTAGCACTTCGTGAAGATGATTAACAATTCCAACATTTTGTATTGTCTGTGATATGTTACAACACTATGGTTTAGAAAATGCTTCTCACCCAAATAATTGTAATGTTAGCTGCTTCTCTGGCATGTATAGATTATTTCCCATTATCACAAATGCTTCCATTTAAGTCTATGCAAAATATGTGATCTATATTTTGAAAAAGTATATGCAATCTTATAATTAGAAGACCAAATATTTTTGTTATACGTGGGCAAAATTGTATTTAATCAATATAGTTGTGACAGAGTGCATCAGCAGATCAGTTTATTGCGGTATAATATAATTTTAAAATACAATATGATAGCTCAAGACTAATTTTTGCATAAAAGGGGGAGGTTGGAGAAAGTAAATAATTACAAGATTATTTACATTAAGCAGCTCCTCCAATGCAAAACACAGTCAAGAAACTTGGACACAATAAAACATTCCCTCAGCGTCATCACAGTATATTTCAAGTTGCACGGCTTGCGTGTGCAGTGAGGCCACAAAGTCCCTTTTGCCAGCACCTGGAAAGCAAGAATACTGTGTAACATCGTAATCTCATCCCCCGTGACAGGGCTCCTCTTGTTACCAAGCACATTTCTGAAGCTATAACCACCATTTCTGCAATGCAGCAGGTGAGGTCAGATTGTGAGAAGCACAATGCAAAGGAACAAGCCAAATTCCTCTCTGTGGTTGCATGTGGTTGCTGCTCTACACCTGGGTGTACAACAAACCTGCTTGGCAGGAGGAAAGGGAAGGTATTCAAAACCCACGGGTTTGCAAGTGGCAGCAACAGATACTGAACATGATTAGGGGTTTTGAAAATAGGCTATTTTTTAAGTAAAGTATGGATAAATAAGTTTGTAAGCAGTCCCTCAAAGGCATTGATACATACATCTCACTACTATTTTTCAGAAATCTCACTGCTATTTTTCAGAAATCCTACCATTTGTGTCAGTGGACAAGTTCATCCAAAACTCCTCTCTTTTGCTGAATTAAATAATTGCTGTAAATCAATTTTATAGATCATTCTTGGAATCTGATATTATTGTCTCAAAATTGTTACCAAAATCTAGAGAGGAACTTTTCTTTGATTAGTGATAGGGAGAGCAAATTATGTTGTCCGTGTATAAACTGCAAAAGGAATTAAAACAAACAGAATAATAATTTTTAAGTTTCGACAAGCCATGTATTTTGGGAGATCTACTATGTTTGAGGAGTTTAGTAAAATACTAGCAAATGAGATGCATACTAAAAAAAAAAATTATTAAAACAATATTCTTTTAACCCACGTTTATCTCCAATAAATATTTTTGCATACCTCTGATATCAAGCTTGTAAATGGGCACAGCTCCATTATAAACACCAGAGCCATGGAAATTCACCTTAGAAGGTTCTACAGGTCAGCAGAATAAAATCATTATTTCTACTCTTACCGCACCATAACAGCATTGTTTTGTTTTATTTTATATATATATTTTTTTAAAGACAACAAACTCTTCCACTAAGCCTGTTTATCATTCTGTGCTTTCTCACTTCTCCATATGTAACTTCGAGTTAGGATATTTCTTTGTAATTGTATTCAAAATTCCGCAGCTGTTTACAATTCCTTTCCAGGTGCCACTAATAGATAATTATTCCCCAAGGGTTTTGGCTCTAATTGCACACACTCATTTATCACATACAATTACATCTATTCTAAGTTAAAATATTTTTTGTTGTTTCTGATAGATTAGCAAATAACACCGTTACATCAATTCTTAGCTAACATCTCAGGTTAAAAGCTGTAATAATACAAGAGGAATATGTGCAGGAGGTAGCCCTGCACTATGTCCTCTCCCGTTCTTATACTAAGCCAGATCCATTCTCTTTGCTTTTTTTTTTAAAAAGCAACCAGTGAAACTGAAAAGACTGCTCGGTTATGTTTAATAAGCGAATGGCATGATTGACACAGTGATCAAACACTATTTTCCTCACTCGTACAAGAAGCTACATAGCAGCCGATTGCTGTATTAGCATATAGCTTACATGAAGTTTCTGCTTCAAACCTTTTGTGTGGGTACCGCAGCCATGGGGATTTGATTCAGCTTCTCCAGCTCTGCTTTTCTCTAGCATTGAGCTGTTGTATTTTCAACCCAGGAGCAGAGTGATTTCTGCCACCCCTATGCAGGAAAAGGTGCACAGCAAAGGTGCCTCTTCCTCAGCCCCTCACCAAAATTCTGATGAAAGAGCACATCTTTTTTTCCCTTGCCTACTTTTCCCCTTTCTCTCTGCCTCTCCTTCTCACTGCCCTGTTGCAGAGGCAGATAATACTGTGAGAATTTTCTGCCCCAAAAGGGATTAATTTATTTCCAGTGTTTGCTTAATGTGAAGAGACCACCCTGAGAATAGAATATTGCATCTTTCCCAGGAAAATGAATCTGTGAAAAAACAATCCATATTCATCTGCAGGCTTCCCAATTGTAATTTCAGCATAAGACGTATTGTCCCATCACAAAATTCATAGTGTTTTACCCAACTATTCTAGAATTTTTCCCAGGCAAGGCTTTCCTTCCTTTCTAAACAATTTCCACAATACTGAGGAAACAAGAATTTCTCCTGTCATCTGAAACAGTTGTACATGTACATCTGTTCCTAGGGGTACAAAGATAAAAGAAAATGGAAACAGAGAGATCTTGAAGTAAATACTGAAATGTAAAAGGGGGGAGAGGAGCTGCCTTATTACTAGGCAATATGTTACCCATATATTTTATCCCTTCTTTTATGCTGTCTCTGAAACATACTTTTTGACAGGTAAGTTTAAAAAAGCTACGGAAGGTTTAAGAACAAACAGACCAAACATATCAAAAACTCTTCAAATATATCAAAAGAATCCCACAAGCAAGACTGTGGATCCTTTAGACCACCAGGGTGCAATCAAACAGAATCAGAAGTCTGCAGGGAAAGTAAATGATTTATTGGCATGGGTCTGTACCGGAGAGGACGGTACTATCCTCAGATTACTCTTTACAGGTAATGAGAGTAAAACCACTACAGAGATGAAAGGATCAAAAAGAGTTGATGGAACAACTTCAGAAATACAACTGAAATCAATCAAAAGGACGAGATTGTGTTCATCTGAGGGCTCAGTGGAAGCTGGAGGATGGAGGAGCCGTCCCAGCAATACACGCCTGCCTTAAGCTCGTCCTCAAAAAGAGCTAAAATAAAAGACTGGCTAATGCCCTGAGCTTTGCCAAGAAAGAGCCTATGGATGAAACTAGGAGTTCCAGGGGAAAAAATCTTACTTCTTTGCAGGGTTAAACACATTAAAGGCTCTATAATTCACACTATTCATTGGGAGTTACACTGTAGATTGCTAAGTTTTACAAATTAGCAAGTAGATCTGACAGAAGAATCATGAACATGAAGAACGATGATTCCCTTACATTAAAAAAAAAAAATCTGTTCCTTTCTCTCTGCTTCTTTCAGTTAAGGAAAATAAAAAGCATAAGTCTATGAGCATAGTGCAAATGTGTACTGCATCATATAATTATTCTGATGAGTAGGTTTAGATTTGATTGTTTGACAATATGACTTCACAGAAAGATTATATTTTATGTAAAAAATGAAACCAATCTGAATTATAGAGGCATATCCTACATCTACAGCTATGTAAATTTAGAGGCTTTTCTCTTAAAAAGACTAGCCCTGGAAAGCTTTGCTATTAGAGTCCCATCTGAGGGAAAAAAAAAAGTAGGAGTTATGAAAATTTTATTGCAGGCAAACAATACCTAGAAAAATACTCAGTAGGTAATAATATAAACTGCATGCAGTGTGCAGATGAGTAACTGAAAAAAAACCAAAAACAACAAAAAAAAAAAAGAATGTTTTTGACAGCATATCACACAGAATCACAGAATGTTCAAGGTTGGAAGGGACCTCTAGAGATCATCTAGTCCAACCTTCCTGCTCAAGCAGGCACACCTACAGCATGTGGCACAGGGTGACATCAAGGCGGGTTTGGAAGACCTCCAGACAAGGAGACTCCACAACCTCCCTGGGCAGCCTGTTCCGCTGCTCTGTCACCCTCACAGTAAAGAAGTTCCTCCTCACCTGGAGATGGAGCTTCCTGTGCTCCAGCTTGTACCCATTACCCCTTGTCCTGTCACTGGCCATCAATGAAAAGAGCTTGTCCCCTTCTTACCTACATTCTCCCTTCATGAACTTATACATGTTAATCAGATTCCCTCTGAGCCGTCTCTTCTCCAGAGAAAACAGGCCCAGCTCACTCAGCCTCTCTTCGTATGAGAGATGTTCCATTCCCTTAATCATCCTGGTTGCCCTTCTCTGGACCCTCTCGAGAAGCTCCACGTCCCTCTTATACTGGGGAGCCCGGAACTGCACACAGTACTCCAGGTGCGGCCTCACCAGAGCTGAGTAGAGGGGCAGAATCACCTCCCTTGACCTGCTGGCAACGCTCCTCCTGATGCAGGCCAGGATCCCATTGGCCTTCTTGGCCACAAGGGCACACTGCTCACTCATGGTTAACTTGGTGTCAACCAGGACTCCCTGGTCCATCTCCGTGCAGCTGCTTTCCAGCAGGTCGACCTGGGGTTATTTCTCCCCAGGTGCAGGACCCTGCACTTGTCCTTATTGAACCTCATGAGGTTCCTCTCTGCCCAACTCTCCAGCCTGTCCAGGTCCCTCTGGATGGCAGCACAGCCCTCCGGAGTGTCGGCCACTTTACCTAGCTTGGTATCATCTGCAAGCTTGCTCAGGGTGCACTCACTGCCCTCGTTCAGGTCATTGGCGATGTTATATAATGTTTTCTTATTTGTTTGATATGCGGTACAAGCATTAAGGAAAATATGCACTAAGGAATTATTATTGTTAGAAAGGGTTTCTTTGGCTTATGTATGCAACAGCTTCCTGAAGGTCAAGAATTGCATTCCTCCCAAGATCTAGAAATCCATTAAACAAAACTTGTAAAAGTCGCTCTGACCATGCCATTTAGTCGCATGAATATTGTAGACATTTCTGAAGGATCTTTAATCTATTAGGATTGATGAGCTAATCAGTGTAAAAATAAAGGAATAGAACTTACCGATAGTAAGGGGTTATAATGAAAATTAATTTATTTTTTACATCCTTTCACAAAATGAAGTAGGCTATCCACAGACTAAAACTTACTCTGCACTTTGAAATTTTTGAGAGAAGTGACAAAACTGGTCAACCTCAAACAAAGAAAGAAATAATAATCATAATAATAATTCCACTAAGATTTCAAAATATTAGAATATGCTGATAGGCCTGTGTTCATCTTTCAAAGCAGTTTTTGGAGTAAGCTACAGAGAAATGCAGTAGGGCATCATGTAAAGTTCCGCCCATGTTCACAGTAATTAAATGCAGTTTTTCTCACTGGGGGTCCCTTTACGCTCACTGCAAACTTCAAGGTGAAATTTGCTTACTTCCATAGTGACAATAGCATTTTCAATGATAGAATTTGAATTTCAGATAATTATAGGGAGGGCTAACAGCTGACATTTTCACACACGGTGATACAGTGCTCTGTGGAATCGGACTACAATTCAGATTATTCAGAGGAGCTAAGTAAATAGCTGGCGGTGAGCCCATGCTGAGCACCACGCTGAGGCAGCTGGTGCTGACCAAGGATGTCCAACCAGAGCTGCTGCCAGACTTCTGACTGCAGCTTAAGCACCCTCTGAGAGAAAACCCTGTGAGAAAAGCAAGAGCTGCAAGCACCACCAGGCACCTCATCCTTAGTAATGCAGAAAACACCTGGGAGAAGCAGCATTTCTTTCTGTATCCAAAAGAAAACGGATGCTGGGAAGAGAACAGGTTGCGACAAGGGGCAGTGCTGCTGCTTTGTGCAGTGATTTCTGCTCACATCTGGGGGTAGGATGCTAACAGTGTAGAAGTAATGCAAACACTCCAGGAATGAAAAAGTAAGAGAATGTCATATTGTTACTTGTCAGCAATAGAAGAGCCTGAAGATGAACTGTTTACTGCTATTTTTAAAGGTGATGTAACAAGTATTCCTTGAAGGTGAAAGTGTTGCTTTAAAAAAAAAAAAAAATCTCCAAATGCTGAAGTTAGAGATTTTCACTGCTATTCTAACATGTTTAACAAAAAAACAATTGAAAAATAAAGCAAAATCATGTCCAGACCTGAAATGTGAATGCCAGCTTAAAAAACAAAAACAAACAACCAAATAATTTTGACTGGACTTGGACAAAATATAAACTGTTACTGCCAGAAGTACTGCTGGAAATGAGACCCTGCAGAAAATAATTAAGCAAAGGTGGCTGTGACAGTATATTCTCTACCTCTATTACTGATGCATGAGGAACATACAGCATGAAATAATATATATATATAAAAAGAAAAGGAAAATCAGGATGATGATTCTCTAGGTATTCCAGAAGGATGAGAAAAATCACGGAGTTCTGTTAGGGTCTGTAAAACAATCTAATATTCTCTTATGTGTTATATTGTCCTGAACAAACAGGGATGCAAGGGATGCACTTGTCACATATGAAAAAATGGGGGCCATATCAAAGTAAGATTCCTGTAGCTACTACAACAAATGACAGTGTTTGAAAGTATAGTTTAGTTGAACCTCTTTTCTCCAAAGTAGCATCCTATTCTAGCCCTGTTGTCTCACTTTCTGCAGACTGTTTTTACGGGAACAGATAACAACTAAATAGGTGATGCATATATCCTATTTTTACTAGACAGTATATTTGACAAAGTAATATATGACAACAGGTCCTACTTTAGGGTATGAGTTTAAGTCATTTGCAGTTAAGTATAGTTTAGACATGGAACAGCTAGTTCCCATCATTCCTGTTCAACAGCTTGGAAAGAAACAGTGTAAAAATAGTATTGCCCTACCAGAAAGAGCTGGACAGCTTGGCTCTGATACATATTTATTGCTGTTAAATTCCAGAAGAGCATCAACTGAACATGATTTTGTACCTGCCAGCATTTTAATAAACGGAAAAATGGAAACGAGAACTCTAGCAGCGTTAGAAACTGATGTCAGAATCACTTGGATCTTCCTAGCATACAGTATCGTAGATAAGGCAGACAAAGATATAATTTTGTGAGAGCTGTCACCACTTCAGGAAAATGGTGTTGAGGTCATTAGATGGGAAACAATGGCCATAAACAGCAGTCATGTCACAAGTCCTCATGTGAATTTGTCACCCTACCGAGACATATCACAGAGGAATAAGCGAGAAGGGTGGGAAGTGAGGGACACTGATTGCATTTAACAAGGTCGTGCAAAAACCAAATATCGAAGCAAGGGAGCCCGAGACAGGGACAAGAGGGACACGTGTGCACTGATGGCCATAGTGACAGTGTGTCAGGAAAGCTCAGCGGGGCCATGTGAAAGCTCTTCAGGCCCCGGTGACAACTCTGAATGCTTCAAGACCTAGCCGAAGCTTCTAGCCGAAACTCAGTTTTAGGTTCAGCTTTTGTGCTTTTTATAAATGCATTAAATTGCATGCTATTGTAATGGTGGGTTACATATTATATTGTGTTTAGGCACAAAAAGTGTTGTTAAAGACTGCGCCATGGAGCTGAGCTCCTGACACATGATATCGGTCCGTTACATCCCGTGTTTATTCATTTGAGGTGCCCTTGGTTCCCTGAGGTGTGTGAACAGACCGGGCTGCTGTGCCACGGGACTTGCAGGAGGCTTGTGTCCCTCTGCAGTGACAGTTGGAGGCCAGATGTGGTGCCTGGGGCCGGCCGAGGGAGCTGGATGCCCTGACGTGCGCAGCCTAACGAGGAGCAAGTGCTCGAGAGGCATCTCCGTGTGCGCGGGCATCGGCCGCCCTCCGGAGCAACTAACGCGGGGTATAGAGTGGGAGGCGTTCACAGCTACGTGCAGAGTCTTTAACGAGAGAAACTGGAAAGCCCTAAGAATTGACTCTTGGGGAAATTGCTAAGTGAGGGTCATGAGCACTCATTTTATCAGACATGGCAATATTCAGACTGGATTCTTTTCCTGTTCCATAATAAAGAAAAACTACTCAAAATAGTAACTGTGAGATACCTGCATGTGGGAAAGGATAGGAACCTACTTATTTTTTTAAAGGTAAAACATTGCCATTCCAGGTTTTTGAAGAAAAGGGCATTTTTAGATAAGCTTAATACAATAACTGATATTTTTTCTGTTATTTATTTATTTTTATTTAAGCTCTTACATAAAATAAGATACAACATTAAAATACTAGGTCCAAAATCTCATTGCTTTGTTTAAGGCTCCACACAGAGGGTTAACTAACATTTGCAATATATTAGTTGCAAATAAAAGTAATTACAAATATTACAAAAAAACACCATCTAAGTAACTACAAAAATAACTGCACAAACACTTCACTTGTGGTCTTCTCTAAAGTTTCCATAAAAAAAAAATCCTTTTTTCAATCTCAGAATTGCAGATCGACCAGTCGGCAGAACATTGGTAGAATCTGCATAAATAATATTTTATACATTTCTCCAGTGAGGGTACTTAAAGTTGCTTTTTTTCCCCATGCCGGATCTAAAAGGGAATGTATATTTAGTGGCTAAGTTTTCCCTGGGACCTGATTATTTTAGAATCTTCTCTGTAGGTATAAAGAGCTAGCTGTAAATACAGTAATTTAATCCCTATACAATTTTTTTTTCTCGGTTTTCTCCACTGTCTAATGAAGGTCTCGCAGCTCAAATATTGCCTATTTTCTTTTATCTCCAGCAGTATATATTTTATTAGTTTCATTTTTTGGATAACAGTTTTATACCTTAAATATAACTCCAGGTAGGTTCCAAAGGAGTCAAAGTATTTCCCTGTAGCTAGAGGACTGGCCGCAATTGTGAGGAGAGCTGTCAATCTCTTCTTAATATATTCGAGCCCTTTGGAGGAAAGCACTGGCCAAAGGGGAAAACCCAGACAGGAATACTTCTGAAGCAGATTATAAAGGAGGCTGAGAACTAGGCAGAAGAGAGTCTGATTAACATTCCCCTATAAAATAAGGACCGGAGAGTGAGCCATTAATTTTACGGCTATTTTTTCCCGCTGCTTGGTTTTTCATAAGTTGGACTTCCTTCCAGGCTAATTAACCACTAAACATTTTACAAGCAATCCAAGTGCGGAAGCAGTGAAAGATGAATTGCACTTATGAAGTAATTGACAAAGGGTATATTGGGCCTTTTAAGCGATGATATTGTGCATCTTAATACAGGAAGAAAGGCTCCTTTGTACTGCAGTTTGATAGGTCATTAGTTAATTCTCAGAAGATAATAATGACTCAAGGCTAAAATGAACCTGCCTGTAGTGGGGTGGGGAACCCTACCTCAAAATGTCTCCGGAGAAAACACTTAATGTTTGTGTCGTGGCATTATCAAAATAACCCCCTGTGTTATCTTAGATTAATTCCCTGGCTATTTTCTTTTTCTTTTGACAGCAAAGTCAGAGCTGACAAACCAAGGCAGTTCTCAAGGAAATTCAATTACTGAAATGTCTGACAGCTTGCTTTGCTGCTTCTAACTAAAGTTTTGAAAGTTACATGCTGCATGTATAATATGGTTTTCACTACAAAGGAATAGATTTGCATTTTCTAGGGAAAAAAATCATTTTAAAGCTGTAGGAGTCTAATGATAAAAGATAAAAAATGAAATGCTGAAGTTTCTATTTTGCAGAGAAATAAAGTAAGTTGAGTGGCTGCCACATGAAACTAGGAAAACACTATGTTTTCTTAAAAGCAGAATTTACCTGCCTTTCCATGCAAAGGAGGGAATGTCAGTCATTCTCTACAGTACTTGTGTGCATCATTTGCTATTTATTCTGTATGAGGCAAGATACTAAGGTCTATAAACTTTACTGTAACAAGGGCAATTTTGTTTGTCCTGCCTCAGCATCAATACCTTGAGCTCTGTGTCCGGCAAAGTGGTAGTGTAAAGCGGTTTGCCATTTTGTTATTCTCAGAGACAGGAAAATGATGTAAAACTTCTTGGTTACTTCTTGCTAAAAGCAAGCTAGACAATATTTGTGTTCTTTTAAATTCTCTCTCTCTCTTTTTTTTTTTCCATTTTTTCTCCAGAATTTCAGAAATTTGCAAATAGGCAAAAACGCCATGTATGAGCTGTAAATGCCTCCTAGCAGAGTTAGGTTTGTAGTCAGCTCCAGCTATCATGAAGGAAATGCACAGGCAGAACTAGACTGACATAAGAGCCAAGGCTGTCTTGAGGTCCTTAAGTCAAAACTTATGATAGAACAGCTTCAGTAGCCGCTGAAAATTCATGAGGCATTTACCTGACTGCTATGAAAGCCTCCTTAGCACTTGGAATTTTGAATCTGACCTAGTGTCTTATTTTGGCACCACTTCCTTGAAAATCATAATCATGTTGCCCATCTCTTGGGTAACAGCCTGCCAGTGTAGAGCATGTTCCTGAAGAGCAGCAGCTTCAGTTTTCTTGCTCCGCAAGCCGTAGGCTAAGCTAGTTGTCTGGAAGAAGAGGGGTAGAGCAGGAGATGGAGCTGTCCATTGTGCAAAAGGAAATATATTTCAAGGAAGGAAGGAAGGAGTGATTTGATCTACCCCATTTTCCCCTCTGCTCATTCCTTTTACATGCTATTGTTACTGGGTTAAAAAGCTAACACGACGCCTCTCATCCCACTCTGCACCTTAAGCAGAAGCCTGCACAGCTCGTGCATGCCCTGCTGCTGCAAGAAGTCTCGTGGTATTGCTGCAGAGTGGCTCAGCTCCAAAAGGCAGAGAAAAACATCTTTCCTTAATAATATGGCTTACATAACGCTTTGTGCATTGTCACATAGCTCACCTTGACTGGAATTAGCCGCTACGGCATACCACTCAAAAAATACATCAGGTGTGGTGGTTTGGGCTGTGCCAGTTTAAAAATACAGCTTTTGCTTTGCTACTTTATCACTCCTACTTCACACCAACGAAAATCTATTACCTAAGATGGGTTTATGCTAGCATAAAATTAGAATAACACAATGATGAATCAGCCCCCAGCTTGAAGCAAAAAGAGGTCTGTGTAAAGAAGCAAGAGGTAAACCTTCCCAGGAAGCAAAAACCTTCCAAAAATACTTAAACTGTCGGGATGACCAATCCAATCTCAATATAGATTCAAAATTACTGAATGATTATCAGGTGTGCACACTTATTATATGGTACTTATGGTACCTTTTTCACTAGGAGATGAATTACAGTAACTGACGATTGTTATCATCTCCTTTTTCAGCCAGATTTTAATGCCACAGATAACTTTAAAAATGCCTTGTACCAAGTGAACAAGCCTGATACATCCCAGAAGCAACATCTACTAAAGTAGCTTAGAGGACTTAGGCTTCTAAATCCATTTCCAAAGATGACACAAATAACACAGTCTTTGCAATTTGGGCTCTTACACGCTCATGTGTTATCTATTTGTGAAAGTAAGGTGCTTTAGAAAACTTTACCCTGGAACAAAAGATTACTATCCTAGAGTCTGAAATTCAGAGCAAGGCCGTACTAACAGAGCAAGAGCCCCTAATTTATAGCAAAAATAGAATAGCTCCAGGGCAGAGTTTCCCATGCATGCCTGGAGGGAATCCTCAACTACCAAGTGATGCGTGTGACTGTGAGGCTTAGTAGGTGGAGATACCTTCATTTTGCTTTGGGATGGAGAACTGCATTTCATTCCACCCATTTCACCAGGCCATTAAGCAAAGAGCAAAGCTCTGGACTACATGTGCACTAGTGATCTTGGCTATCTCTGCACAGTACCTTAAGCATCCACATAAAAACTGAATTTAGACAGTTAAGAACACACATGTACCTGTGGTATTAGAGCTGAGAGTGGGGTGACCTTCCCTCTATTTTAGCAAGCTCAGAGTGGGGCAGTCATCCACGTGGAACTCTGTACAGCTCTGGACCCACAGCTACAATGTCACCTGTAATTGCAGGAGCTACGAACTGACTTGAATAAACTATAAAAGCCTCATTCACATCTACAACCACAGTGTGGCCAACCCCTTAGAGATGAAAAGCAATATACTCCTGTCACACCTCTGGGAGTAGTCTAGTCTCCCCTTTTTGATATTGAAAAATTATTGCTGGAAGCACATTATGTTATAGGACTTGGACACAAGAACAAGTGATATCACTTTGGAGGCAACTTTTAAAACTGTGCTTCCTTCTGAGAGTCCAGGTGTGACACCTAGTATCTCAAAGGATTTGGCTGTTTTATACAAATTCAATACACTGTTTTAGGGTTTTGCGCTAATGATTTTGATGTATTGTTACACACGCTCAGTGTGTTTGACTATAGCAGGGTTTAAATAAATTGTGTTGTAAGGATTTAAGGTTGAGAGGAAAGGATTTGGCTATGTAAATTGAGGTCTGGGAGGTCCTTGGTTCATTACACATGTCTTTGGGGTCTTGCATCACCTTCATTCTTTGAGAAGACTGCTATGTTTGATATTTCAGATACGTAGGATTAAACAGAGCAAAACCCAACAGATTTATTAAGCAGTTATTAAATTAGTTTTACAATTAAATTTGAAAAACAAACATATTTTGGGGAGTCTAGACCAGGAGATTATATAAATATAAAAAAGAAAGGATTTACTATGGATTCAGTTAACCCTTGGCACAAATAATTGGATTTTCCTGATGTGAACTCCTCTGCTGATACATGCCCAGAAGCACCAGAGTGAAAAAAATTAAGAACTAGATTAACATATAAGGGATATATATCAATATAAAAGCATATTTTGTCTTAAAAATGCCTGGCTGAAAAGAATGCCAACCTGGCCTGTTGACAGGATCCTCTTTAACTGCTGTTTTCATTACTTTTGTGGTGAAGTGGAAAGAATTGGTTGTGGTTTTCAGAAGATTAAATTTCAAAGGTATGAAGTACATTAAATATTTCAATTATGTTTGGCTAGAAAAAATATTTATGAATTGCCTTTTATTAACAATACGAAAAACCTGACAGTCAAGAATTAATGAACTATCTCCTATGGGTATCAACTAATAGTACTGCATCACTGAGCTTGTTGCTGAAAAATCTCAATGTTATAAAGTGTTGAAAATAGATTTTGTGAAATTTGAGTAAATAAAAACCAGACCAAAGAAGAAGGACACAAAAGCCCATGTCTAAAAGATAACAAGGAATATTTTAAAAAGTTCTTATTGATTTTCTGCATAGCAATCTTAGGTAGCTTCAAAATAGGAATTAACTAAAAGATCCTTAATTTTGTCTTTGGATTTTTGGAAAAGCCTTAAGGTTTACTTTCTACCAAAATATAAGACACCTGCATATCATGGAAGTATTAATAAAGCAGCAGAAAAGTGACTGGTACTTTTCATAAGTGTTACATACCAAAATTACTCTCTCTATTAATATTTCTACAATAATAGAAACACAAACAACTTTAAGACAAACAGGTAGTGAGTGCACATAAAGTAATTGGAGCCGAACAGCTATCTGATTACTGGATTTACGCTTAGATAGCAATATTTGGTTCAAACACTAAACCCTATGAGAAAACAGTATAACATAACTTGATTGGATTCTTTTTAATAATATTACAATAATATTCATATACTTAATATATAGATGTTAGTTATATCAGTATTTTAAGATCATACTTCTTTTCTCTATTTTTTGGGGGGGAATGGTAACATTAGTGCAACCTTGACTGACAGAATGATGTCAAAACACACATCAAACTACACAATGAGTCAGAGTAAGATATATAGATATAAATGATAACAGAAGTAAAGGAGCTAAAATAATGTAGTACCAAACTCTAGGTTATCACAGATGTATTCTTGTTAAGAAGCTAACCAGAGTCGGTACTTTGGTTTGCCCTTCCCTCACTCCTGTTCATAAATACAAATATGTGTTGCAGCATTACATGAAATACTAGGCCTAAATTGTCCCACCATGGCTTTGGGTAAATCCCATTACAGCTTCCTCCCAGACTGGGAGCCCATAACTTCTGTGGGACACAGGCACAACTACTGGATTGTGGACAGTCAGCCAGTGCCTCTTCACTATTCACAGCCAGCGGAGTCACTAACTTCTCCCACTATCTATAGGGAAACATCATCAGAAACATTTAGAGAAAAGCTAAGAAACAGGGAATAAACTCCAATAAGCCTCCAAAAACAACAGTGACATTATTTAAAATGGAAGCAAAATCAAAACCTCCTCAGTCTCTAATGTGCATGAAAAGCAGGTAAGCACTAAGCTGTTCGAAACAGATGTAGGAAAATGTGATCCCTTTCCAGCACCAGGCTGGACATGTGTGAGCGTAGCTTTGCAATGCAGTCGCTGTACCAGGAGGCTGAAAAGCTGAGCTACCGCTTGGCTGAAGACATATCCTACAGCAAATTATCTCCTTCTAGCCTTCAGTGCTACAATGCAACATTCATTTGCTTTCTCAGCGCATGAGCTCAAGCAGCAGCTGCTGACTGCCTCCACCAGATTTGCAGGTATTCACTACACTGAATCCACAGAAAAACAGTCTCATCTCCCACATTTCTCATCTCTTCAACATCATCAGAATGATCTTGAGGTACAGTAATGTTGCATGGATCCCAAAAAATGATGCTTTCTACCTAAATGAAATTGTAGTATCAGGTGTTAAGTAATATGTCCTCATTTGGTATTTCTCACTGGATGAATGACACCATTCATAATGAATTTAGGTCCTGGAACTGCATTATCAGACCAAAGTATATAGGAAATGTATGCTAATCTTTTCTCTCAGTGGAATGGGTAGTGTAAAGTCATAAATGATTCCCATGCTTAATAAATAGTTATAGTTATTACACAGGATAGGAGGCCAGATTGCACCATTCTTCCTCATAATGCATAGTATCTTCATTTACAAGTGGCTCTAGTGAAATTAATAGTGTTATATGGGGAACAAGGTATGAATCAAAATGAAGAAGCCTAAAAAAATCCTTCATTTTGGTTTTGGACAATAAGTATGTACTGTAATAATCGCTTAACACTCTAACCCTCCACTACAGGTCTCCGCTTGCATACATGCATTAATATAGGAAAATGCAAAGTTATACAGAAGCTCTGGATTACATTCATTCTTATTGCACTTGATTTTTAAAAGGCTGTGGGGAAAAATAAGAAGACCAAAATAAGAAGACCAAAAAGAAAAGAAAAAAGGGGCTTATTCATCTTACCCTTTCTCACCACACCAAGTTATAAAAAGGGCCTGACCCATCCATCAGAGGTCTTCCATCTCTTTCATTTTCTTCTCTCTTGAGTGTGCTGCAGCCCCATGTTCCCTGTGGAGACAGCTCTGGCATGGCATCCCACTTTCACAACCCAGCGTTCCTCTGATCTGATTCAAATGCAATGCAATTGGTACATGCCAAAACACAGGAAAGTACACATATTCCTTCCCTGTCTAACTGTGAACTCTGATAACTGAAAACCAAGTCCCAGAAATAACCAGAAGAAAGCTCAAGAGTGGAAGGTGACAGTGTGCATGACCAGTACCTATTAAAATACGCAACAAACAAAATAATTCCTATCATGTAGAAGTCTGCAAAAAAGTTCTACTTCAGCATAGCAAGCAGTTTTCTACAGCTATAGACCCAATCAGCTATAGTAGTGATTTAGAAGGTAACAGAAGATAAAAACCATTTTCCCTAGGATTTCTAAAAGGATCCAAACACTTTCATGTCTGCATTAATATATATCTGCTGTCACCCTGTCTGCTTTTCTCTGTTTCTTCTGTATTCTTAAAGTTGTTTGCTAGTACTCCTTCTCCTAAAATCTAGCAAACAGTAGTCTTCATATCATTTTCTGTTGAGACTTTTTTTATGATGTTGACATCCAGTCTTTCAGCAGAC
This sequence comes from Nothoprocta perdicaria, assembly GCF_003342845.1. Lineage (NCBI taxonomy): Eukaryota > Metazoa > Chordata > Aves > Tinamiformes > Tinamidae > Nothoprocta > Nothoprocta perdicaria. Next base: position 767,194 of record NW_020455496.1, on the reverse strand, counting down.
CTACCCACACTGGTTGTAAGTTTGCATTTTATAATAAAGCTCAACAATTTCTATTTGAAAAGTGAGCCTGAGTGCAAACTGTAGGAGCAACAAAAGCACAGGAAAGACAGCAAATGAGACTTTCCATTGACTTGCACCTCATGGAGCTATTTTCACTTTTACAGAGTGATACATTTTGATTTTTCCCATTAGTTCATTTCCTGCCTGTTTTCTCTCTGTTTCATGTAAAGTCACTAGATAAGATGCTCAAATATGTACAATTCAGCTTACAAAAAGCAGTTTGGGGGGATCTAAATTATGAATGAACTCCTTTTTTTTCATACATTAATGTAAAAGGTCCCTTCAAAACTTCCCATTCACATAGAACAAGTAGAGCGCAAAGGACAGAGATTCCCAAGGCTTCATGATATGTTTTGCAGCCTACAGCAGAGTCTTGTTTTATTCTTCCCTCCATTTTGTCTGAGAACAGACTAATACAGGAGATAGATATATGAGATTCAAAATGTCTACATGTCCTTTCATAGGCAACTGAGTGTGAAAAGATTACTAGGTTCTGTGCATTTTGTGGATTTACAAGTACTCAAAGCTGTTTGCAAGACTAAGTCTTAAATGCAAGACACTTTTCCTTTTTTATATTCAAAACTTAACCCGTTTTTTAAATTTTATATATATAGATATACATATATATATACGGGTTTTTTTGGTATTCAATGCTACTCACCCTAATTATTTCTTTTTTTGTCACTTCATTGCACTCTTCTCCATCCTTAATTGTGTTTAACATTTTCAGCCATTGTCTTCCATCCCCAGAATCATCTGAGTCTGAAAGGACCTTTGCTGCATTCTACATCCATTTCCTTCCTCCTGTATCATGTTTCTTTTTTTAACTTTTAGGGTCCCAAATCATCTCTAATATTTGAGTGGCTCTTTCACCTTGAATACCTCCAGAGATTGTGACTCTCTAACATTCTTTGACAGTTTGTTTCATTGTCTCTCTGCTCTTATAGTTACAATTTTTTTTTTCTTAATATTTAACCTACATTTTTCTTGCAAGAGCTAAGGCTTATTATTCTGTCCTGGATGACTAATGAGAATAATTTGCCCTGTCCCTTTACATATCTGTAGAGAGCTATCATGCTTTCTGTACGTCTTCTTCTCTTTAGATTGAACATACCTACTTCCCTTATTAACCTTTTTTTCCCCTCACAGATCTTACTTTCCAAACCTTCTATCATTTTCTTGATCTTTCTTTTCTTCATTTTATGTCCCATAGCTCAAATGATAAAAAGGAGAAGACAAAAGCCAAGGCAACATATAGGGAAGCTTTTGAAAACAAAGCACAAAGCAAGAATTAGTTTTAATTCACACTCTATAATGCAAGTTGGTACAAAAAAAATATAAAAAAATCCAACTAGAAATCACCACTTGGGTCTGATGTGTGTACATGTAGGGAAGGTGCACATGTGTGTGACAGTTCACATCCTTCGGAAAATAGCGTGGCAGCATGTCAAGATCTAAAGCAAAAGGACTGAGATTTCAAAACAGAAATACAGATTCAAACAATCCTTCGCCCATTGAAATAATTTGTCCTTGCCTCACTGCAGGTCTCTTTTGATTTTTTTTTTAAACTACAGTTTTGATGCTCATCCTTCACAGCTCTACAAAACAGAGTAATGAGAACTTTTTAGAAGCAGTGAAGCACTAATTTAGCCACGTCTGACTTAGGCTACCACAACAATAAAATCCACTGGTGGTCAGTCTTGAAGAGCCTAAGAAAAGCTGTGTGGGATCAGGACAAAAGCCCATAGCAATATCCCTAGCACTGGCCAGGAGATGACTATGGCAGACAGCACAGGCTGTACTGGCAGGGTCCGGGTGCCAAATGTTTAACTTGGAAGAATTTCATTTAAAGTGCGCATATCGTTCAGTTTGACCTCTATAATTGGTTTGCTCCCTGTTTCACCAAACTCATCCCTCTCGTTCCCTTTTGCAGGTCTGACTTTGCAGGAGCTCCGCCGGCTCCGCATGAATCAGTTTCAATTAAAAACATTACTGCTGATGGCGCTTAACTTGCCAAGAGAGGCGATAAGCGCCAGTTTGAGTCGGCATATCTCCCTCCTGAAACAAAGGCGCCTTGTCTGTGACACACGCCAGGAAAGAAAGCAGGCGCAGTGCAGTTCCTCACTCTGCTTCACATTACTTAGGAGGATTCATTTTCCTCTCTTCGCCCTCCCCTGGTCTCCTTCAGGCCCCAGAAGAATCTCATGTCAAAGACAGAAGAAACCGGAGTGTTATCACTACAGGGGACTCAGCTGAAAAGTAATTAAACTGCTCAACCAGAACTCTTATTACCATTTTCCTTCACAGCCCCATCCAGAAAACACAAAGAGCAACTGAAAGATAAAACATCAGAAAACATCTCAGAACAGTGTAACTCTCCATTGCTATGCCAGGTATTATGCCACTTAGATCTAAGGCATGTGGTAAGAAGTAGGATCACTGCTGTTCCTACTACAGAAGTCATTAAAACGCTTCAGGTTATTGCAACAGCCTGGTAGCTTTCCCTTGAAGTGATCCATGCTTGTGGTACGGTCCTGTGGGCAGATCCTCAGGTGGGACACAGACCTTTTTCCACAATGAAGGTGATTTAGGTGTGCACAGTGATCACAGCTCAGGTCCCAGGGCTAAGTGGTCTCTATAGAATGCTCATTTTCTTCTTCTCCAGAGCTGCTAATGACAACTGCAATATGACAGAAATTTCAAATAAAATAATGTCCTTTTAGGAATAAAAGGTATGAGCCACACCAAATAAAAAAAAAAAAAGAAAAAGAAAAAAAAAATCACTTAATAGAATTCATTGATTTAGCTTTAGGAGGAAAACCTGATCTGAGTTATTAATGGATACATTCAACTTCAGAAATGTAATTCAACCTTTATAGTTGTAACTCGACTTTATTCAGCCTTCTTGCTACCTCTGAGCTAACTGCTAACATGGTCACTGGGGTGGAATTTGACTGATGGTATGAAGTGTCTTGAGTGTTTATATTTCAAAATGTAAACAAATTCAAAGTTGTTATTCTGGACTGGGAAATATTAGAGCTGTCATTTCTATTATATTAGATCCATAAGAAAAGGGCATCTCTTGTTTTCTGTCTCCAATTCTAGCTCCTAAGAAATGTCTCTTTCAGTTACTCCCCACTGCTTCCTGATTCAAGGCACAAGGAGATTATGCTTGCTACAGGCAGTTTTGAGTGTGTCAGTCAGGTGGCCAGACAGTTTGCTGACTGGGTTATGAGTCAGTAGTGATGATTTACTCCCTCCTTACCTCCAGTCTGCAGCCTAGGGTCGTGCAGCTCTTGTACTCAACCTCTGCGCTTTCCTTCTCCTTCCCCTCTGTTAGGCAGAGCTGAAATTGGAGTATCCCTGTTTTGACAGGACTGAGGTAAGGATTGCACTCCTTTTTCCATTCATTTTACTAATGGCCTGGGGTAAAAGTGCCAAGCTTAAGGAGATACTCCACAACACTTTGTGACTACAAATTTATGCAAAAAGGAAGGGCATAAAGCAAATGCTCATGTGCATTTTGAGCAAGGTAGAGTGGAAGTAGTGCTTTCCTGCACGTTCACTGACTCTTCCACAGAATAGATTGGAAAAGCAAAGCAAATTAGTGAGACTGTCAATAAACTGCCCTTGGGGAAGGGCAGGTTTGGAAGAAAGGAGCGGGGGGCTGGTGACCCCACAGAGTACATCAAGAAACTAACCTGTCAAATGTGTTGCCTAAAGTTTATAAGAAACTTGATCATGAAATGCTTCTAGTAATTGATGGTCGATCCATTTTTAGGCTGGGGAAGCATTGCTTCCTCACAGACTTAGAGGCAGAACATTGTACTTTCTGGGAGGAGTAAATGGGGGCCAAGTTGAACAAAACCTTCATTGTGACTTCTGTCTTCTCAAACAGGCAAGGTTGGCACCAAGACTGAAGCCTGCTGTGCTCTTCAGCACTTTCTTGGGGGTCATATTCAACAAACATATTGACATGATGCACATGATCTCCAAGGGAGTAAAGTAGCATCTAACTCAGGTAGCAAAGCCTTGATCATTGAAAATTTTCTTACACCTGCACCCTCACTGTTTCTGACTAAACAGAAACTTGGCACAGTGTGGTCTCTGGCCACAATGTCAATATAAAGGATGTAACAGATTGTCTCTTTTTCTACTGATAGGGTCCCCATCAAAGCACTTTGCAGATATCATAGTATCCACAGTAATTATAGAAGTGCTGTCTCCAAATGACATGCAGCCTCTTTCCTTTCACCATAAGTCTAGTCTTGCTGTCAAACTTTGTTTTAAATTAGACGGTTGTGTAAGTGTGGGAGAAATTACTTGTGACAAATGTGACACATAATACAATTGTCTAATCTGTTTTGCAAAAGGGAGCTCAAGTCCCTCTGATATTATTCACACATGCTTGCAAACGGATTGAATAATTTTTCTTTTGAGGTTATTTGTTTGTTTACTATTACTTACACTCATTTATAATAAGTGCCTCTCCACCCATCTGTCACCTGTAAGGGGCCTCAAAACAGGTGCTTACTCTGACTTCAAGGTTCTTCTCTACTGTCAGAGGAGTGAAAAGGGGCCTTAAGGTAAATGACAATGAAGTGTTACCTCTATTTGGCATTCATCATTGCTGTTTCTTATTGGTATTATGTGACTTGTCACCAAAGATATTGTTTCTTATCACTGAATGAGGAAGTGGAAGGAGAATAACAAAGGTGTTGAGTAAATAAAGCACTTGTCTTGTGTCACTCACCCCAAACTGGAGGTGGAAATTGGCATGTTCAGAGTATTTGCTCCTCCAGGAAGGAGCAGGGAAGGCCAAGCAGCAAAGCAAAGACTGGGACTTTCCATCAAGTGCTATGGAAAACTCTGCCTAACACTCAGGAGAAAAAGAGCAGAACCAAAGTCATCAGGAATGAATCAATCCCATAATTACCACGGCAAATGAACTGAATTGGGAAAAAAAAAAAAAAAAGAAAAAAAAAAGAGGGGGAGAACAATCTGTTCTCTATCCCATGGTGGTGTAGTTTAAGTGAAAAATTGGAAATCTGGAACTGGAGGTAAAAGGAAAAGAGTTTTACCGAAGCAGTGGGAACAAAGATACATTCTTCCTTAATTCTTGGCTGTATTTCCCAATCTCAAAGGCTTCCTGAAAGCAAATTTTGATTAATTCTACCATCTTATTCCAGGGAAAATAAGGTTTTACGCTTCTATTGGAATCACACTCATTATGTAGAACTGGAAACACTAAACAATAAAGCTTAAACTTCATTGCCTGTTCCTAACAAGTTACAAATGATATTAGTAAAACAAAAAGGCACCAAAAGATTTTTGACAAAAATAGACTAGCAATGATTCCAAATATTAAAAATCCCTTTTTTTCCCCTCAAAAAAGCCATTTCAGAATTAAATTACACCCAAAGGGCTTGCAATTTTATCAACACCAGACGAAGTTATACTGAAGAGATACAAGTTTCATCCATTCTGTGCTTGTATATAATAGCTTTATCTATAAAACCTTTATGTAGTAATGACACAGTCTACTTTACAACAGTTGTACTTTATTGGTAGGCATTGATAAAAGGCCTGCAAAAATTATATCATTACAAAGTATTTGGAGAGGTCACTGACTATCTCTACTCTTCATTTTTCAGTACTCATTATTACCAACTTTTCATCTCATTTCTTTGCTGTTATCTTTAGAAGGTAATCAAAGTACTTTTATAACTTGTGATGCATTGCAGTGGTTCTGATAAGCACATTTTCTTTGAGCACATCCATAGAGAAGGCTCAAGTAACAAAACAAGAAACTGCCCACCTCAGCACAATATCTAATAAAGTTTTTGTGGTTCAGGGGTTTTGAACAGGAAGAAATAGAAATCTCCAGCCTAAGCCAGAATGAAACCTCCACAATCATACAGTTCTGTCTTCTGCTAATAACAAAGTTCAATGGTCTCTTAGAGTAAATATCTGAATTTAGCTTTTTCCAAAATACATGAAAGTGATTTTTAACTCTTTGGTCACATATTTTCTGTATATCATCCACATAAATAATATTGCAATATTATCAGTACCATCTGTCTACTCTAGTGATGCAAAAAGACAAAAAGCTGCTAATCAATTCTTTACTTGAGAACCTGCACAGCAATAACATAAGAACATTTAGAGATGTCAAAAAGTATTTATCATTATTAAATATAACTGAGCTTTCTTTTCTGTTCTAGTGTAAGATTTCTTTATACCAGCTTCCTCTGATTTCATATCCTAAGTTTATGTCTCCTGTTTCATCTAGGAGCTTCACTTCTGCACTTAAGTTTAAATTGAGCTCACCATTTCATAGATACTAATTGAGATAGTAACCCTTTTAATATGGCATCATTGTCCTAGATGCAAGATTACTCTTAGGTAGACCTAAAATTTACTTCTGCCTCTTTCTGTCCTACATACAAACACTTATCTTAAAAGCCAGCCTTTGAAGGATCCACAGAAATATTTCCAAACAGTGCTTTTCATTTGTCTTTTATATATAAATACTCAGCTATTTTAACTTTTATAAATCAAACTAGCCAGTCTTCCTGATCTTGAGCACACTGGAAAACAATGAGGCTTGTATATCATCCCCTACCAAGCACCCAGTCTTTGGAGATGCCTTTCAATGAGATTGATGGAATCTTAGAGCCTGTTCAGTATCTGTTAAACTGATTTGGGGGGAAAGCAACAGCAGCTATTCAATTCTATTTCAGTATATTAGTTAAAATATCTATGGGAACTGGGAGCTCAAGCACCAGCAAAAATATGATAAGGTCACAAAGCCTTTTGGGCTATTGTAGGTATTCCAATTTGAGTTTTGAACTAGACATTAAGTAGCCAAGGAATGGGGGTGCTGGTGTAAGCAGCACATGTTCTGGGTCCTGAGAGCTATTTCTGAACCTAGAAGTTAAAGGAAAATGAACTCAAAACCTGAAAATGGCCCAGAAGACACAAGGAAGATCATCTGGTGTCCAAAGGTTCTGAAACAAAGTAAATGTGAAGAGGGAAAAAAAAAAGTCTTGTGTTAGGCCTATAGTAAAATAACACTTCAATTTTTTTTATTAAAAAAAAAACTCTTTAATGATCAGGAGGACAATATACCATAACCATTCCTTACATATACAGTTCTCTTGCTTTATTTATATGGGACATGAAATGCCAAAAGTCAGACTGGAAAATGACCCACATTTCAGAAACAAATGCAAGCTGACATGGACCTCTGGCAGGAGGTCAAGAGAAATGCTATTTGTTGTCTTCAGTCAAAGGGTCTCCCTTCTTTTTACTGAAGAACAAGTCAGAATTCTACTCAGACTTCCCTTTGCTGAAATAAACTAATTCTTACAGCATGGGTGAAGAAGAGCCAATAAAATAATAAAGAACAGATACCCATTAAATGCAATAAAAGCCCTTAGGCTACAGTCATTTAAAATACCTGATTAAAAAAAATAATTGTTCTTGCAACTGAAATGTCACCTCCAAAGAATTAAAATTGCATCTTTTTAAACTTTAACAAGTAATAGGATATCTTTGTATATAGCCTGAGGTTTTCTGTAGAACACTTTTTACAGTTAAGCTTGTTTTTTAGTCTATGCAGGCCTACTTTTTTGACATAGTACTGAGCACAAGCAATGGACACATACATACATATGTGTAAAAGGAACTAGTTTCAGTGATATGGGAGTTTGAATAGAGGAGAAGCACAGTTTTCTTTGTCAACACAATTATTCAGAAGGGAATAATTGGTGCTCATTAAAAGTGTTAGCCTGGCAATGCTAGTGAAGATGTAAACACGAGCAGGCTCACGTGCTGTGAGCTTTCCCATATTGCCCTGATGTGCCTCCTGGCTGACCTGGAAAATATTCCAGTCTCCTTTGGCCAGTCTTCTGAGACTGCCATTGGGGGCTCCAATTAGTGCCTTCTTGGCAGGACTTCCATGCAACTTGCACGCCTCTCTAACCATCCGGGAGCTGAGCCGCAAGAAATGCGTTTAACAAAGATAGAAATACAAATGCAATGCAATGCAATGCAGTGCAATGCAATGCAATGCAATGCAATGAGTGGGCTCCCTTTTAAGTGCAAGCAACTCAGTTGGTGTTGATCCACATGAATATCAGCAATAATCACCCTCCATGACTGTTATTGGCCATAAGGCTAATTACCAAAGAGGGATTTTACCGAAGCAGGGATTTCTACCTTTTCCGGGGGTGTAGATTGCAAACACTAATCTCAAATTGCCCATACATTGCCCACTTTAAGCTCCGTAACTGTATTTCTGGGACAAACAGTACAAAACCTAGCTGAAAAACAGTTAGGGTCACCCTTCCTTTTATCTCACTCCATTATCTCATTTCCTCTAAACCTAATCTCTTCTTTTTTTTTTTTTTTTCTTCCCCCAAAAGAGGACAGGAAGATGATTTTTGCTGAAATTGAATTCAGTGGCTCCTTCATTGCACAATTTAATTATTATTCACATGATTTAATAGAGACAGGACTCATAAAACTCATTTATTGTATTATTATTCTGTTGTGATTACAGAAGGTGTGGATATGTTCCTGAAGTCTGAAAATTTAAGATAAGTTTGGATATCAGCTCCTTTACTGAGCGTGACAAATGCAGAGAGTTTGTGTTTCAGCAGTGAAATCCTGTTCCACAATAATATTTCCTTCCTTGGTGTTTTACACAACCTGTGATATTTTGCCATAATAATTTTATCACCAGCTTGTTATTTAAAGCATAGTATTTTGAGAGTTAAAGCCACTACAACACTTGCACATTTCACTCTTGACTTATGATGTAAACATGAGGCAGACAAAGTAATAAAAATATAGGGCTACTATGTCAACAAGTCTGTGGCCTCAGTCAAGTTGCCACATCGAATAACACCACCAGTAAAAACAGCTTTGTTGCAAACCATAGCTGAGAGGCCAAAGATTAATGAATCTAGGAGAGGCTGCACTGAGTTTAAGGCAAAATATTCAAAGAATTAGAGGGGGGCGTTTCCATTATCATAGTTATGTTGAAAATAGAAGCAGGACTGGAGTTTGAAGGACTGTCAGTTTGGTACCCTTACTATATATTTTTTTCTGTTCTAATCTCTATTTATTTATTTATTTTTAAATCATACATATACCTACAATTTCCTTTCTGAATATTTTACCCAGAGAATATTTTGTAACATAAAAGCTACCAAGCTACCTTCTCTTGTTATAAATCAGGTGTAACAGGGAATAAAATGGGAAATTAAAAGTTTCATATATGCAGGGAGCAAAGATTTTTGAGGAAGAAAAATTCATATGTAAATGAGTAATTTAGAGGATTATTATTGTTTTAAAAAAAAGCCTAACAGAGAGAAAAGCATGTATAAATAAGTATAAAAATTATCAGAGAAACAAACACCACATATAAAAGGTAAAAGAAGATTTAGAATAGTATCACAGATTCACAGATTCACAGATTCACAGAATATTTAAGGTTGGAAGGGACCTCTAGAGATCATCTAGTCCAACCTTCCTGCTCAAGCAGGCACACCTACAGCGTGTGGCACAGGGTGGCATCCAGGCGGGTTTTGAAGACCTCCAGAGAAGGAGACTCCACAACCCCCCTGGGCAGCCTGTTCCACTGCTCTGTCACCCTAACAGTAAAGAAGTTCCTCCTCACCTGGAGACGGAACTTCTTATGCTTCAATTTGTGGCCATTACCCCTCGTCCTATCACTGGCCACCAGTGAGAACAGCCTGTCCCCTTCCTCCCTGCATTCTCCCTTCCTGAACTTATACATATTAATCATATCCCCTCTGAGCCGTCTCTTCTCCAGAGAAAACAGGCCCAGCTCACTCAGCCTCTCTCATACAAGAGATGTTCCATTCCCTTAATCATCCTGGTTGCCCTTCTCTGGACCCTCTCCAGAAGCTCCACGTCCTTCCTATACTGCGGTGCCCAGAACTGAACACAGTACTCCAGTATCCTGTTAATGACTTGGTGGTTAATATCTGCCTTTCTGCAGAACAACTATTCTAGGTCTCTAGTCAAGCACTTTCTTGATATTATTGGAATTATTTATATGGTTGGAGAGGGATGCAGCCATTGAATTCCTATAGACAGCATCATCTGAAATAGTAACCAACAGAGAAAAAAAATGTTGCTTAAAGAAGGTAGACAAACATTTGGGAACTTTATTATAGTAATTCCAAGGTCCTGTCCTTTCCTTATTAGAGCTACTGTGTTTTTCAAAGTGTCCCTTGCAACTGCATGGCATAAAAGACTCAACATCTCTTAGACCTATGACACCATAAAACTTCCTAATGATGCTATCAGTCCTACCACCGAGATACAGTATGAGTTCACGCTAATCTTTTACAACTATAGCAGGAAAGGTTGGAAGCAGGTCTAGCAGTTCTTGCTTGTACCACAGGCTGCTCAGGTAGGCCAGATTAGCCTGCCCAGTATGAGATGGCTTGAATTAAAAGCTGGGTTGAATGGGGACATATTATGGCTCTGATTATTATCCTTCTGTGCTTGATAGTGACAAAGGGATAGTAACCAAAATACTCATGCAGTGAAAATGATCTTGGTAATGGTAATTGGCCCAAACTATTAAGAGAATCATTCTGTGAATAATTATTTCAGTTTCCTGGTCATGCATGCAGGCATGTCTAAAATGAAATTCTTTTGGTTTTTCCAGCAAGAAAGAAATAGAATATATGGCTGCATAGAACGGAGTCATTTTTTTCAAGCGCAATATTTCAACTTGTACTTCATTAATTTTATACATTTTTTTCTGAGAAAATTTTATTTTCAAAGTACAAAAGCTCATTTTTTTAATTAAAAATATATGTTGTCAAAGCTATTTGCAAGTAATCACAAGCTTTTACATAGGAATAGGAGCACCTTAAATCATGGAGGACAAAAATCCCCTCCTTAATGCTTTCTATTGCTATATGCCCTTATCCAGGGAGACTTTAGAGAGTCTGCCTCAAGTTTTTAATTATAAGGTAGGTGCTCTATAACATCCTACAGTGGCCAGGCTTTTGAATACCCTTTTTGTGCTGCTTAACAAATTGAAACACACCATTTAAATTTATTCCCTAAATCTGTTGTTCTCTCACCTGCACGTCCTCACCAAGAGCTCCTTGCAGCTGTGCAGCAGACATAGAAGGATGCAGAATTCTTATGAAGACTGACATAAAATAATCCTGGAATGAGGTACACTTGTTTCCTGAGCAATTCAAGAGAAGAAGATAACTCAGGATGAGATAGGAGACTACATACAGAGAATTACAAGATGACAGTGAACAACCTCACATGTAAGATGCCACTTCCCATAATAGCAGCAAGCTTGCTTTGTAGAAGAAGATATCTTATAACTGTTTGATACCTAGAGATATCATTCCTATTCTTTACTATTCCTATTAGAATTTCAAAAACCTTCATTATGATCAGGATAGTTATGTTAGTCACAGTTAAAAATACATGGAGATATAGGGTATATTCACAAAGTTTAACTTCAGCCTAATGAGCTTAATTATATGGATAAATTGGGAATCACAATCTAGTGAAGCTGCTTTTTCTCTCTCAGGGGATGACAGAGCACTCAGTAGGCCCCACTTATACAGTCAGTTGATTTTACATACCAAATCTCCAAAGCGAAGAGCTTCACAGCAAAGTCAATGAGACTGCATGCGAGTCCACAAGCAGGTACTTGTGCATCTTGTCGGCATCCAAGGCTTCAACATCTAAAGCCTAGCTAGGAATTTCAGATAGAAGGTGGCTTTACTTGTGTTTACAACTGGCAATACCTGATGGAAAAACCCTAACAACAGAGAAACGCTGTGCTCAGAAAACCAGCATATTTTTTACTGTCAAGAATACTTTTGAGAGAGGAAGCTATGTCTTTACTAGAATCATTTATTGGAAAACATTGTTCTGAATTATGAGAAAATGGGACAATAACAGAATATAATTAATAATACAGGGGAAGGAGAAGAGTGCTGTGTAGAGCCACATAAGCTGGTTCCATGCATGTGCAATTTGGCTGTAGTGAGATATAAATAAATACACAGGCACTTTTAGTAAATCTTAGACTTTCAAAAGCTCACTAATGTTGCTGTTTTTCAGTAATTCTAGGATGGTTTAGTGCATTTAAAATGCCAGGTAAAGCCAATTGATTATTTGAAAGAGAAATTCTGAGACTGGTTACTCTTTTTAATATTTCACACTCAGCTTCTCATCCTTATAACACTCTCTTCTAGATTCTGCAGAAGGGAAAAACAATCACCAGGAGCCTGCTCTCTGTCAATGATATCCATAGTGCATATGGAGCTGTGCACAGAGCTGGAATAAGGAAAGGACTAAGTAGCCTGCAACACAAATACCTGAGGCTTTTGCCTGTACCCTGGACAAGGCTACCTTTATTGTGCTGGGAAGTTGACATGTGAGGGCTATTGATTTGCATTCATTTTAAAACTTCGTGCCCTAGTTTGCATGTCCCCACTAGCTAGCACAAAGAGCTGCCATTTCAAAGGGTGTTCAATCCTATTTTCCTTTGTGTGTGAGTGCAAAATGTCACATGCAACTAGGTAAATTATTTTTTGATCACCCTCATGTATATTTTATCACTAGTGCAAGCAGGTGACAATGCGTACAACATATATAGACCAGTGTGTAACCTACTCTGAGGGTCTGGGTCTTTTTCCCTCTTACATAGGTGACCTCCAAAAGATATTTTTGAATCTGCTACTTGTTTAAAGGTCTAAAGGTGCCTGGGCAGTATTTTGCACACTTGCTCTTTTTGTTCTCCATGCAAATACAAGCATTCTGTGATACCATGATCTGGACAGGCAACATGCAGTGTGTTAACATGGACCTGAGCCTAAAATAACATATCTGGCTTCCCAGTGGGACTTAACAGCTCATGACCAGCACCAGGCCAGCAGTAGCTGTGCAATTTGAAGATTATAGCTGGATCCCATGTGACCCACACAGAGCTTGTACAGACAAAGTCTGTCTCCACCTACTAAATATCATGCTGTCAAAGCCTGAGAGGCTCCAGCTGTGATGGGATGATATACCTAACTCATCCTTAGGACCTCTTTTTAGCCTTTGATTTCTGCATTTAATGTATCAGAGTAAGCTCTCACAGCAGGTAGGGTGCTTGGCCACTATTAAGAGAATCTCCTGTGCTGGGTTAGGAAGCTGGGCTTCTCCAACAGTGCATGGAGGTGTTTCAGAAATAAATCCAAGTCCCAAATCACACTTCCTGCTGCCTTTTTTTTTTTTCTTTTTTTATATATTGTAATATATATATATATGTACCCCAAACTATTCCATCCCTAACCCTGCTTCAGGTAGTTAGGGAAAACTGGTCAGGGTGAGGATTTAACTGACTCTTTCTTCTAGCGAGGTGGTGGTCCTGGAGCTTTCACTAGCCTTCTTTCCTGTGTAATAGCCCAGTGGCTAGTGTGTTAATTCAGGGAGTACTAAATTCAGACTCTCACACTGCCTGGCAAGATGCAGACACGACTTCTAGGTCTAAAGGCCTCCCTGAGAAGGACAGAACCAAGTGACACTTCCTGCTGCATTTGCAATTTTTATGTTTGTATAATGTCTGTTCTGTACTGAAGCCCTTTGAAAAGAACCACCAATTGCACAGATGTTCTCAAATGTACTCTGACTCATTTTTTTCTGCTCTCTGCTTAATAAATCTGTCACTGCACTTGGTAAGTGCTCATCTCTATTTTTGTAGTTTCATTTTCTCAATTCTTATTCCTTTTCACATGTATATAGTAATCTCTTGACACACATATTGGCAGTTAATCTATAAATATTTGCTTTTGGGAAAGATCATTAAGAGTTGCTGTTACATTTTAGATGGTTTACTGTATTTTAAGCGTATATGGAAATCTTTGGCACAAGTTTTCAAAATCCTAGCTGCTTTTTAATATGATGCCATAGGTTTGACTGTACCTGACAATATCAAGCCTACAAAGAAGGGTCAGGGAAAAGGATTAGCTTCTTTGGACAGCTTCCAGGAAGACAAAATAAAATTCTCATTTTCAGTGGCAGAAATAGATTGAAAAGGTCATTATTACCTTATCTTTGGACCTAACTTCTAAATCTGAAAAATCTCTAAAAGATAAACAGACTGAATATGTCCTTTGCATTGCATTTTAAATGTATAGACCAATATTCAGCTTTGAAACATTAATATAATTGAGACAAGTCGGCATACTCACATCATGCACACACCTGCTTTATCAGCACTAACTGTACAGGCTCTTTAGTGGCTTATATTAAGCTGAGAGTGTGTCTACACAAGCATTTTAGTTCAGTGTAGGGAGTGCATAATTAAATGGACAGCCTGAAAATTCTCCCTTTTCTGTGCTCTGATTTGCTGTCTCTGAGCATATGAAGTCACTTCCTTTTTGAGAAAGTTAAACTTTGAATATATACTGGAATATTACTACTTGTTCCAGGTGTAGGTATGAAGCAACCCCCTGAAAGAGCCACCTTTCTCCCCTGAACAAACCAGGAGGAATCTAATAAGATCAGCTGAACATCTCAGAGAGGCATCTTAAAAACACAAGGTTGGGAGAAGGGCATAAACGTATCCCCCATAATTTTTATGACTTCCTCAGTATGCATCAGGCTTTGCAACACTGGATGAGAAGGTGTTCTAAAAACACTTTAAATGTTATAAAAGCATTTAAAGGATGATGAAGGAAACTTTCACCAAACAGGTACACTATTTTACTTAGGAAGAAAAATTCAATTAATCGTCTCAAGATGATGCCAGGGGTTTCACTTCTCATTAGAATACACCTAGTCATCTCATCCAATATAATGCTGGAAGAATATGTGATAGAAAAAGGCCTGTAGATAATTTTTTTAAAGGACAAGATAATTCTATAATCAGTGGTAATAATTCTCTGTGTTAATATTATCAAAGCACTTGCTTCAAGGAATGATTTATCTCCAGGGAGGCCAGAATACTTCCCTATCAATGTGGACTGAAAAGCTCCGCATGCGCTTTACGGGCTCTTTTTATTGGAGCAAAGGTTAGAAGGCTGGCTTACCTTTTCCCACAACTTAAGAAGTTGCTCAAAGTCAAAGATAGGATTATAGAGTTGATGGAGAAATACACTGGGAAAACACAAAGTTTTAAATACAGTATTGTTTTTATTCTCTCCACCAGTAGCAGGTTTCCTAAACCAATATCTCCTAGCTTCTGAACTGCTTATATAAATTGTTATCAGTGTGCAACATGTTACATCATTTTTCTGTTGCAATAGGGCAGCTAAATACTCTTTTAACCAGAGAGCAAAGTACAGTTTTCTTTAAAGACTCAATTGACTTCACAGCATATAGTTAATGAGCTATCTAAAACTTTACCTGTGAAAAATGCTCATTGTGATGTGTCTTCTATCTGTAAAAGAGTCTTTAAAAGCTTTGATCAGTATCTCAATATCATCCTTGAACAAAAGGAGACATTGGCATCGGCAACAAGCAAAGTATTAAGATGAAATGAGAAAATAAATTAATTGATGCATGGATTTCTCAAGGAGATGACTGCTTATTGAGGAAGGAAAAAGTAATCTACAATGGCAAAAAAACCTTAATAACCTTAATGCCATTTAAGACCAGATAGAACACACCAAAAAGAATAGGTTTCTTCTGTGTACTATTTTCTACAATAGAAAAATGCACTTCACACTGCTCTCCTCTTAACATGCTCACTAGTGAAGGATAGAAAGAACTAGTTCTTCATAAATGAGGACTTAGCAATTGAAAGAAACAATTCTCAGCTGTGAATACTAAATGTTTTGTGTTTGAAGCTGTTCTTATTCCATTGCTTTTCTTGTTATGGCAGGCAGCTATCTTTTTCTGTGCGTTCTGAGTTGTCATTGGCAATTTTGCCTTTCAGTTAGCAGGAACATGCTATGAAAATGATAAATTTCCCTTGGAACAGGTAAAGTAAGATAGCATTACAGAGAAGAGATGGGATTCCTTCAGTCTTTCCAGAAGGATCCTAGGGCTGTTGAAACATTAAAATAAAAATGACCAACTTCTCATTCATCTTGTTTGGAGCAGTCACTGTAAAAAGAAGACTATTAAAGAGGAATGTCTCTCAGGTTAGATGTTTATATATTTGAATGTAGAAAGGTTTGTTGTCATGTTATTAATTAGCAATAATCTGATATTCAAATGATGTCATAACTTATTTTATGTCTTGCTGTTGATCCTATTGCTAACGCTTTTGAGAGTTTCTTATTTATTTGTTGCTGAAGATGCTCATACTAGACAATTTAAATCCGCAAGGTCAAGGGAGTGCCCTTTTGGCTGACTTTTCTATGCATCACATGGAAATATGGAAAGGGTTAAGCTTTATTTGTGTGGATCATCAGCGACATCCAGTGGTTATTTAGGTGATCACAGGTGTGTGATCCAGGGTCCTACTGTAGTAGAGTGATACAATCTGAAAAGGACATTAACTAGTTGCCTGAATCCTGTGTTCAGTTTAATAATTCAGTCTGTGAAATATATATATATATATATATATACACACACACATATAATTAATCATTTAGTTTGCAACATTGCAATCTCTAACCACAGGTTTTTCTTCTGTGAAGTCCAGTTCTTCCAAGTTTGCCCTGCCCATCCCCTCACCAAAAGGGCCAAGTGGACAGGCCCAGGACATATCTCCTGGAAAGAGCAACCTCGCTTGAAAGAGGCACCCCTTCCTCTTGCACCATCTTGTTATTCAGTTTCAGATGGTGAACTGGAACAGCAGCTCTGAAGCAGAAAGAAAGAATGGTTTCTGTTTTGCTGCTTTCAGAGATTTCACCCAGTCTTTGTCTTAAATATCTTCTTCAGGTCATAAACAACTAGACATCCTCCAATTTTAGCTCAAAAAGGAAGACCTAATAGATCCCCTAATCCATTCTCTGCTAAAATATAATCATTGTTAATTATTATGTTTTGTCTGAGTTAAAAACAGCTACTTAGCCTTATCCTTCTCTCCAGTTTTTATCTTAAACTCATTCGGCATATACTTTGCTGTCATCTTGTTACTGCAAGTTATTCCCAAGTAGACCTTATGTGATTTGAGGTTGTCACATAAAACCATGTTTTTCACCATGCTGGCCTTAATAACTTCTTAGGTTCTGCTACAGCTTTAAGATATTCTTATTGCTATTCAAATCAGCTGATATATTCCACCTATACTGTATATATGTCCGACTCAATGTCTGTTCCAGGCTCAATCTGTGGCACCTTCCTGTCTCCCTGCCTAGCAATCACTAAATAGGTAACCTACACAGTGAAAAACAAAAAAAAAAGTTGCCCAGGTCACCTAGTATATGATTTAAAACTATGTTTTGTTGCCTCTCCAGTTGTTCCACATTAA
Organism: Nothoprocta perdicaria; assembly: GCF_003342845.1. NCBI lineage: Eukaryota > Metazoa > Chordata > Aves > Tinamiformes > Tinamidae > Nothoprocta > Nothoprocta perdicaria. Next base: position 749,700 of record NW_020455496.1, on the reverse strand, counting down.
CAAATCCCCAAACTTGATACTATAAATAATACACTAGGCAGTTCTCTACATAAACATAAATAACATGCACAGGAACATTAAAAAAAAAAAAAAATTGTGTCAGGACATACAAAATACTCTTCATTTCGTACTAATTATTTCAATTTCATCCATGTTTACTTACCAAAGGCCATATACCTTTATTCATTCAAATAGTACCACGCTCTTTTGTATTAAAGAGCAGATGCCAAAACGGTGAAGTCTTAATATCTGGCCGTTGAAATGCAACTTTTTAATGCATTAACAATGACTTACTCAAAACCAGCATTTCATAAAGCAATGTATTTCTAATACAGCCATGAAATATTTCCTTTTCTTCTCATGTACAGTCAACTCCAGACATTGGTCCTTACAATATAAATCAAAAGAAAATAGACAAACAGAGGAAAACAGGACGGCAGATGGAATTTATACTGATCAGCATGAATACTTTTCTTGTGGCATAGGTATTGATCTCTATTAATTTTCATGTGCTGTCTGAGTACACCAAAAATTGAATTGGTTCCCTTGGTTACAATATATCTCCCTGCTTCACAGATACAGATTCAGCCTATATAAAACTATTTTAATGCTGACATTTGACAAGTTCTAAATCATCAGGACAGAGCATATTCATATACATAACCAGATACAGGAAAATTATTAAATTGCTAGACTAAATCAAAAGGTTAGAATCCATACTAAAATAGACAAAACACAGAAAGATAGAAAATAATTCTGCATTTCTGTTGAGTTGCTGCATGATAATTTTATTTAATATAGTAACAGACAACATTTTACTTTTAGAAGTAATGATGATCGATATATAAGTGAGTCTACAAAAGATCTAGGCTGTTACGTATGATAGTAAAAATATTGACACAGCTTTTAAAATATTAAACAATACCATTATGAAACATACTCAGGTTTAGAAATCAAGTCAGTTATACATAAATCCATCTGCAAAGCAAAAGAGTCTGAGGGAAAAGAATGCACACAAATCTTTAAAACTAAGCAATTGGACATTTCTAGCATCTGTCTCAAGTTCTCCCAAGTATTTGCTCTGAGTTGATTTGAAATACTAAGCATCATCACCAGGCACTGAATGAATAGAAAAGAAAAAAAAAAAAAAAAAAAACCCAAATTTGTTATGTAAAATAGATGGCATAACTTCAAATCACAATTGAAAACAGTCTCAAAGGCTTCCAAGGGATGAAACAGCATCAGAGGAGAGAACCTCTGGGATAGTTTACAAAGAAGGCTGTTCTTCAATCACTCTTTAACTCAAGTAAAGTAAAATTCTGTGACTTTAGCCAAATGCAAAATATCTCTCATCCTAACAAAAGCAAGGCAAAATTCCCTTTTGTATTTTCCTTTTTTTTTTTTTCCTTTTTCAAACATGAAATAACATTTTTTGCTATAACAAAAGCTGTTGAAAACATTTATGTGTTTGGATGAAGTTTTCCATAAAAAATGGTGCATTGGTGACAAAAAGGAGTTTCTTTAAGCAGGATATAGTACACAAATGTAACTATATAATTATTGTCTTCTTCATGGTCCTTCATACCAGGAAATGAGAGGATCACTGTCAAAATCTACTCTAATCTTTCTAAGACCATTTGAGAAAAAAATAATAATAATAATTAATCAAGAAATTATTTATCCAACTTTTTTTTTTCCCCCCCAGAGGTATTTTGGCATTGTAAATTATTTAAATAAGTAGAGTTTGAAACTCAGAGCAGTTCCATTTGTCCTTTATTCTGATCTGCATAGCACAGACTATCCACATCATGCAGAGATTCCTGTACCTACAGTAAATGTTGAGAGAGAACATTGTGCCTTCCACATTGTACAAGCGACACTGGTTTGGCAAGTCGTGAGAAAAAGTGAGAGGATACTCCTTGGGCTTCATTTACCATATTTATCGAGTTTTTATGTTACAAAATCCATCTGTAAGGCTCTTTGTGAAAACAGAGAGCAAAATCTGTTGCCAGGTAAATTGAAATGGGAAAATGATCTCTAATTTGTTGCCTTCTGCTGAGACATGCATTCGCCTTGATTTTCGATCCAGCTTAATATACTATAGTTTGACATCATAGTGTTTGAGGCCACAGTGCAGTTTACTGTAAAGCTAAAATGAAAGAGAAAAAAAATATCCTTTTTGTCTCCAGATTGAAGTACAAGCAGAATTTCATTTGATAGAAATGATAGAAAGCTTAATATGTTGTTAGAGTAGGCTGTTAAAATGGCTGGTCTGGTTTTTTTTCAATATTATAATTAACTTATTGGTATAGTCTGCTTTTAAAAGCTAAACCTTAGGCCAAATTTTGCCATCTTTTTTTTTTTTTTTTTTTTTTTTAGAAGAGGACCTATCATTGGAACCAATCCCATCAGTTTTTTTGTTTGCTTGTCAGAGGACCTAGAATCAGGTCCTTAGTTGATTTGCTATCAAAATGATATAAAAAAAAAATCAGAAATTGATAAATTGATCATTTGCCACCAATTTTGAGGATGATATCAGATAGTCATGATTCTTTCTTTCAGCATTATCCTTTCGACTTTTTTTTTTCACCCCTACTTCATTTACTTCATTTTGGTCTTCATTTTATAAGCTCCTTACCTAGCTTGACTATATTCTTTGTCAAAGTAAGGGAAAAAGGTGAAGGTTCAACTCAATTTTTTGGTGACTATTATTTTTTCATAAAAACTATTCTTTGGTATATAATAGGACAACCCAGACAGAGCCAATTATCTGTCTCTTCTTGAATAGGAAAATCTTCTATTTTGGTCAACTCTTATACACTGAATTTTAATCCCATTACTTGTTGAAGATCAAATTAAATTTTTTTTTTCTACAGCTGATGCACCAGGCTTCCTTCCATTTGCCTTCTCATTTTAGGATGGTAGAACTTCGATATAGTTAGAAATTTAAGTATTTCTAGGGAGAAAGTATGGAAAAGGAAAGAACAGAAGAGACATAAATATTGTTCAGCATATAACTTACTTTCACAGTTACCTGAAAGTTAGATGTTTGCTAATATTACTTACTGTAAAGATTCTCGTTGGATGTCAAGAATATCTTGCTAAACAGGGTGAAATAAGAGTCAAAAAATGTAGTTTGGATCTTTCTTAAGCCAACATAAAGTCCAACATAAGATAAAAATACCTTCTTGAAATATGCTTCTTTAAAAAAAAAAAAAATCAAAGATTTTTGGAATTTTGTAAAGTCCAACTACATTAAAAGTATACATAGCCCATTGCACAGTACAGCTACAGGGAAATACTTGTGTTTTCACAAATGCTGAAGTATATTTACAAATTTTACAGCTCTCTACTGCAGTAGAAAAAAAAAAAGAGGAAACAGTTACAGTCTTGTAAGTCTACTCTATTATCTCAATGAATGTTGCTTTATATTATTATTATGCTACAACCAAAAATAACAAAATATATTAGTAAAATTCAGTCGCCCTTGTTGTCTATAGATCAGAAAGCCATTGTGTATCTGTCAGGGATGAATTTTTCATGTAGTCTGCATTTAGACAAGGAAAAATTATTGTTGATTTGTTATTCTGCTTAATGGGGAAAAATGTAATAATGGTAACACAGATTTCCTAAAGCATTAATGTACCTTGTGTCACTGAATTCACAGAGTGTTAAGCACTACTTTTTTCTAAAGATTTGAATTTACATCCATTTTGACTTATTGTCCTAGAGATGTTTATACTATGATACATTTCTTAGTCGTAGCTCTTCATTTTGTTCACAATCCTAACACTGCTGCATATGCAGAAGAAAAATACTTGGGAACAATAGATTGAAATGTAGAAAGCACAATAATATAATTAGTATACTCATCTAGGAAAACAACTACAAAAAAAAAAAAAAACCCTAAAAAGATTTTAAAAGTCATTAAGATACAAACCTTTTCTACAGATATAAGTCATCTCAGCCACGGTCATTTCAGCAGTAAAATAAAGACCTCCCTGACAGTGTATTCAATGAGGATGCACTGGGGAAGTGTTGGTTTTAAATGTCCTGAAAAGAGAAGAGATAAGAAGGGAAGGGAAGGGAAGGGAAGGGAAGGGAAGGGAAGGGAAGGGAAGGGAAGGGAAGACTGGAAAGTAAAATGTTTACTTCATATAAAGTTGAACACTTTCAGTGCTAATATTCTTTGGTGGAAGGGAAAAAAAAGCAAATCAGTCAAATTAAAGGCTACATGAGAGCTGTTTTTATTTTTCTGTAGCCGCATCTACTATAACCAATGTAGGCTTCTCCATTTGTACAAGAGCACAAGCAATAGAAACCATATTAGTTGTTGCGTAGGGATGTACAGGGATTTCTGCAGTAGCACTTCCCCATTCTGAGGGAATGTAGAAAAGTAAGCAGATAGAACAGAAATTCTCCTGAGTTACACAGCAGCCAGGAGAGCTGTTTATTGTACCCAGGGGAAAATGTCACACCCTTTAAAGAGCTGTAGCAAATTATTTCCAGAATAACTCAGGGAACTCTAGGTATTCTGAAATATGCTATCATTTCTTATAACAGATAAAGCCCAAAAGGCACTGTATAGTCAAAGATATTAAGTATTAAGCATAATTTAAGAATTCATAAAGTCATCTGAAAATCATAGGTAGGCTTGGAGTTTAAGGAAATGAGAGTGGTAGCAAGAAGAAAAATATTGAGCTGGTCCTATGAGATGCTGTATTGAGAGCAATACATACAATTCCTCTGATTCTGTCCCCTCAGGAAAGAAAACAGATGTTTTAAATCTGGTGTCTTTGTATGCAGACAGACTATAATGCTCTGTAAATAGGTATAAAATGTCCTAACATTTCTGAGGCTTACTTACCTCTTGCTCATTTACCTCACTTCAGATTGCTTTCACACTTTCCCCCCTTTCCATTAAATTATTCAGGAACTCTTGTTTATAAAGGTCACAGTCATAAAAATCAGGGAATGGGAGCACTAGCACGTGATTAGGGGGACCAATGATGCAGCACACGGAGTGGATTGTGAAGGTCTCATAAAACACAAGGCCAGAAGGAAACATTTGATCATCTAATCTGATCTCCACTACATGAAAAGTCGTTATATCTCACTTATACATCCCAGAAATGAGCTCAGAGCTAGGAATGTGAATGCTTTAGCTTTTGCTAAAAATTGAAATGTTATCTCTTCAACAACTGTGGGCTGTTGACAGTTGGCCAAGCTAATAGCTAGTACCTCCTAGGAATATGATTCCTACTTCATGGAATTCCTTTTGAATCACATTTAAATAGGATTCCTTTTAAATAGGATTCAGAAAAGTCTGATATTTAGAACATAGAGAAGATAATATTTTTTCCTCAACTTCTTCATTATTTCAGCAGAAAATGGTCCAAGCAATGGCTTTGGGGATCAAATACAGAGGCTTGAACAAGGCAGAAAGAACTGACTCATGAACTGCATTATATGATTTGTTAATAATAACTCCCAGCTGAGCAAAGTTAACAATGCTGCTGTTTTATGGAACATTATTGTTTTCTTTTTCCTTTTCTTTTGCATGGCAGGGACAACTTGTGTTTGCCCATTGCTTATCCTAATGTCCTTAATACTTTCATTGATAACCATTTGCGTTGCTAAAAATAAAAATAAAATCCAGTAAAAGGATTTTACTGGATCCAGAGTAACTTTTTATTTGACTGTATCCTGCTTGAGCTTCCTGCCATGGTTCTTTTTGTGACTTACTCCACTAGCAGAAAAAATCAATTAATATCTAGTGGGACCTCTAAGACTCTTTATTCAGGTTACCTTGCAATTTTACTTCAAAATAGAATGTCTTCCTCAAATCCTGCAGGACAAATAATTTCATACAGTCCTTAGCAATGCTTGTGGCTCCGTTGTTCACCTGTCTGAAGAAACACAGTACTGATTTTACCAATGCTGCTGCCCCTATTTCCCTATACTCAAGAATCACACATGTCTTTTGACCAAAGCATGGAGTTTGGAGTTTTGGTTGGGTTGCTTGTTCAGTAGTGAGATGTTTGTCCTCTTATGTTGCTGTTTTCCAAGATGCCGTTGCCCCTGTTATACAGCTATTTTTTCTACATTCTGTTCTGCATGAAAAGCTGTATTTTGGCTGTATCATTTTAACTGCACATTTAAAGTGAATGTCAATCTATGGTAGACCTATCATCACCCTTTTCAACTACACTGTCAGTCTTTATTCCTACATAAATTGCATCAAACATATTTTACTACAAAGCCATCAAAAAAAAAAGTATTGAATATCTTTGGGCTCAATATCAAAAACCTGCAGAAACTCTCTAGGCAAAACCTTTTTCCACAATAGTTTCCCATTTATGGTTTTTTTTTTTGATCAGCTTTTTAATTAATTTTTGATTTAGCTACATGTTTCTCATTGATATCTCACAGCATTAGCCTTTTTGCCAGAGTTTCAGTTATTAAATACATTAAAATTACACATTCATACACAAATGTCTCATTCATGCATACTAAATTTCTCAGTAATGATTTAGCTATGCAGTTACCTGTTTGAGGAAAACTTGTAAAAGGTTTGTTTGACAAGTCTTATTTCCTACAAAACCACATTGAAGGGCATTAATTACATTCCAAAAAAATACTTGCAGTAAACAGCTAGTGAACAATCCATCAAATAAAAGACATTTGCAAAGATATTTGACTTCTGTCAAGTGAAGGCAGTAGGAGTGTATCCATTGATTCTGTGGACATTGGATGAGGCCTTTACCAAACACTTTAAAATAATGTGCACATTAATTTCAAAAGCAGTCTGTTCTCTGACACTTCATAAACATATAGAGGACTAGATTTAGTGAAAAGCTTACTTGCTACAAATGATTCATCCAGCTTTAGGAAAGATATATCTATAAAGAGCACTGAAATACCGGAGTTAACACTATTTCAAAGTCTTACATTTGCACTTCAAGTTTATAATCACTGTTCATATTTTGTTGTCTCTTCACAGACAACATTGCTGAAAAGAAGTGGGATGGTTCAAATGAAGATAAGCAAATAAATAGTGCAAGGCTCATGGGCTGGCCTCAGTAGGAATTCTTTAGAAAATGCTAGATGAGGAAATGAATACCCTGTTGCTAAGTTACCTTTGTTTCATTTAGTGCCACAATTATTTTTGCTTAAAGAAAAAGCATTGGCATTTCTCCCTTAGTCCCTGCCATATGGAAGATAGGCTTTTAAGATCCTCTTATGAGAGGCACACATTTATATTATATACCTTTATGTTCTCCAAGTGCAAGAATCAACATCCTATGAGCTAATCAAGACATTACAGGCTTAAAAAAACCTGCTGCGCTATTCCAAAATAATTGAAGTATTCTTGACAGCTTATTTTTAGAAGCTGATACAATTCTTAACTCATTTATAAATACATTTCCCTGCTTTTCCCTACTTTTTGATCAATTGGGAAATATGCAGGATAAAATTATCTGTCATAGACTTTAATCACTATGTTGTTCCCTTCTGGAGGGTTAACAAAACAGATGGCATGGGTGAACGGGCTCATATTTCAGTTTTTAAACACATTCAACACCAGAGGTCTTATTTGAGTCCATATGATTTTTGATATATTTACCATAAAAATAATAAGGGCTTGGGGTAAAATAGGAGGGCAAAAGCAAATGACACTCTAAATATGTGCAAGCTAGGATGAGTGGAAATGCTTCCCTGAACTGAGTAGCAAGCTCTTTTCTCTTGAAGACCTCCAACCATTTTGCAAACTTCGAACTTCCCAAAGTTGCTATGAGGTTTTAAGTGATAATATTTTATTTTTGAAACAAATACAGACAGCTTAAGTGACTCAAGAACTGCTACCAACTCAGTCAGTAGTGGAATATTGCCATTAGATCCTGATTCTTAAGAATCTAGTCTAAACAGGATTGGAAGAAAAAAACACAAAACCTTTATCATTATTTCTTCTTCTTCCAAAACTTCATAGAATTAATTTGATTTCAGTCATTACATTGAGAGATCACCTAGTTGTTATATCTTATTCCAGTATGTGTTCATGTCCCTCAAAAGGCAGGCAAAATACTTTCAAACAGCAGTTGTAGCCCAGCAAGTAGAGGTAGTCCCATGCAACAGGTCTGAGACCAACCATGACTCTCCCCAGGGACTTCACTGGTTTACTCTCACTATAAAATGGAAGTTTCATGCTTGTGTTTTCAGGATTCTTGTTGCTAGAACTTTAGTACTGACCATGATATAGGTTTTCAAATAGTGAGCTGAAATTGCAGCTCTGTTACTTCAACTGTGAATTGTGCTAATCTTACATGAGATTGCTGAAGAGAATAAAAACAGGCAGTTTCCTGTGTAGAATCAACTTTTACTTGCAAACATACGGCCAAATTCTGCACCAGTTGTTGGTGTTTTCTAACCCACACACAATTATCCAGTAATTTTGTTTTAAAAATCTCTAGAAAAAATAAAAGATCCAAATTGACTCTTTTAACGTTTATGCTTTTGGATCAAAGGGATAATTGTTCTCCCTTCATTCAAGTTTTTGCCTGCATAGCATGAAAGTTGACAATAAATAAGCAAGACAGGGGTATAAACATAACGAGGAAGGTAACTTGTTTGATCTGTTCATTCAAAAAATGTAGGATATGCTTTCTGTTAAATCTCTTCCTGCCACAGACACCAGTTTTCTTTTCTTTTTTTTTTTTTTTTTTACGTAAGTTGCTCTCTAATCAGCAAATGTTTCATTGTCATATGACAATAAGCATAGGCTCAGTATTTGACAAACAGTCAGAAATAAGTAGATAAATGCTTAAAAAGCAGGCAGTGTGCTGATACACACAGAACTATCAAGAGATAGAAATGAGGTAAAAATACTCCCTTTTTCTGATCATTCCATTTACAAGGTTACAGAATCAAAGTGAAAGTCCTAGTTTTATTTCAGTATCCTTTTGCCATGCTTCCGTTGACTCCCATGCCACATTTTTACATTTTCTACCTATTTAAGGACCCACTGAGGAGCATGTTCGCACAGTCTTACTCATTTATCTTTGTCACTTGTAATTACCACAGTGGACGTTTTCTTCCTTGTGCATATTCCCGCTCTACTCCTCTTTCTTTCTTTCCTCCTAGGAGGAGTGTGGCACTCTTTATTCTTGCCACCCTTGGCTGTACCATCTGCAGGAAGATCAAAGACAGGGTCATATCCATCTAATAACAAGAGAGGAAACAATACTGTAGGTGAACACTCTATTAGCCTCCTTCTTCATTTTATTCAGGTCAGCGCTCAGGGACTTTCAGATGTCTTTGAACAAATGGATGTGAAAATGAAAGACAAGTTACAAAGAAATAAGTTTCTTTTCTTACGCAAGTTAGGCTGATGGGTTGAACCATGCCAGTGTTATAATAGACTTTTCCCTGGGCAGCTCGGGAAGTATCTTTCCTGAACAATCCTCACCCTTCAAAACAAAGCATGAAAACCCGCTTCCATCTTGAGACTTATAGCTATTAAAAAATGTCCAGAGGCGATAAGCTGAAGACTTGTGTAGGATACTGAGGACATTTATTATTGACAGGAAACCAGTCTTCCATAGCAGCTGAACTACAAGAACTCTATAGAAAGAGGACTAATGTCTCCACCAGTGTAAACAGGGAAAGCTTTATTGACTTCGGTGGTGCTGCATTAGTTTATATCAGCAGAGAATTTGAACTTAAATATTTAATTTATTTGGATGTCTGGCACAGAAATTTTGGGTCACTGCACTAAAAAAGCACCCTGAAAATAGGGCAACAGAGTGGATTTCTGTCTGGCTCTTACAACCTGCCTTCTTCAGTGCAACTCCACTCCCTGCCATGGCAGCAGGAAGAACAGGAGAAACTGTAGGCATTTAATTTCAGTTTAGGAGACTTTTTCATTACTCTCTCTCGGGGCTACTTATATCAATTTAAGGTTCAGCTGACCACTCAAAAGGCTAGAAAAATTGTTGTGACTGACCCTCTAAGTATATGTGTGTTTGCTGGCATGTAATTGAGGCAGCCTGTGTGTCTATTGTTAAAAAATTATCACTACAATGCCTAAAAATAAGAGGTTACTTTTCTTGATGTAATGAAATTGAAGTACATAACAACATTCTGGGCAGAAGTTCTAAGTGCTTTGCTCAGGTTTTTGCAAAACATAATGATCTTTATATACCTCAGAGAAAGTCAGTGAAAGCATGGAGAAATATTTCCAAAACAAAGAGTGAGGAAGAATAGAATCTGACTATGTCAATACATGTGTCTAATAGACATTTTCTATTGCTGATAATGTTGTGTTACACACTATCTAATGCTGATAATATTGAGTGTTGAATTAAAAACCCATAAAGAAGTGTGTATTCTGCAAGTGTAAAGTTTCACAAAATGTCACTGCTATTGACTTTTGAATCCTCTAGCTGAGCACTTGCTCATTTATTGGATTATTTTTTTCTAGATGGGATTAGGTGAATTAACTTTGCATTTATGGAAAATTCCAAGACAATTTAAAAGAAAATATATTTCTACTGTGGTGTTCTAGAGGATGTTTCAATGTTCTTATTTGCATCAACTCATTCTTCGCTAATTCAATAGTTTTTTAAGTGTAGTCTCAAAAAACCACAAATGATTAATTTCTCAGTTCAGTAGACCATCTAAATAAATGCCTAACTTCATGAATATGGGCAGTTTATTAAGTTACCAAGACTACTTTACCACATGGCTAACTATAAATTAATGCTAAGGGCTTTGTTGAGTTAGGATCACTGTATTGCGTACAATCCATACTATTTTTCTAAATGCATTACTTTTAGTTGAATACATATTTCTGTTGATATATTAACAGTGTTTAAGAAAATTAATTGCTGTGTTCAATGATCTTGTGCTGAAAAAAGAAGTTGAATAATTCCATTCTTCCAAGGACTTTGGAGATGGTTGTTGTGGTTCAGTTTATGTTTTGTTTTGTTTTTTAATGACTGAGTATTTCATTGAGAATCAGTAGGATGGTAAGACACATTTTACTACAGCCTGAGTAGAACTTGAATAAGAAAAATGTAAATGTCACACAGTCTCTTTTTTAATGCATGTCATGTTTTAATATGTAATGGTTTTAGTTATGTACTGTACCTTTCAAAAGACAGCATTCAACAAAACATTATTCTAACCATTGTTATACAGCTCCATACCACTGTTTAGAGGATCAGATGTTTCATTTTTTTATTGTTAAGGTAGCTAAGAGTGCATAAGAACGTCTGATGGTTTTGTTGTTGTGGTAGGTTTATTTTAAAGCCTGTACTCTTTGAAGTAACATGGTGACAGCAAATGCTAAGTAGAGGCCAGCACTTCACCAGACTATCATGTGACTTCACAGACTTAATTGGAAAACAGCCATAGACAAGAGCAAAGTAATATCTAAACTATAGTTGTAGCACTAAATTAAAAAAAAAAAGACCACAAAGAGTAAATTAATATAAAAATAACCTGCCAGTTGAAGATAAACAGAACAACAACAAACCAATGTCCCTTGCCACATTAAAATGAGGACAAGCTGTCTTTTTCTCCATAATGTAAAGGAGGAGAGGCTGGGAATATGAGCCTATGGATGGATGCTGATGCAAAAGCTTCCTTTCAGAGCTGAGATATTTTGAACCAAATGACAAAAGTCTATTATTTTCAGGGCAGCTTATTAAAATGTATGAAGGTGTTGCCAGTATTAGAAAGATACCACTAACAATAAAGTCAGTAAATTTCAGAAAAGGTCATACCAGAGATCCTACATCAGGTGAAAAATACCTATATGGTGCTATAATGGGATTCAAGAGTGCTCTGGCAGGAACTCAAATTTCTTAGGTCACCTGTCATCATAACAGTGAGTGCTGGTTCTAAGAGAAAGATGAACGTATTTTAAGAGAGCCCTCTGTGGATTCAGCAATTGTCTTCAGCTCCACAGTGTCAGAGGGAGCGCTTGTCTGTTCCGAAATAAGTTCAGATCAGTGGCACAGAAATATTTGGCCAAGTGCTGTGGACCATGCAATTCAGTGGACAATGAAATAACGTGGTCAGAGACTAACATGTAGAAATGGATGCTCTGGCCACCTGGAGCTGAAAAACCTGCATTTATGGCCAAAGTTGTTGAAGGATTTTGTTGAATTGCTTTTGCATTCTGTTGGAAAAGTGCTGTCATTATTAATTGGTCTTTCATTTTGCTATTTTACAGACAGTTCTATAAATTGTCATAAATCACAGGTAGACTTTAAATTCGTTGGGACAGGAGCTGTCATCGACTATCTACTTACAAAGGGCCTAATACAGTAGTTTGCCTCTTTGTCCTACTACAATATCAATTTTAAATAAAATAACAATCACCTCTCTCAGTTAACCTCTGCCTGAGGTAAACATAAATAATACAGCATGCATACAACTTCAGTAATAAGGTAGGCTTAAAGAAATAAGGAAATAAGGAAATGAGTAGGCTTTCTCCATGTGCACCATCCTTCACAGAACTTTGACCTAAAAGGGATATTCATGAAGTTCAGCCTCTGTGTAAGATGGAGAAGCAGTTAAGGGTCTTAATTGAAAGGTGGTTTTGGTTATGCCTGAATACACTGCTTTCTTAATAGTTGAAAAGAGGACTCTATGATCAGTTTTTTTCCATGCAATTTTGTTATAAAATGTGCCAGAAAGGGGTTAGTTTGTTCAGTTTTGATAACATATTCTTTCCTGGGAGAAGAAGAACAAAAACAACTACAACTGTAACTGCAATGACAACAGCAACAAGAATAATAATAAGGCACATGTAAAGGCTTATTCTGGCACTTGGACAGACATTGGAAAGTGTCTATTCTTAACAAGCACATTCAAAATTCATGTTGATACATGACGTACAGTTTGCTTTGAACTACTGCATCTCATAGTTCAGACCAAAGACAGGTCTTCTGAGCTTTACCTAAAAATGTAGAAACCAAGGCTAATGAATAAACTGTTAAAGAACTTGTTTGACTCTCTTAAATGGAGCCGTCTTAATTAGTCAGCATACTTTTTATACAAGCTAGAATATATCCAAGTGAGATCGTAAATGTCAAATCTCATTTTCAGGTGTCATTTAAGGCTCTGACAAGATACACCGTTCCCAAAGATTTTTGAGTTATATAAATCTGTACGTCTCAATGAGGTATGCAGAAATAAATGTCCAAGAGGACTGCCCAGTCCAAGCGCTCTTTTAAGATAAAGGAAATCAAGAACTCCCGACTCTCTCAACTTGCATTGAATTCTTCAGAAAAGTATACTCAAAAAGCATTACAAAAGCAGTGTTCCTGCTCTTATGTATGTCTCTTAAGTAGCTAAGTGTTCTTCATTGTGAATTTTTTCTTAGAAAATATATTTGTTAAGAAAACACTGGATAAAAATTTCACAAAGAGCAAGATTAAGCTTTCAAATGAAGTCTGCAGATCTACAACTCTATGAAATCAACAAGGTAATTTATTTTATTTGAGTGTTTGGTTTAATCCTTTTTTATTTTGTTGTACTTTGGGGTTTTTTTTTTGTTTTGTTTTGCTTTTATATCATGTTTTTTATCATGTTTTATCATGTTCTGCTTTTTTATCATTTTTTATCATAAAAAAATTAGTTGGTTAAAACAAATTATTGGATAATCTGTGTGGTTCTTTATAAACAAATCCTGAAGAGTAAATTTCAGGCTTCACATACTGAGTCATGTTGATTAACATTAGTAACAAACATTATAAAACTGATATTGATGCTTCATGGTATAACAGAGTTGAGGTGGCGCTGCACCCATCACATTAAGCAAGCTAAGCAACCAGATCAAGCCCACTCATTTTTCTTTTATTTCCTTTGGAGTGCCAGCAAACCTGAACTGCTGCATTGTTTCCACTGCATCATCTTCATCATTGCAAAACCATCCCTTTTTGCCTCCTCATGAATTTTTCCTCACAATAGAATCTGATATATGAAGTTTTCAGCGAGCTGTTTGCCACCAGGAATGCTGACTCCCCAGTAATAACATCTCTTTTAAGTTGTTCTACAAATGACTCTTCTTGGAGGTCTGTGTGACTCTCTAATGTATCATCTGGATAGTTTTAAAGGAAATTACTAAAAGATTCATATAAAAATAACTCAACATTACTAGAAAAACGAGCAAAGAAACAAAGAAGCAAAAAACAGAAGAATGTCACCCAGTCCCTTAGAGAAGACTTTTTTCTTCTTGCTTTTGTACTTATAAAATAGCTAAAGATTAAGGTTGAGTTGTATTTGAAGAAGTTTTTCCTGAACTAAGGGAGAGATGTATCTTAGAGCCTTGAAGCCCATCACTGAAAATGGTTTCCCTGTTCCTCTCCCCAAGCATTGTAGGCGAGTAGCTAGAACATTTCTTCCGACTGTCTCTCATACAGTCATGTAAAGACACTGTGCTTTGGTATTAGGAATTACAGTTCAAAATGATCAATCCTACTCTTATTAAAGTCAGTCTGAGCCACATAAGATACAGGCTACAAAGGAGCAGTGGGATGCAAATAGACTTCAACAGCATTCCGTTCTTTTTCTTTAATTTAGAATTGGAAAATAAAAAACTTTTTTTTTTTAAGTGAGAGCGATCCAAAACTTTGCACTAGTCATTTCAATTTATAAAATTGCATTTTTTTGGAGTGATGCAAGAATGCAAATAAAGGAAGCATCTTCTCTTTTTACTAATTCTTCATGAAAATGTCTTTGTTCCACTTGAAAAATTCATTTCATTCAGTCAATCAACATCATCAGCAGGCAATCAAATTCTATCAGCGCAACAATATCTTAAAGTTAATTTTTGCAAATCTCTATAGTGTTATCCTGGCTTTAAATAACATCAAATGATAGGAAAACCTTTCCCTTCATTTGGTGGATTATTTGCATTCAATATCTAAAAAGACTGCACTTTAAAAAACAGGGGAAAGGATGAAGTGTTTCTAACTTTGAGAGATCTCATATAATTGAGCCTCCAGTTGCATACATTTTTAATATCACAGACAACATGGTAATTGACATATGTGATTCTGGATCACATTGCAGATTTTAAATTATTTCATTTGACTGAAATGTGTTTAAGTGCACTATCCAGATACTTTCAGTAATTCAGCTTTTAATGACTATCCCTCACTTCAGTGCTACCTTTGATGTTAAAATAGTATAAGAAATAATGTAATTTTCCCCAATCTTCATTGGGTTGTAGTCAGATGTTTCTTAAATATTTTATTTAAGAAAGAACTCTCCCTGACCCCAACCACAGAAAAAAACATGTGAAAGGATTTTACTTACAATAATTTCATGTCTTGTAGTTTGCTAAATTCTTTCAGATGATCAAGACCTAAAAATCAGCATTCATTGCTGAAACTGAAATAATATCAAAGGAATAAATCAAGAGATTATTGCAGACATAAAATTCTAGAGGTAGCAATAAGTTCCTAATAATTAATGTTTTCTAAATTGCGCTGTGTAAGACTGTAACAGTTATAATTATAGCCCTACGAATCAAAGTTGGTATCTTGGAAAGTTCTCTTACCAGTATGCTCAATGTCCACTAGGCCAAAAAGCAGCATATATATTCCGATACCACATAATATCCAATTCATGGACAGAGAGCAGATGTATAATAGAAAGGTTAAAGTTAACCACATTTTTCCATAGATATCTCTAAAATCTGTATGTGAATAATTAAACTTAATAGACTATACAATCAGAACAGCTAAAGGAGACAAAGTCATGCTTTAATTTGTTATTGTACATTATGCCTTCAAGTTTAAAAGCTACAGATAGATTCTATGAGATTTTTGTAGCCATCAAAAAAGAAAATAGTAATCTAGAGTAACAGTCCAAAACATTTCAGTATAAATGCTGTTACTTTTCAAAAATACTTGAATCATTACAGTGATACATTTTACTTCTTCTTTAAGAAGAAATGGAAGGTATATTTGCTAAAAGAGAGACTAGTCACAACCTTCTGTAACAAACCAAGTTTTGATTTTTCTTTTATTTCTCTATTCTAAATTCTTCTTATGGCTAGGAAATAGTTTGAAAAAATAAGTTTGCTTTTGCTGAACCAAATAGTTTTCATTAAGATGTTGGTTGCTTTTTGTTAATGCTCTCTGACGGTGGATTTTAGTAATTGTTGTAAGGTTTCACTGACAAATGTCAAATTGTTATCTCTTAAAAGGGATTGCTTCAATACAGGGAACAGGCTTGTACAGGCTCTGGACAATTATTTTGTAGGGAAAAAAAAAAAAACTCTGTAGCTCCCTTACCTCATTTCTGTAACTGTCATCTTTCCTTTTCAGATCCTCACTGCTATTTAGAGCTCTACTGAAGCCCAGGATACTCAGAAAGTTCCATTCTATCACCAGGATATATCTATTAAAAAAAAAAAAAGAAAAGAAAATATTACATTTGGTTTATAGAATCTTCTATTTCTTTACATGATATTTTTATAGAATCAGCCTGGGATCATTTATTGATTCTTCCCTGAAGATTTTGTTTGTTCATGGACCAGGATTCTTGCTTCTTGTGCTTTAGGCTACATTTTAATTAATCACTATGAGTAGAAATGATCCAGGTAACACAGACTTAATTTGACACCTCCTTTTTTCTCTTGCAATTTGGTTTGTTTGTTTTTAGATCATCTTTCTAAAGAATCTTTAATGATATCTAAGTGTACAAGCTCAGCTCACCTCTACGTCACTCCCGCTATGGACAAAGAACCCCCATGAACCTCCCCCTCAGGCAGGAAGATAAATCTTGTTTAAAAAGGCAGTCTGCAGTATGCCCTGCAGGTCAACTAAACACTTCACAGGCTGAAGCTCAAGTTGTCCGAGCACAACCACAGTGTCAGTCAGCAAGCTGGCAGAATTTCTGTGTAAAAAGATGTCACATTTCCACTCCTCAAAGTGTAAAGCCTACTGTAAAAGGACAACCAATCCAGTATATCTCCGGTAAGTTTATTTTGAAAAATAAGTAGAAAATTTTCATGTAAAGCAATTGACTTTGTATATGTTAGCAGAGATAGTATTATCTTTATTTCTCTCAACATTTTCATCTTCAGACCACAGATTCACCATCACAGGCAATGATGCATTGCTACAGAGGCATGGAATGATCGTATAGTCCTCTATGTAGTATATTTAGAAAAAGAAGGATTACAATATTTGTGGAAAGAGTCAGAAAAAACACTGGAATGTAAATACTAGAAACATCAGTATGACTTGGAGGAACATGCAGGATCTCTTTTCTGGAAGACAGAGAACCATGCATGCAGCCCTTTGCTTCTCTAAGATCTGTGGTTTCCTGTCTGCTGATTCCGGCAGGAATTGCTCATCAGGTCTAGAATGGCACACAAACAGAGGGTGCAAACCAGATCTTGATGCCTGTGACTTCAGCTTGCATTTGTCATGGGTGGAAGGGACATGAAAACATTAGTATCAAAGCTACTGAAAGCAATTCCAGAGAAAGAGGCAGAGGAATCTAGCAGAGCTTGATCCACGACATTTGCGTGGCTTTATCTCACAGAAGTAATACACACTAGTGATTTTCAAGGCATTGGGATGAGAAGATGAGCTTTAAAAACCTAGAGGGTAAGTAGGACATACAACACCTTGTACATGCTGAATTTGTATAACTTCACCAGGCAGCGGACAGGCTATTATAACTTTATTGTTTCAGGATATAAGCCTATTATACTCTGCAAATGAATACAGTGACATTTTGCTGTATCGGTTGAAAAGATTAACAGTTCACAAAGCAAACTGCCTAGTGCGGCAAATTAAATACATTAAAATGTGCAAGTTTAAAATTCTATACTCCCTGTGCTATAAACTTACATACAATACAGTTTAAAGGGTCTCAGTGGCTCAGTTAATAATACACTGGCCTGTCAACCTCATAGATGCAATTTAAGTCTGTTAGGTTGCAGTAAGGCATGACAGGGTATGTTTTTTCTAGGCTGTTAATGAATGCTGTAGATGCCTAGCGCAGTAAGAAGGTGGCCCCGAGGTATATTAGTGTCACTGTAAATGTGCTGGAATCATTTTAAATGCTTTTTTTAAGGAAAAAAAAAAAAAAAGGTATATTGAATGAACCTCAAACAGCTTAAAAGATCATTGTGGAGAAGAACTGGAATCCTGTCATACATTCTCAGTCTAAACAGTCTATTGCTAGTGAATGATGTGCAGAGATGGCTGCGTTCATCTTTTCTCATCATGTTCTTATCCCAGCCACAGTTCTAGGCCATGGCTGAGAAATATTGCTGTTAACTGGAACAATCAGATGATAAAGCTATAAGCTTTTATAGCACTTTGTCCAGAGGGAAATAAAGAAATAGGTGTTACTGGTCCTACTTCACCTCTAGATGGAAGTTCAGATTTGGTTCCATCCTAGAACTTTTTGGAGCTTGATATAAATAGGAGGGTTAACGGATCTATAAAAATTTTCTAGTCTTGCTTTAAAAGATGCATATGAAATAAGAACTATTCTAAAGCTGTCAGTTTGGGAATTTTGCATCAATATTAGAAATGCAATTCAAAATGAAAGAACGGATTTGTGTGGCTAAATGTTTGAAACCTCCAATAGAAAAGAGTAGAAAATCTATTTTTTTATCATGCTCCACTTCCTTTTAGTATTTATCTTTTCTCCACAATGTTTATGTTTGCTGAGGCCTGTGGGACTTCCTATATATCTGTCCAGTTACCATCTATGAAACATGCAGCTTACAGCTTCAGTGTATTTAGCTCAATGAGAAAGCACCCCTCACATTGATACTGGCCACACTCCTGCAAGGCTCAATTAGTCAACACAGGACAGCCTGTATGACTAGATAATCTTTAGAGGTCCCTTCCAATCTCAACTATTCCATGATTCTGCGATTTCTGAGAAGATGGGATGTGATCCAGTGCTCAGGAATCACTTGGAAATTTGTTTGAAGAATTTTTAATGCTGGGCTCAGCAATTTGAAAGAAGCTTCTAAGGACTTTTCTAGGAATTGTACATACGGAAAGTAAGATCACGATCATTCCAAAATGCATGCACAAACTTAACTGGATGTAGTATGAGATTTTTCATGTGGCTGAACTTTGCACAAAGGCATACAGAAATTTCTTTGAAAGCTTATCAAATCTAATACAAAATTTCCCATTTCCTACATTTTTTATTAAAAAATGCATTATTATTTTAATGTTGAATGCTAGTTCTAATTTTTTACAGATGGATTTATTTCTGTAAAAACGTTGACTTTCTTTACTGTTTTTCAGATGTTTTGACAACAAAAGGGCTTAGAATCTCATTTCTTGTGGCTTTTCATAATGGCCAGCTCAATTCCCTCTATACTTCAGTATAATAGTTGTGCAGATACTTTTTAAACTGTAAGTTTTGGGAGTAATGTTAGTGTTTCTTGAACAAAGTTTCTATTGTAATTTCTAAGGATCAATAATTCTCTAATAAATTTCTTACAAACTGCTTTCAGAATTCGCTCTACACTCTTATTACAAAGAGTATCTTTTGATACTCTGTATATCAAAACTCTTAAGCATTTTCAAATTACAGTGAACGTTTGGTTTTATCCAGTTATAATTTTAGGCATGCCTACCTTGATATTATAATGAACACTGCAGCTCTACTGGAATAATCCCAGCCCTGCATGTTTCTGAGGAGCTAACTGAGCATTCAGAAGTGAAATCACTATAAGGCAGATGGGGAGGAAAAAAAGAAGGAGGGAGTTGTAAAAAAGAGAAGAAGGTCAAACAGTAGAAGGGATAACTGGAAATCAAAATCACTAAGAACTATCCACCTGGATCCAATTATAACAACCTATCCTGCTCCTAGGGTTGTCAGTGTTAAATCTCCTTTTGGCTTCAAGCTACTGAATTGGGAATGAAATTCCAAGCACTTGTAGTGATTTTAAGTGAGCTTTTATGGATTTTTCCACCTATATATGGACATATACTTATACAAAATAAATGACAGCTGAAACATCAGCTCTTTCTTCTATAAGGCAGGAATCTTGGATCCTCTTCAGATAATGTCCAAATTGCTGCAGACTTTCCTCTTACATTCATAATACCTCTGGCTTGTCTAGTAAATAAAATAACTGGAATTGCCAACCATTGTCATAGTTTTTACCCTTTTTTCCCCTCCAACATAATTTCTACTTGGACCTTAAGGTAGGATGCTTAAGATTAAGTATCTTGTCACAAAATTCTGATTTGCTGAGATTTAAATGCCTCTCTGCTGTGAAACTGTAGCTGCAGCATAAGTCCTGGTTCATACCAGACCTCAGGCTACTTTCCTACCATGGAGCTGTTATCCTGGGAACTCTGGTACTGAAAACAAAGCTTGTTTTCTCAGGCTCATATTTGTTTTCCGTAAGGCAAGGCACTTCAGCTATATTTAAATCTGGAAAATGAAATTTTCCAGATTTTATCCATAAGAAATTAGGAAAATCTATTTTATTGTTTGAGGATTTGTTTCTATCTCAAAATGTCCCAAATGCTCCTTGTAGCTTCCAAGCATAACCTTTTTTTTTTTCTCGTTATTTCTTTAATATGAATTTAAGTGGCAACTGAATATGAATTTAAGTGGCAAATTCAGTGGCAACTGAATTTAAGTGGCAACTAAGACAAAAATTCGGAATTTAAATTCTCTTGAATGTAGATGGCACATTTTGCAGGTGCCAAGGAAGAGGGAGCTGCTTCTGTTGTCACTAAAGAGATTACTATAAAAAATACGGAGAAATGTCATAGAAATAAGAGGAAAACTGTGCAGCGTGGAGAAAAATAAGAGATCACAAATTCTAAAGTGACTTTGTTAAGTCATTGTGGTCATTGTTAGGTCAACTGTGGTCATTGTTACCCTAAATTATACTCTTCACACAAGACTGTTGTCTTTTGTAAATTGCATATGTTCTTCTTGAAAAATAGATATATGGCAAAAGAGCTACACACCTTCTACATCAAATACAGGATTCATAAAAGTTGGCATTTTGTATCAGCTTTGGAAGACACCTTCAAATGCTGAAGAACAATGTGTCAAACCCAAATCATGTAAGCCTTTTAACTGTACTTGTAACTTTGATGGAAATGGCAATAAGTAGTTTTATTAGCCTGAGTTTAAAAACATCTTCAAGAAAAAGGCTATCTATTCATCCACATGACACAGAAAATGCTTTGGATTAAAGTACTTTCATTACAAAAATGGTGGGAAGGTAAAATACAATTAGGCTCAGCTAGATCATTTTAATGCTTGATTATAACCAAGCAAGCTGGGACAAATTTTCGTGCCAGCACTGAGATCCTGGTGATAATAGGGTTACATATCCACTGTAAAATAAAATGTGAAATTTACATGCAAAGTGGTATGTTCTCCTGATGCACACATATAACTCCCATTAGCATTAATGGGAAATATATGTGCCTACCAAGTAGAAAATATACCCGATTAAATTCCCAAACATCATGTCACTTTCTGACATCTTATGCTGCACAATCTATGCTCGTTCAGCAAAAATACTAATAACTCAGCTCAGATATACTGTTTCCACATGTAGACCTCAAAGAATTTTATGAAGTTAAACATCTATAATCCAAAGGAAAGAAACTACTTCCCATGAGGAAATCAAAAGTTTGGCTATGCCAATGGCTCAGAACCATAAAGTCATACTTGAAAAAAAAAACTGCAGCAGATACCAGAATAAAAATTTTCACACTCAGCAGCCTAGTATATCAGGATTTGGTGACAAATCAACCAAGACAAAATAACATACACTCACAACAGGACTGTTTGCAAGAACTATTTGGTTCTTATCAGGCAAGAAATCCTGAACTTGCCTGATCTACCCCAGGATTTCTATATTGGGCCATCTCTCTGCAGCATATCTGTTCTAAAGCAACTAGACCTATCCTGGCTCAGATCTGAAATTACTCAGTTATCATTTCTCTCAAAAAAATCCTAAGGATCTTAGCAAATATGGTCTTCTATGATGATCAAAATCTCATGCACAGTTTATGTTTATATATTTCCAGTCTTTTGCTCTGAGTGACTCAGTAAGTGACCTGTTCTTGATGTGAACTGTTCTCATCCCACAATTGCTTCTCTGCTGAAAACTTCCCATGTTCAAAATCAAGCCATAAACAATCTCTAGTCTAATGTGTTTCATGTAAAGAGCGCTAAATTATTATTCCAAAGTGCTATAATTCTGACTAACTGAGCTGACTTCCATTGGGCCATTTATGATATAAAAAACTTACATTCTCATTCAGAACACGGAGGATGAAGAGAAAGGAAAACTAAATCAGAGAATGAATAAGAAGTTTGGCAGAAAACTAAACTGTCTATTCTGTCTTCTTGGAGAGATGAAATCTGAGGCTATTTGTACAATTACACAAACAGTGGCTATATGTATGCAAATATCTATAAATAGCACAAAAAGAACTACTTTGGTCATTCAACAATGTTTATCATTAAATTCCTCTTTAGCGCAGAATCCTAAAGTCCCAATCTGATCCTACTGTGAAAGGTAAGGAAAAGTCTTTAAGGGAGCACTGGCTTCATAGATTTTGTTTTTCCTTCCTAACATCTAACCTTCTCAGCTCTAGTTTATTTGAGATAGACCATACTGAAGAAGAAAATTCACTGAACTGTAATTTCAGGACATCATGTAATGTTTTGTCTTTCTATTTTTTTAGCTTCTACATTTTTCACATGATTTAGACTTATTATGCTTTATCCTCCAGGACCCAGTAAAAGCAAAAGTAAAAGCTGATACCCAAATAGTAGAGTCATTTCCTATCTTCAGTCCCTCTGTCTTGATTTGATTTTAGGAGAATGTCACAAATAGCTCAAGAATCAGGTCCAGAATCTCAAACTGATGTAATACAACAGTTCTGTGATTTCAGAGATCAGAGATATGACAATTCACACCTGCCAGGAAATCTGGCCTTCACCCTTAAAGTGGCAATTACGAGATGCATATTGCTTCATGATGAGATTTATATTATCAAGCACATTCTGTGATGTTTTCCTTGCTACCTTCAAGGGAATAGATATTTACAGATGAGTCCTTAACATGTCTTGAGCTATAGCAGACTCTCCAGAGAATTAGCAACCTTTTCTTCCACAGCAGAAAAGGTAAGGGGAGCAGCAGATTCTGCTCTAATATATCTCTGTTACATTGGAGATCATGATTTCTAGACTTTTTCAGCCCTTTAGTTAGTATATTTGATAATATGTTCATTTTTGTATATTTATTGTACTTTCCTTGCAAAGTGTTTAGGCCACCATGGTATAATTCATTCCTCAAAAAAAAAAAAAAAAAAAAAAGAAAAAAGAAAAAAAAGAAAAAAGATGAAAAAAGAGTAATGTAAAACTCAATAAAACACTATGAAGACAAATTGAGAGGGTACTATAAGGTCAGAGAAAGCTAAAGGGTTTCTAGAAATATTGAAAATCCTCAGTCAAACATTTCCTGGTATTTAAATAATAATCTTCACTTATATTCATATCCATTTCCTGTGCAAAAATGTTCATAAAGTTTATTCTTTCAGTAGTTCAACATGATCAAATCTCTTACTAAGGAAAGTAATACAGCCCAAAGTTTCAATAGATGCCTGTGAGTCTTGAAAACTTTTGTTTTTTTCCCATAATGATTTCCTCCAGTTTTCCATTCCTGAAACAGTGGATTTGGCCATAAAGAATAATAACTTCCAGATGAAATTGTTGCTCAAGGAGCCAGTGAAAACACAGGCTTGTGGGGCAGTGAAAGCTATCATGCCAGCTAAAATAAACTGAAATGCATGCTCTTATTTCCTGGTTAATACATAGCTTCAAACATATGGATAATTCAAACTAAATAATGTGTTTCCAAATTTTATTTAGTTCCAGTAGAGATCTTGACTCCCTGCAGTCAAGAAAAAAATGGAATGATGATTGAATATATATATATATGTATATATTATATATTATATATATATATGTATATATTTTACCCAAACATACTAACTTTCTCAAATGACTGACCAAAGAATAGTCGTTGAATCAAAGTCTTTTAGAGAAAAACTGCTGAAAGCACTTAAGCAATTACTGTTTGCTCGTAAAATGAAATTTCTAAGAAGCTGGCAGGTGTCTTCAGCAACCTTATTGGACTTGTGACAGTGGGCATTAAATGTAAAATAAGCCCTTGACTAGTTTAAAGCAAATTGATTCAGTCTCATATGCTTAAGTGTTTTCTGACAAGAAAAATAAGCCAGGAAAGGGAGAAGGAGGAAGAAAAGAAGATATCATTCCTTCTTTTAAAATGCAGATCTTTTTTCCTGTTTCTATCTGAAAGTGTATGGTTAAAATCCTTATTGTAGGGAGGAAAGAAATGGAGTTCATTTTCCTCTGGCTAAAAAGGTATATCTTGCATCTCTTGAAAGTATCTCAACAATCAATTGAGATTTCAGGATATATATTTCTAAACTCTTCCATTAATCATTGCATAAAGTAAAAGTTTTGTCAAACAAAAGCAGAGAAAATTACCAGAATTCTTTAGCCCTATTACTACTATCTGTGACACTGGAGATTTTTTATTTCTGGTCCAGTAAAAGAATTTCAGTTTTACAATAATTATTACAGCAAATATTTGCCCAGTTGCTGATGAAAGTACTATCATCCTGATCTCCACCCCCAAAGGTGGTTGCAGTAACAGTTATATACAGAAATCTGGTTGCATTCTTTATTTCTTTTCTTTGATCATTAGTTTGCACTTTGGAAATGCACATTTCACATGTTTCTAAGGTTAGATGTAAATAAGTAGAATTTTAATTTACTGAGCTACCTTTTGCCCAGTAAAGCAATACATCAGTATCTGCATCGTTCTTTAAATTATAATTACATTAAATAAATATAGATCATATTTAGTGGCAAATCATGTGACAAATGATAACTATAAGATTATGATTTAAAATGATGCAAGATCAAAACTTCGTTCTTACTTCAGTCATTCTCAAAACAAAGGTCTCAAGTTGTGCCATTTAGCACTTTAATTGCAAGCTTTGTTTTGAGTGCGGATTAATTTTATGCCATATTATGTTCTTGTAATAATTTTGTCATGAAATTAGAATGGAAAATGTATTGCCTATGTACAATATTCTCTGAATTAGAATAATGTACTATAGTACCGTGACCTTTTCTATATTCTGTTATTTGAGTAAATGATCAATGCACTTCTCCCTCATTAACAAACTGAATAACCAATAGCTGAATTGATGACATGGGCATAATGTCAAGAAACAGAATAATGAAATAGTCAAAGCGCCAAGGTATGCTAGATGACTGTGTCTAAGAGAACACATGAGCCATTAAATCTCAGTATCAGTGATAGGATGAAAAGTGTACAAGAAAAAAACATTTTCATGACAATAGAGCGAGCTTAACCCATTCTTATTAAGCCCTTGTAAAATTCTATTGTCAGATAAAAACATTGCAGCAAGTGAAATATTAAGCCTTAATTTAGACAATAAACATATCACCAGGCTTAAAGTTTCTTTAACAAAGAATTTCATATCAAATATTTATAAGCTGATTTAAATTCTAATGAACTGACAGTCATCATAGACACACAATAGTGCAATCATAGAAGTACTACAAATTAGCCATATGAGACCATTGTCTAGGTCTTCTTTTCTACCAGGCTATATCCACAATGACAGCATTTCCATAATATTGTGCTAGTAGTACAGTGAAAGAATAATGCATATAACATATTATAATTATAATATATTATAATAAAGAAATATATATTATAATGTAATATATAATATATTAAAGGAAATTGTCACATGTTTTAAAAATAAATTTATTACAATTATCTTACTATATTGATGCCCACTTTTTAAAAATTACACTTTGAATTTAGAGATTGACTACAGAAAGATTGAAGGGCTGCCCTAGTTATCTACTCTCAATTCCTGAATGTAAGAAAACTTTTCTTGGGTGGCTGAACACTGGAACAAGTGACCAGAGAGGCTGTGGAGTCTCCATCTTTGGAGATGCTTAAAATCCAACTGGACATGGTCTTAGGCACACTGCTCTAGCTGACTCTGCCTGAGCAGGGAGGTTAGAGCAGAAGATCTCCAGAAGCCCTTTCCAGCCTCAACTGGAAACGGTAAATTTCTAAGTACTACTAGAGTAAATTTCTGACTACAAATTCTTACTTCAGGAATGCTCTTTTTAAACATCTATTTGACCAGCATCTGGCTAGAATTTGCTCCACCGTTTTCATAGTCCTTCACAGCAGAGAAGATGATTGTTCTCTCCTCCTTCTCTCCTTCTTCTCTGGAGGTCTTCAAAACCCGCCTGGATGTCACCCTGTGCCACACGCTGTAGGTGTGCCTGCTTGAGCGGGAAGGTTGGACTAGATGATCTCTAGAGGTCCCGTTCAACCTTGAATATTCTGTGATTCTGTGATTGTTTGTGATCTAGGCTTGGCTTGTGAATAGCTAGGTACGAGAGAGGAGGCAATCTCCAGATTGCTATCACAAAACTCTGGATAAAGTGAATTAGAAGAAAAAATTTTATACTTTTTCCCAGTTTACATAAAACAGTTCCAAATTCAGTGTTCAGGCTTCATCTTTCATTTTGATGTGCTTTCTTTTGATCCCTAGAAAGAAATATACTTATAATTTCTAGAAGAACTGCCTCAGAGGTAAGTAGTATCCAAATATTGTTCTATAGAGATAAAAAATGTACAATGTCAGTGGTATTTGGCTGTGGATTGATGATGCATTGCACAAAGATATAGAGACATCATTCCTATAAAACTTGTAACATTATGGTTTAGGGAATATTTAACCTTTAATACAAATCATTTTTATTTCCCTGCTGGAATTCAAAGCACTTTATTCTTTTATATTTCTTCCCCTTTCTTTTTTTATTTTCCTTCCATGTTGCTTTGTGTGAGTGCTGCAGTTTTTTTGCTTTAGCAAAACAGAATAATGAATTGGATTGCAAAGCAAAAGAGAAATATAAAGAACACCAAGAGTATCAACTTAAGCTGAATAGATTTCAGTGTAAATGAGTGTGAAATTGTGCTTTCAATAGGAAGTCTGAACTGGTGAAATGCTTTTTACATTGGAAATGTCATCTAAATCAATCTACCAAAAAAAAAAAAAAAAAGATCAGATTGCAATTTAAATTCACAAAAAAAGAAGAAAATTGAGTGATGCAAATATTATCCTCTATTTCCTATTTCTGACCTTTTCTTTTTCTTATTTGATGTGTCTTTCCCCTCCACACAGTTTTCATACCATTATCAGTCCCCAGCTATTTTCATGCATATTACATATGCATAATTCAACATAACTTGTCAGCTGACAATATTCTATGAGTAAAAAAAATGCACATTGTTTCTCTGCTATATGTGATTAGCCACTTGAGCCACAGTTCACAAAGCAAACAGATCTCCAGGACCCACTAGGATCCATACTACACTTGCTTTGCTAGTAGCAAAGAAAATGTTCAGTCTCAGGCATCCATCCTGTGCTGATCTACTGCCTCCCTCAGAGTGACCTTGGGAAGTATTCTGCTGATCCCCAGCAGATTCCAGTAGCCAGCTGGACCTGGCTGCTGAGCAGAGATCTGGGCTGCCCTAAACCCTTGGTCTCTATTCATACGCTCAGAGAAGCAGACCTCCTGCTCCAGGAGATAATTGAGTCAGAGCTGCAGCAAATTAAGCAAAGACCTTGAAGAATGAAGCAGTTAAAAAAAAAAAAAATCCACAACAGCTGAAAAGGCCATAAAAGGAAGAAGATTTAGCAATAGGTGCTACTGAAATGGAAGACGGGAAGCTATTTCTAACAATAGGTAGCTTTGAAGCACTTGATGTTTCAACAGTTTTCAGTTAACTCAGGGCAGAGGAGGTTAACTATGAAACTGTATTACAGAAAATTGAAGAGTTCTACAAAAGGCTACTCAAAAAAAAAAAAAAAAAAAAGCATATAAGATATACTTCTTTTTAACAGAAGGCTTGAAAAGCAAGTGCAAACCAGGGAGTTTGCAGATCTATCTAAGCCTGCACTGAAGTGCTTCTCTTTTAAACACCTGTCAATGATCAAGATCTAGAATAAAACAATTTGAAGACAGTGTGAAACTTGCCAAAGTAATTGTGTCAGAGTAATTACTACTTGAGCACGGAAGTCACCAGATGAAGCTGAAGAAAGCAGCTATTTTTCTAACTATAGAGATGTTTGAGCATCTGAAATATTCCTAGCAAAGAGAGACATGAGAGAGAGAGAGATGCGCAATCAAGTTTTCTGCAGAAAGCAGAAATAATGAGTTTTCTGAAACAAAATTTATCCAAAACCATAAGATGGACAAAAGTGAAGGCAGTTAAGTCCCCCTGAGCAGGTGTATGAGAACCTGTGCTTGGGGGGTCTACCCCATCCTTTGCCAGAAGTGTGTGGTGAGTAGAGCAAAGCAAATTAAGTCAGTGCAGGGAGACCTGACTGCTGGGAGTACCTGAGGTCCAGGTATACACTTTTTTTCTGACACATTTGCTATGGGAATGGGAAATTTGGCTAAGAATTGGACAACATGGCTGCTTCCTTGGTTAATATGAACCAGGTCTCTGTGGCAAACAATATGAGTTAAGACAGTGCCTAATCTGGGGAAAAGGCGCAGGAGCTAGAATAGCTGTGCTGCTAACTCCAAGAGGTAATACATACATATAGGGGATAAAAACACAGCACATCTTCAGCTCAGAGGAAGTCCTTATAGGAGCACTGGACAACAGTGCAGAACTACTATTACATTCAAGAGCAGTGTTTCAAAAAACCACAAATGGAATAGTTAGCAATTTTAAGCTGCTACTTAGGTTCCTGACATACTCAAACCAGTAGGAGTAGTTCAAATAGTCACAGACAGTTAAAGGGTTTCAAATAGTCTTGGGTTTCCTGAAGAAGGCTATTCACTGGAATGGCAGGTTGAAATTGCAGAGGAAGAAACTGAGGAAAAAATAGAATGGGTAGCGAAGGTCTCAACCTATCAGCCTAATAAAAAAAAATAAGGCACTACTGGCTTCCAGTTCACTATAAAAAAATTTTAAATCAACTCTCTTAAGCAGGGACGAAAAGAGGAGCTATGTATTGTCAGAAAACACAGAACTGCCTGGATGCATTTTTTTTTTTTTTTTTAATCAATAATAAAATAATACTTCCCCTATGTGTAGGTTTATGCTGTCTGAAAAAAAACCTACCAAAATGTAACTGTTGTAGATTATAATTCTCATTTTCTGTAGTAGAAAAACACTATGGCAAATGGGTGATTGTGCATATCAAATCTGCTTTTAGAATAGATGATTCATATTGGAATAGCCAACAATAGACTATAGTTTGTTATATCTAAGCAGCAATCACTGAAGTACAGGTTTGGACACATCTCCTCTTGTCCTATCTACTTCTAGCCTAGTGTTTTTTGGGGGAAACAATAACTAAATAACACAAAACCGTTTAGAAAGAGGATAGCATCAAACAGGTATTTAGCACTATTCAAATATAGGAAAGTAACAATGAAATAACTACAATTACCTTAATATTTCCTTCAACACAAAACTCCAAACAAAAATCCCTTCACAGTTAACAACCAATATTGGTGTCACTGGGGTTTATACAGACTTATAAAGAGACATCTACGTTAAAAGAAATGCAATAGCATTCTTAGAGTTCCTGGGAATTGACAAGATGGAAAATAACATGCTGTATTTCTGCAAAATATACAAATGGTCCCTAATAATAGATTCATTTTAAGAAATAAGCATGTGGTCCTGTGAGATTATCATTCCAAGTGATTACAAATTATGAAGGTATGAGTACTCCTATGTCCAGAACTAAAAGATGGGACAAAGTAATAGAATTATTTTCCATTTGTTGTTTCAAGTAAGTTTCTAATTGCTCAGAAATGCAAATTATCATCTACCACATATTCAAATACATGCCAAAATCAGACTTTGATCTTGACATACTATTGTAATATAAATAATTACAATGCCAATATTAAACTAATTTTCTTTATTTTTCTCTCCTTTTTTTTTTTTTTTTGTTGGATATTTATTACTATCTGTGTTTATGAGAAAGTAGAGAGAACTAAAATCTAGTTCTTCGTGAAGGAAGAAATATCAAACATCATGCAATATAAATCCCCTGAGGAGAAATGGAAATGTACTGTATCGATTTACTTTTGTTAATTTTATTTACTGTTTAGTTGAAATTGAAGGTAAGAAAAAAACAACCGAAAGGCTGACTCTGTCGAGCATTGTGTCAGTTCCAAGCATCTTGATGAAGGAATTGCAAATCTCATATGACCACATTGTAAATCTCACTGTACAAATCTCTGTTTTCTTCAGTCGAAGGATTGGAGGAGCACTTTGCAGAAAGTGCTTTAATGACCTGAGGGAAGGACTTCTTGGATGCATTCTGCGCTGGTTATATGTTTCATTAGATTTATTGCAAGTCTGAGCTGTGGGGAAATCTTTAAGGATTTTAAAATATTCCCATGAAAAAAGATTGTTATCTGATTTCCTCTACTCCCCAGTTCAGGTTATTTGAGCTTTACAGTCCATTTAAGTGTGAAGCTATTTCTCTACAGATATTTGGATTCAGGACAGAAGACAAATGGACAACTGCATCTGCACCACTTCTGTCTTCTGGGCAATCTTCAAGGATAACTTATTTTTCAGTAAATCACAATGACAGTTACCTGTGTCACTAACTTTAATTACAATTACAATTATGTAGTCCTTAGAAGTGCATTTTTAAAGATTTTGAAGATTCAGGGCCTAACTTTAAAAAAAATCTTGGTATTCATAGTGAGAGTTGTCTGATTTTTATCTTTTTTCTTCTTATAAGTCTTACTAACTGAGTAGCTATTCATACAGTTTTAATCCTGAATATGCAAAAACTTATTAAAAAAAAACTTTAAGGAAAACTAGGAATGCTTTAACTCAGAAGAAGCAAAGCAAAACAGCAACAGCTCCAACATTCAGTTGAACCTGAATCCCCCAGAGAAATGGGGTGGAGGAGAACGACCTCAGAGCCAACCAGACTTGTCTGTCTCCCACATCTTGGGAGCAGCCTTCAGGAGCTAATGAGTAGTGTCAGCAGATGCCTTTTAACAAATCTCTCAGCTATGACTTGCCCCTCATTTAATTGCCTAATAGAGCTCAGCAGGATGGACAGGTTCAAAAGTAGCCTGATCTCAGGAATTAAGCTAAGAAGCACCCTCCTATACCAGTGCAAGAGTTAAAATGTGAAGAGAGGTGAGCTGGGCTCTGAACTGAGTGCAGCTTACAGTGTGAAACTGCACAATAGTCAAGGGGCTTGAGCAGCCACCTGAGACGAGGGAGGCCAATTGAAGCACTGCAGGCCTGTAATTAAGTATTTTGAGGTTTGAAAAGATTGAGACAAATGAGCTGAGCTGACATTGTATAGTAAGATAGCTTCAAGCCTATTCAATTATTAATACACAGCAGAAAGGTTCTAGCAAGAGAGATGGTGAGAAACCACCCAACAGCTTGGTGTTCATGTCTTGTTTTGAAACCAGTTGAAGAGGAATTTGAGCCCGGTTGTCCTGTATCAGGGTTTTAATCCCACTTTCCATTCACAGCAGAAACTAGAAACTGGATGAAGGGCTGGAGTGCTCCCTCAGCAAGTTTGCCGACGATACCAAACTGGGTGGAGTAGCTGATAGCCCTGAGGGCTGTGCTGCCATCCAGAGGGACCTGGACAGACTGGAGGACTGGGCGGCGAGAAACCTCATGAGGTTCAACAAGGGCAAGTGCAAGGTCCTGCACTTGGGGAGGAATAACCCTGGACACCAGTACAGATTAGGGGTGGACCTGCTGGAGAGCAGCCCCGCAGAGAGGGACCTGGGTGTCATGGTGGACGACAAGTTGACCATGAGGCAGCAGTGTGCCCTGGTGGCCAAGAAGGCCAACGGGATCCTGGGGTGCATTAAGAAAAGCGTCTCCAGCAGGTCGAGGGAAGTGATCATCCCCCTCTACTCAGCCCTGGTGAGGCCACATCTGGAGTACTGTGTCCAGTTCTGGGCTCCCCAGTACAAGAGGGATGTGGAGCTGCTGGAGAGAGTCCAGCGCAGGGCTACCAGGATGATCAGGGGCCTGGAACATCTACCATATGAACAAAGGCTGAGAGAGCTGGGTCTGTTCAGCCTGGAGAAGAGGAGGCTGAGGGGGGACCTGATCAGCGTGTATAAATACCTCAAGGGAGGCAGTGAGGAGGAGGGGGGCGGCCTCTTTTCAGTGGTGGGCAGGGACAGGACTAGAGGAAATGGCTTCAAACTGAAGCATCGGAAGTTCCACAGGAACTTAAGGAAGCATTTCTTTACTGTGAGGGTGACAAAGCACTGGAACAGGCTGCCCAGAGAGGTTGTGGAGTCTCCTTCTTTGCAGATCTTTAAGGCCCGCTTGGATGCAGCCCTGTGCCACGTGCTCTAGGTGACCCTGCGTGAGCAGGGGGGTTGGACTCGATGACCTCTGAGGTCCCTTCCAACCTTCGGCATTCTATGATTCTATGATTCTATGATTCTATTTCTCTGTTTATAGATCAGGTTAAGATACTGAATGGCAGAAGGAGACTCATAATAAGGAACAATAGGTATTTAGCCAACATTGAGATCCCTCCTTTGCATTTCCCAGATGTTGAGCCTCATGTCTATTACAGCTTCTAATACACCTTTGCTTCTTATGCAAAACATGTGGCCGTGCTTTGATCAGGCAGAGGTGCCCCTTTAGTGCCTCTGACTTTCAATACAGTGAGAGCAGGTGAATCTGGTAGACTTCGAATTCAAAGACGCTTCCCCATGATTTTTTTCTGAAAGCCACACACAAACATGCATGTATCAAGCAGCCTCTGTATTACTTTTCATACTACAAGGTGCATTAAGCTCTCGAGCAGATGAAAGCCATGGCTTTTTTATTTATGATTTTCTCTCTCTACTAAAGGCACAAAAATAAATGTTCTATAGCATCATACGATATTCTTATATTTCTTGTATTTGAGTTTACATGATTCTGCTTTTGGATTTGTGTTTTAGTTAATGTATTTACTGAGAGATAATTAAAGGGACACAGTGTCCCATATAAAGAAAAAAAAAAAAAAGATATTTGAATCTCTGGAGAGTATATTTCATTGATTATACCAGAGAAGAGGGAGAAAATGCATCAGCTAGATCATGTTCCTTGTTTTAGCAAAGCAGATGCAACTCTGGTATATGCACTGAGTAGAAAATGAGTATGAGGTAATGCTATCATAAATAATTGCTTAAAGCACCTCAGTATTATGGAGGTTGAAATTTAAAAAAAAAAAAAGGAGAAAGGCCTGTAAATGTAAAAGCATGGTGAAGGATAGCTTTTAAAGTAATTGAGGATTTTTCATTGGATGGTACCTTTCTACAGTACATTATTTAAAATCCAAGTGTGGAGTACCCTCTAGCTGATATCTGAAGATCAAAGCTGCTATTAGACTTTTTTTTAACTGCTGTAAAGGTTCAGCTATTATAAAAGAAATTAAAGGAGCTAATGGAACAAATAACATAAAGTAGTCTTCCATCCAACATAGCAGATCAGTATAACTTGTGAAAAGGTGTTTGTTACAAAAGGCCCCAAAGCTTTTAAATGCATTTTTGGTCTAAAAATTGAATTTCAGGTAGCACAGTTGAAAAATCAAACATTGACTTTAATGAGTGCCATTAAAGATTCGCCATTGTTATTGTCAGGATTTATTCTCCCTTCTCTCTGGAAACCAAATCTGAAGCTGAAATGCAAAGGAAACAAGCTACTGCACTCTGGACAAGAATTCTTTGATCACAGAGGCAAACACAAAATGGCTTATTAATGATTGCAGCCTCGTGCTCCACCTGACCTCAGGGAGAACAGCTTCCTTAGAATAAGGTGCAATTACCTTATACAGTTTAACTCTTGAAGGGAAAACAATTTTGGGGTCTACAACCTACCTTAATCTTACAATAGGCCACCAAAACCATGCAAGGTAACTCAAATATAAGTCACTGTAGCATTAGGGCTATATATTGTGAAGTAGAGTATATAAGTGGCTAGCTCTGCTTTTGGGCTGGAGAAAGATTGGATGGCATTACATGTAAGGTAGTAAGTTAATAAACAAGAAATACAACCTGGCACATTGCTCCCGGATGAAGGGGAACAGCAAGCTGCCTGTGAAATGACAGAATACGTGTTTTCATAAAGTCCTTCACACTGAAATAGGGAGAAATACATTGATGTCACTTTCCATGTGACATGGTTAGTTTTTACAGATATCTCTGTTCTTTGCACAGCTTAGCATATACATTATTTATAATATCAGAAAAAAAGCATTATCAGGTATTATCAGTCCAAGGAAATGAGAATTAGAAATTCAAATTCTTCATTTGATTTGGACTAAGGCTAAAGTATACCTTTGAAAACAAAACCGTATTGTCATTCTTTACCCTGAGTGCCATGTTCCTGTTCCTTTACCACAGAGAAGATGTCAATCCCTGAACAGAAAACTTTGAAAATGATATGTGAAAAGGATGGAACCACAAGGTAGTGAAAGGGAGACTAGGCATTACTCATGAAGTAGATATAGGCATTCCTTCAAGTGCTATGAATTTTGCTTGTCCCTTGCAGTTTCTTTTTTGACTTTTGTAATTCTGAATGGTGACATTACTTTATACATTGTCCGGAAACAAGAATAGAAAAAAAAAATGACATTCACAGTATTAAGAATCAGAAAGAAACGTAAATCAAGAAACAACCTCAGGATAACAGAAAGATAATGTTATTTAACCCCACTTTAATTAACATAAGCACTCCTCTTCTTCTGCTGCATTTTTTTTCTTTTAAAGCAGATTGTCAAAGTCAAACTTCTATTCACGTATGAATATTTTTTTTCATTGTATGCAATATGTATGTCATTATTCCAAGGTTGATGTGCTATGTGTTTCTCTGAAACCATTGGTGATGTCTGTCCCACAAGTGATGGAGACATGATAAAAAATGTCAAAATCAACCACTGATTAAGTGTTGTAGGAATTTGGGCACTTGTGACATATTTGGTGAACAGAGAAGACAATTGTTTAAGTTGTCTCTATATGATTAAAAAAATGATCTAGTCTTTGGGAACAGCAGTTGGCAGAGTTCAAAATTCACAGAATGGATAGATAAAAGAAAGAATAAAAAATAAAAAACATGCAATTAGCTGAAATGTGTGACATTGATTCATCTGAAATAACTGCTACATCTGAAATAACTGCTGCTGATATAGGCTGAGAAAAGGCTCTTTCCATATTCATTTAGAATAAGGAGAGAGGTACGTCTGGAGTTCTGTTCTAGTTAGAGAAGTGGCAGATCTAGGCATACCTTTCCACTATTTTTGATTTTCAATCCTATTCACAGGTTCTTTTTGATTATTCAAGTCTCTGTTTTCCCAAATTTTCTGTCTATCAGACAAAATTTCAGGTTCTGAGTTTTTGTCACAGGTTTCAAAACCCTTCACCAAGAAGGTATGTTTCCCAGGGTTATTGCCTATTGATTATTTGCTATAAGTTCTAGGAAGGCTCAAGAGCTGTGGAGAGTTTATTCCATCTCTTCTCTTACCATGCATGCGGAAAAACAGATCAGTAAAGAAATGGTAAATGGCACATGAGCAAAAGTCATTTTGAATGCCGAATTTTACTGTATAGGGTTAATTGTGTTAAGATTTATTCCGAGGAGATGAATGGGAGAAGTAAAAGGTGACAGAGTGACATTAAAAGACAGCAACAGATTCAGGCTGTATATTTGATAAACAGATGAAACAAAGTGCAGCGCATACCCTAAACAAGGCACAGTAGCTCTTGAAACCCTGCTGCAGGAATCCCGGCACTCGGGCAATTAATCCAATAAGGGAGACAAAGACAAGTGGCCAAACCCTTGGCAATTACTGCTGTATTCATATAAACGCAATTACTCTATGTGGCTCTGACAGGAGAAAACAGAGTATACGTTTTGTAAACAGCCACTTCAGATGGGATAGTTTATATTTCTCCCTACAGTGAAAAGGGAATCAGGTTTCTAAATTGCAGGTCATCATGTACAGATATGCTACAATGTGCTAGTGAAAAAAATGAAAGAATAGGAAAAAATAAAAAAGTGGATTATGACAACTGATTACGACAATTCACTTTTACTCTCTAAAACACTAAATACTCCATAGCCATTGGCAAGTGTTAGTATAAAGGACTGCATTTACGAAATGCTTAGGTGGAGAGCCAATGCTAGGTGACTAATTAGATAAATAATGAATTCTAGGTGCTATAGGCTACAAGAAATATTCTGGCAAGTAACTGATTAAATTCTCCATGGTTCTAAAAAATGTCTTTTATTGTGGCATCTCAGCCCTTGATAAAAAAAAAAAAAGAATTTGTGAGAAAGAATAAGCTATTCAACAGACATCTATTCACAGACTGTAAAAAAAGAGCAAGGCGGAAATGTAGTGCTTCTCAATAAGCTATTTAAGAAGTTCCGTCTAGCACGGAGGGTCTCTGTTTTTCCTTAGTACAATCGGTAGTTTTCAAAGTTGTTAATTAGATGGAGAACTCAGTGAATCTATGCTATTTTTAGATGGTTTTGCCAGCTCTGGCTGCAGGGGAGAGGGTTCTTGATAACACACCATCAATGCTAAGGGCATGCATAGTCTGACTTCGTGCTAAGAATCAGTACAATATTCTCGGATGAACTGTAAATCTCGGGAGAGAATTTTGTTCCCTCCTACCAGGTAAATGGTTTGTTGTAAACTCAAATGCTGCTGCCACACTTCACTGAGGAGCTTGGAATGAGTCTGTGAGAAATAAAGAATAAAAGCAAAGTGTTCCTACCAAATACAGATAGGAAACAGGAATTAAGTTTCTTCAGAAAACCTTTTGCTTTTCTTCCTCATATTATTAAGATGTTGAGCTAAACAGAGGGAATAAGAAAGCAGCTGATTCTCAGAAAAACAACACAGCATCATAGTGCAGTTTGTGTTAAGTAAACAATCAGTATGGTATAATGCCATCATAAACCTTTTTTAAAATAAATCATATAACTTCCTGATTTCTTTGTGACTTTAATCTTCTACTCTGAGCTGCAGAAACCTCTATTTCTGCAACATAATTTGCAGAAGGCAGTCACTGTTACTCAGGCAATGATGGTTTGTATTACTTCTATCCACCACAGTAAATTCAGATTGTGTACTCGCTGTTTTCACTGCTCATATTACCCATTCCCATTGACAGCAAATCAGGGTTGGCAAAAAAACACAGGGAAAAGGTGCTAGGCTGCATTTTAAGGGATTTCACATTTCAAAACCTCAAGATCTGCCACTACAAAGTCCTGCAGAGGTGAAGATGCTTATGCCCTGATGTTGTGACTACATAATATTCAGCTGTATGGATGAAGCAGAACTATCCTGAGAGGATTTATCCAGGTGTTTGAGGCTTCAGTTCATTCCCATGTGAAGTCTTGCTGGAGGCTGTGTGGTCCAGAGGAGATAATTAACAGGTGTAGGAGGTACATTTTTGCAATCAGTGCATACCATGGTATGGGAGAAAGAAGTTTCAGAGAGAGAAAACATCTTTGATCTGGAATAGTACACAAGAGTACACAATAGAACATAAGAGTTACCTAACAACTTACAGTATTTGTTCCTAGATTCCACAGTGAAAATGAAGTCCTGTTTTACTTTACAGAAAGTGTGTTAGTTTTTTAAGAAATGTCAATGGACTACTAGACAGGTAACTCCTCTTATCTATTAGTAGTTCCCTTTTGCAGCTCTTCTTTAAGAGAAGCTATTGTATAAATCATTCAAAAAAAAGACATGAATATGATAAATATCTTCTATCAAAACACAAGGTTAGTCTTGTGCTAGACTTGGTGAGCAAGACTTGGGTAGGAGTGGGAGGTAAGCTCCGTTCATACAGATGGCATAATAAAGGATAACAATCCTTTGATTTAAATGCTTGAGTGTTTGTCAATGTCTTGCCAGTCAAGCAAAGAATTATTCAAACTGCCCCTGGCAGGGGCATTTCCAGTAATCTGAGCAACAAATTAACTGTATCTTTTATTTATACCAGGATAGCAGCTAGCATTTCAGTTCAGGCTAACTGTATGCCTGGGAGGGTGTTCTGCAGTACCTAAAATTGCTTCTTTAGCTAGTCAGCATATTCAAAACATTCTCTTTTTGCATTTTACAGAGAGGAAAATGTTATTAGTTTAATGAAGTGATTGTTTAGAGAATTTAACCTTGTAAAAACAAACTTTTGGGGTATAGTTTGTTTCTCTTGAAAATTTATATTCCTATATTCCTAAAATACTGCTTTGGTATTGTTGACAGCCTTGTTTCATTAAAATGTAAGGAAAAAGTAAATGGGCTTTGAAAGTTTTAAAAGAAAAATACAGTTTCAGGCTTTAAAAAGTCACAGTTTTATTATTACCTTCGGCACAGCGATCTTTTTTATTTCGTGAGGTACATCATCATCGTTTTCCGCTTTCTAACTCTTGAGATACATAGTCCTTTCATCAGCAGCACATCTAAAGCAGAACATGCTCATATATTGAACATTTTAAAGGAGTCCTCTCTTGGTTCATGATTTCGCTATCTGACTTCCAAAACTCCAGGCATTTCTCCAGTTGGAAAAGTCTCAATTTAAGTACGTGAAGGTTTAGTGTTCACAGTTCTCCACAGTAAAGGCTCTAAGAGATGCCAATTCAGATTACTCAGCAAGCATCTAGATGCCAAGGTTCAGATGCATAACCAGGCATTCACAAACAAGAAGTTGTTGGTGTAAATCAAAGAAATTTTGTAATGCACCTGAGTACATATCTCTCCCCTGTCTTTTTCCTTTCTTTTTTTAAACTTGTTTGGACTGGAAAACAATATATTTGAGTATGCTTGCTCCTGGATCTGATTGAGTACTGCAAGTGTTCTGGTGACCTCTCTCTGTTTTTTTGTTTGTCTGTTTGTTTAGTTTTGATTTTTACCTGCTGAAATGCTTGCACAAATCAGATAAAAGTTAAACATGACTGGTCACTGTGCCATTACACAACAGAAGCATAGTTTTAAAAATACTGCAGTGTTTTGACTGATAATTGGATTATTTGTCTACTCTCTTTATTTGTGGAAGCAAGACTGATCCTTTAAAAATACAATAAGCAAATTTTTGTTCAAAATTTGTTCTTTAATTGCACCATTGTACAAATATTTCAGAATCTTTCATAATCTGTACAGATCTGTACAGAATCTTTCAGTGTCTCCTTTATAAGTGGCCACCACTGCTCATACTTTTCAGCCACCAAGTCACAGGCACTTCATCTCAGTTTTCCTCTCAAAAGAGGAAAGTAGATATATCTCTCCAGGCTGAAAGCAATACTATATCTTAGATCATATAAAAATCATGTAGCTGCCCAGTGGAAATGTTACTATGTCATGAGAAAAAAAAAAGAGTCTTAATGCTATTCTGGGAAATAAATGTTATAGCAAAGAATAGAAAAGACAAAAGGGACAGCGTACTGTTTATTGTGCTACAGAACTGGATAAGTGGTGTCTGCTTCAGATCTTGCCCTTTTCAATATTCTCTCTGTTCTTTTCTCAACTTTTCGCTGGAAAATACCCCTCCACTTATCCCTCTTATAATCTAAGAATTCTCGTATCATTTTCATGAGCCCTACAGAATTATGTCCCTGAAATGAGACTTTGTCCAGAATCCAAATGTCTGAAAGCAGAATCATTAATTTCTGAATAAAGATCAAAGTTTTGCCTGTGCTAATTCCTAAGGGGAGTTGAATTATATACAAGGTAACTGCCTTGCAGCATACATGGCAAGACTTTCTTTGCAGTCAGGTAAAAAAATAATAACAATTTCCATTCATGGTCAGCCACAGAAAGTTAAAATGCCTTTTTTCCAATGCTAGATTTCTATATACTTTGAAGAGGTCTGAAATATTACATTGTTAGAGTGTGGATATGTCAGGTACCAGCCCCAAACTGATGGAGACAAATCTCTCCGCAGTTGGTACTCTGGTGTGCTTTTCATTTGTTTTGTGGTGTAGTATCAATTTCAGGTTAAACTGGTCAGTTGGAAAAGCTTAAGTTCCTCAATATTTTTTCCAGTTTGCTGCCTGGAAATGCCTACTGTTTAGTATATATTGTACTAGGAGGATTTTAGAATCTTCCTCCACTTAATTTGCTGGAGGAAATGACTGCAACTAGTGCAATACTTGGGCAAAAAAATACTCAAAATAAATCTGATCTCCTTCTTTTGCTTAATCTTGTACATCTGGTAAATGTTATAATAGGTGCTGCCACCAAAAGTATCGCATGTGTATTGTTTACCTTATTTAATAATCAACACACAGAGGGTGCCCTCTCGGTACATCCTCAAGGATGCCTGCACCTCAAGGTACATCCTTGACTATAATGGAAAGGAGCTAAGCCTTTCCATTCAGAAAAATTCAGAAAGATAAGGGGAAAAGTGAAGAGAAATTAGGAATCATCTTCCCTTACCTTAAAGACACATTTGTTGACCTAACTAGGCCAACTGAATTTTACAGAAGTTAAACAAGAGTTTAACAAAATATAAAGCTCCTCCTCCCCCAAAATTCTAAAAGGATTTGTTTTTAATATGAAGGGGATTATTTCACTGCTAATTATTTAATAGTTGCCTAACACACAATTATTTGAAAAAAAAAAAAAAAAGTAAAATGTTATCTTAGAACTGAAATTATCTACTGCTTAAGGATTAGTGTGCATTTTCTCTCCAAAAGATGCATATTGCTGATTGAGACAGACTGGTGAATGAGTGTAAATGAAGAAATGAAACATGAATAAATGGATGCAGTCAGCAAATTGCAACACTGTACATGCAGTAGGCAATAAGCATTGGCAGGGCTTCACTAAGCCTACCCAACTTTAGGATTCAGTTGTTTCTTTGAATCCCTGCCGCTTGTCACCTCCCTTGACTCCTGGCTCTGCCTAAGAAAAATCTTAACTTGAAAGGCCATCCTTTTTCTCATCAGTCCCAGCTCCAGTAGAGGATTCCTTGATCATAGCCATTTCTGTGAACAGACTTTTGGTCTTCTATTGTACTGGAAAACAACTTCAAGTTGCACTGTGTACATTTCTATTCCCAGCTCCTCTGTAGTATCATTAGTGCTCTGTGACGCGTGAGAAGGTGAAAAACATTCATTATGCCATTACTAATTTGGTTGTATTAGTATCAGAAATGTCTCCACCCATGGCATATCTGTCAATGCAACTTTGTATTATACTGGTTAAATATAAATGCCTAAAGGAAAGGAAGGTGAAAGCCATAATGGGGTCAAAGTCCCTGGTGGATGCATGAGTCCAGGAGAGTGGGAAGAAGAAAGGATCAATCCATGTTGTTTTCCTCTGAGCTAGGGGAAGAGAGGCAAAGCCTTCTTGACAGAGGAGGGGCCTTTGTATGTGAAGATCTCAGGCTGGTTTATAAGGAATTGGCATCTAAAGATATTGGAGATGCATGTGAAAGGATGCTGTTGTCAGCAGGGGCTTGTATGGCTTAGGACATCAGGAGGACTTAGCAAATGAGCCAGATTTCTGCTGCAGTCCCCAACTCTGATTTTGCAGAAACTCTCAATATATCTAGAGTACAAGATTAACTGAAAGGCAGAACTGTGTAAAATGTAGAGACAACCGTCAAGAGGAGTTAGCAGTGAAGGGTTGCCAAAAACAAGTAAGGTAGGAAGTGATTTCTGACAGGAGCTGCTTCTGAAGAAACTTGATGTTTTAATAGTGTTCAGTTAAATCAGGCAGAGGTAATTAACAATAAACTGCTGTGTTAATGGTCTGGAAAATGCTACACTACATGTGAAAATGAAGTATAAAAGGGAATTGTTTTCTTATTGAATTTTTTTAAGAAAAGACCAAAAAAGACAGTTGTTGTTGATGATGATGAAGTGGCACAAAGGAGGAATGAAGAAATTGGCACAACTTCACTGGGAAATCAAATGGTACTTTTGTAACAGAAGGAAAAGCTGGTAGGAGTGGTAATAACGGAAGACTTTTAGAACAAGCTTTCAGAAACCGATGAGAGCTGGCCAAGCGAGCAAGCCTGCACGCTGGGAGTAGCAGTCCACCACGACAGGCAGAAGGGAGCCCAACTATGCCAAGGAAGGAGACTCATGTCAGAAAGGCAGAAGGAGTTTGAAACTGGATTCCAGAACAAATCGTGAGGACACTGCCACACATAAGCTACAGGCAAGTGATGGAGGTGAAACCGAAGTCTTGCAAAGATGTGTTGAGCTGCTCTCATGGAGCAGGTGAGTTAAAACAAGTGCATAGATAGGTACAGACTCGACTACAAGATACAATTTACAACTGTTCTGGAAAATAATATATTCATTTTTCAGCTAAAAGGGTGTTCAGTTACTGTTCTGATCAAAAATGTCCAGGGATTGTAACAAATGAATGAAATTCAGAGTTTGGCTTTGCAAATGTAGCAAACTAAGAATGAGAATGCAGCTGAAAAAATTCAACTACCAGATAACTACAAAATTACTGAGCTGAATGTCTCTCTGCCTTGGCAGAGGGATCAGAGGAACTGGGAGGAATATTCTCTGCTCATTTAAAGCTTAGAGGTGGAATGGACAGAGGGTGGAAATAAAAAAAGCTCTATTTGCAGACCAAAATGACTGAACTGAGTACTTACAATAAAGACCTTTTTCTAGGAAGAGTGTTTGCTGAGCTGGATGTTTCATCAGAGTTGACAAATATTCCGAGAAAAAATAAAACATAACATTTGCAGGCATTCAAGTGCATGTCTTCACTTGAAACTCTGCATCTATGGGGCATTATTTCAATTTGAACAGCTTCCAAGATGTTTAATTTGAACATTACCAAGAAAAAATAAGCTTTTTTTTTTTTTTTAACATTATGTTGGGTACAAAGGTCTAATCAGGTGATATTTTGAACTTGGGCAAAGACATAAATCCATACAAGTGGATGACCAGAAACTTTGAAAAGATTTAAAGATTTAGAAATAATTAGAACTTGGGGTACTAAATCTTAACAGCCAAAAATTAAATCCTTGTGCAGTCACGATTGTTACCTCTACTGCTGTTATATAGAATAATGGGACTTCTACTGTAATCTTCATTAGATAAAAGATTAAGCAGTCATCAAAACTGAAAATATTTCCAAAGCTGGAACAGGTATTGATACGATACATTAAGGGAAAATTATGAATGATAAAGAAAAATCAATTAATGGTTGCTGTGACATATAATATTAACAAGAAAAAGCACTCAAGAATTTAATGAGACAAAAGAGTATATCATTTAATGTATTCAGTGACATTTTCACACTAATTAAAAAAGGAAAAAAGAAAGATCTCAAAATAAAGGAAAGGCAGGTAAATTTTGACACGAAGTCTTTAAAAAGTGCCATTTTTTAATTATTCACTCAATAAGAGAAGGAAAAGGTCATTCAGTTCTCCTGACACTTCAGACACTTTGCACAATTCTTAAACTTTTTTTTTTCTTTTTTCTTTTTTTTTCCTGTATAGTTTTAAGTGCTCCAGGCAGTGAGAGTCCCACCACTTCTCTTTGGAAACAGTTCTGCAGCTTCATACATCTCGCTGTCAGACAGCACTTCCAAATACTCTGTCTAAATATTTTGTATCTTAATTTCCTTCCATTTCTCATAATTATTATACCATTTACTACTATAAATAATTACTTTCTGTCAATTCTTGCAACCTCAATTAAAACCATTGTCCTTTCCCCTAATTTGTCAACAGATTTCTGGTAAAATGATATCCATAAGCACAACATAATGTTCTGGGCATAATGTAATAGTATGTCTATGCCACCCGCTACATTTCAGTACAGAGGTACCAGAGTTTCAGCACAGGGGATACTGACAACTATTTTAAAATAAGGCTTCCTTTTTCCCCAAGCTTGTTCAAAAGTAGCACATATAAGCCTGAAGAAATCACTGTGTTAACATATAGTTAAAATGCTTTGGATAGATTTGTTTGGTTCAAGAGTGTGCTGCACAGATATGTGTCCTAAAGTTTTGGAGGTTTCCAAGGAAAGTAGAGATCACACCATTTCTGCACCTAACTCTTAGATGTTCTATTTCATGGAATTTAAGACCTCAAATTAAACATCTAAACTTCCACACATAATTCACAGAAAGAGCTATTTTATTTTCACTGAGAAGCATCCCAGGTTGCAAAATGATCTGAAAATGAAACTCTGAATTCTGCAGTCATTTTTGGTAGTTCTAATTTCAACTACAAAAATACGACATGATCACAAAATTATATAAGCATAATTTTGTAATGTATTTACTAAGGATTTCATCTTGATTTGAATTTCTATTTCTAAGAATGCATAATCTTCAGTTAAGAAAAGATCTCTACCAAAATTCTGACCAATATCAAAAGAAATCCCACCAACTAGATTATAGATGCTGGATTGCCTTTGGGAGCTGCTTGAGTAAATAAAGTTGCAGAAGGCATCAGATGAAAACCCTTCAAATGAAAAATGGTGACAAATATTTCAGAAAACAGAAAACACAAAGTTAAAAGAGAAGGCATGGGAAATGTTCAAAAAGGCATAGGAAATAAATGTGGAACCCAAAGGACAATA
The DNA here is from genome assembly GCF_003342845.1 of Nothoprocta perdicaria. Classification (NCBI taxonomy): domain Eukaryota; kingdom Metazoa; phylum Chordata; class Aves; order Tinamiformes; family Tinamidae; genus Nothoprocta; species Nothoprocta perdicaria. The sequence continues at coordinate 704,954 of NW_020455496.1, read as the reverse complement.
ATCATCTGAAGGGTTACCAAGGTCACAATAATATACTTTAAAACAGCCTGCAGACAGTGCATAAAAGCTGCTGTAAACATTCAAAATAAGCTAAAAGACTTATCTGACACAAAGATGACGTTGAAAGCAGAGAATCTGTAGTTCACTGTTCCATTGTGACCTTCTATTATTCAACATTGTACTTTTTACTCAGACATCATTCCCATAATAATCTGTTGGCTAAAGACTGGAAGACAGAGGTAAAAATAAAATATTCTCACTCAGTTCACCAGAGAAGAGTATATTCTTACTAATGTTTTAACTGAGAGCATCCTCTTCTGTCTTGCAGTGAAACTGTAGTGTTTAAATTAGTTCACATCATTACTTGATCTATGCTGACATGGATAGCTTCATTCTACAAAATTCTGTTTTGCTGGTTTTGGTGGGGGATTGTTTGCTTGTTTTGGTAGCATAGAGAGCTGTTTTGGTTTGGTATGGTATTTTGAAAAGTGTTTAGGTATCTTTCCTGTAACATTAGAAATTTATAGAGTGCTCACTCTCACTCTGCCTTCAGCAGGCACAGGATTTTGTGGCTGTTTTCATGTGATGTCAGGAACAAAGATTCTTGAGTTGATCTGCAATTATAAACTCATGCTGTGAGGATCACTGTTGAGAAAGCTACTTTAAAGTTCATATGGGTCTACAGTAACATGATAGGGAAGCTATTAAGATCAGCTCCAGAAATCAACCAACTTCGTAAGTCCAGGTTGTAAAGGAAGAAACTCTTGGCTTGCAACCTTTGTTTTCAAGAATTATCTGCCATGACTTGAGTCAGATCAACATGATCCTACCAATATTTAAGTTTCTTCCTATGCAGTGGTGTTATCAAGCAATTTCTTTTGTGAGCAAGTTCACACTACAGACCTCCTACAAGGTCTGTAGGACTATCCTGACTTTTAAGGGTAGTGTTTATTAATCAGTAAGGTAGATGTGCATGTAGAGGGTTTTTTTTTTTTTAATCTTTCTTTTTTCCTTATTAGTGCAGTTTGTTCCAGCTTTAAGATTATGTGTTTCTTGTGCTTATGAAGCTGCAGGCTACTATCTTCACCTCTAGCTACTTGTCCTCAAAAGAAAAATAGCAAATGGTCAGTTCCTTTGGGGCAAGTCTGTTCAACAAATGGTGAAATGTAACTAGAATCAACTACAAAAAGAGGAGAACTGTGGGAATCCACTCCATAAATAGTAAGTCACAATCGTTATTGGCTAGATCTAAAGTTTAAGAAATATGCTGATACCAAATATTGAGGTTTATTCAAAGGCCGCTTAAGGTCAATAATCTGCAAACACATAAAGTGTAAAATTATTTAAATATTTTTGGCAGCAGCTATATAGAAAGTCAAGCAAACCAATCACTGCCTCGTGGTCTGGGGAGAGACAACCATGCATTAAAGACCTGCTTAATGTCTCAACTTGCAGAGCATAACACCTCTCTCAGAAGTCACACAATCTGATTTTGAACATCTGTGATGTACCTTAAACTTAGAGCTAGGGTCTTTTAAAGGCATGCATTTCTCAAGGGCAAGGAACACAAATACTCATTCATTTTCATTTGCTACTTGCTACTACATGTATTATTCTTTTCCTGACATCAGATTACTTAAAATGTTTGACAAAATAAATCACTGACAGTTTTTCAGTCCTGTTTTCTGTTTATGTTATTCTGTTTAGCTACCGTATTTTGATTTCTCTTGCAGCAAAATACTATTTTGGCTCTGAAAGTGCAACCTGTATGGGCTTCTTTTATTGATGTTGAGCTACACTCTGCTATCTATAAATATTTTAAAAGATGAAGGAGGTGGATTACAGTCCACCTACTCTTTTCTTTAGAGGAATCCTGCCTGTACAATTGCAGGAATGTTTGTCAAGTGAGGCTTGAAAGTCTCTCTGGGTTTCCAACAGCTATACAATAAGAACGGGGAAAAGACAGAATTGAGCCCATTTGTGTAACCATGGCAACAGGTACTTGGGTATAAAGCTTATCTATATAGGGTAGTTTCTGATTCCTGCAAGAGTTCACTCAGACATGGCTGAGATCTTTACATATTGCTTCTCGTTTTGCTGGGCATTGGAAACAGGGCTGTGCTAAGGAATGAATGAGCAGGTGGGCTGAATGGCAGAACGGACACAATCCTCCTTTTCTAAAGTGGAGGAGGGGAAAAAAAAAAAAAGAAAGAAAAGAGGTGTCAGTACTTTTCTAGTGATTAATATTTGACAGATTGATGTGGAGTTGCTGAGAGAAACTTCCTTTTACTGTTCCCTATCAAATTAGTGCCTTGCAGATCATATATATGGATTTTTGGGGAACTGGGGGTTTGTAGACATCGCATATGGTGAGAGGCATTATGCCAGCTGCGTATAAAAGGCTGGTTGATCAATAATTAAAAGAAACATATTGAATTGAGGTTAGAGTTAAGTTATTTGGGGAATGATGAATTCTCAGTGCTGTGACTTCCTCTCTTTTTTTGCATAAATTGTTTACTCTCATATGTAAAGCATGAATTCTGAAAGGACACTTTAAGTAGTACATATAAATTAATAACAGTTACAAACCTCAAAGTGTTTTTACTTTGGGTGAGATTTATTTAAAAAAAAAAAAAAAGGAGCACACCTTTTGCATAGAGATATTTATCCTCAATCAAATATTTATATTGTATTACAGACAGCCATAGGATCATATTACTAATATCCTCTTAGCCCCCATCAGGGACTTGAGGAGATTGTCTCCAAAACACTGTCTGCTTTAAATTTCAAGTGCTGGTTTTACAGCAGTGAGAACTCTGCCCTCAGACTCCTATACAAATGTCAAAGAATACAATACAATATGAAAGAAGACTTTTCAAAAAGGAGAAGATTGTTGCTTTCCTTTCTTCTTTTCCTTTTCTTCTTTTATTTCCTCCAAAAAGTTTAGCCCAATTAACTTATAGCTTCTGCAGAATTTCCCTTTGGTAAGAGTCATGGACAGACAAGTTTTGCCTTACAGAGTTTAAGCAGAATAAATAGGTCAAAATCAGGCTAATAGTTACAAAACCAATTATTATCTTTACAAAAGAACATGTGCCACTGATAGTACCTGATAGTAGAGTAATTCTCATGACTATAGGGAAACAAAAAAGATGAAGAGAAAGGCAGATAAAGAAACTAGATTTTTTTATCTGCTTTTGGCAAAAGAAGATAAATATTGACAATAATCACAAAACATCTAAAGGTTGAAGGAATAATAATAAAATGTAAACCTTTTGTATTCCTGCAAGAGAAGATGAAATACAAACCTTTATGAGGTAAAATAAATATCTCCAAAATGACAGTTCAGGAAGTCTTACCAGTTAGAATCGGATTTTTTTTATAGCTTTGGTATGAAAAAAAAGAGTATCTCTTTCAATGAATCCATCTGTAAGGTTAAAGTTACCTTTTGCTCAAGGCTAAAGACTACTTTTGGGGGAAAGTCTACTAGGTCACTAAAAAGACTTTTAAAAGGTCAAGTATGCACTCTAACATTTGAGTCAACTTTTCAGAAATCTTTTAGAAATACAGTAAGTGAGGGACAAACATCTAGTCTGACCGTAGAGCAGATAATATGTCACTCAATTGCTCAATTTGAGCAAGGGGATAAATAAAATTTCTTATGGTTGTCCAGAAGAGCTTCTTAGTTTGAATCCCCGTGTGAGCATAAAGACGACTACTTCACAGAAATTTATGATGGATACTTAGGCAAAGGGAGTTGATAGTTTTCAATTTATTTATACTCTTCTCCATCCGAAGATATGTAATTCAGTGTTCTGAATACAAGTTATCAAGGCGAGGATAATTTTATTTAATCCAGTTCTTAAATCAGAATTATATAGTCAAGACAAAACTTACCCGGCAAACGGGCCTATTCAGATAATTACACTTATGTGTAATGTCTTGATACGCCTTTAGTATTCAGACTTAAAAAGTTACTAATGCATCTATGGGAAGCAAAGGAAATGTTTATAAATGTTACCGTAGCTTGGCAGAAAACTTGATGTGAATTGAACAACTTGCTGCTACCACATATACTGTGTTCAGCATCAGTACAGTAAAGTGCAATGAGACATATAATTCTAATACAGCAAAAGTGGCATTTTGAAAATTAAGTTAACTGTGAGCAGCTAATGAGCATGGTTCATCCTACCTTTGGTATCCTTTAGTAAAGTGCTGGGGCAAAACAAGTGCGGCGGACTCTCTTGGTGAAAGTCACTTTTTGCTTCGCTATCTAGCAATGGGATTGTTTTGCACTCCCTGGATCCATTTTGCTCTTCTCAATTAACAATCATCTCACTGAAACTTCATCAAATTCAGGTTTTTCACCACATCCTCAAATGTCAATATTACTGTTGTGGTTTGAGGGAAATTTAGGGATCTACATTCACTCCCTGTTGTATCAAGGCATGGTTTAGCATTTTGAATTATAATGAGATGAGGCCAAAGATAATTAATCAGTGATAGCTCTATAGGTCTGATAGGACCCTGTCTTTGGTTGTGTGTAAATGACCTTAAATGTGTAAATGCAACATAGGCATGCATAGCCAGCTGCTGGTATGTTTCTGTATATAATTGATAAAGGTATTTCCTGACTTAAACTTGACTTTGCATGAAGGAGCCTTTAACTTAACATTTAGAGCAAACACACTTCTACTGCCCTTGCCTTTTTTTGTTTATTTGTTTTTTTGAGTTATCTTCAGGACTACACATATTTCCATGCAATGGGTCTCTGATAATTCTGCTGTACTGATAAATTGGTGAATTTGTGCTAGCTAATTATTTAGCTCTTAATGGATATTGAACCACCAAAGGTGTGGACACAAACTGCAGAAGTCTATGCATCTTACAAAGAAGATCATATACTGTTCTCTAGCTTTTGCTTGCTTTGTACTGAGAAAAATATTTGTCCCATTGTAATTCTCATAGTACAAAGATGACTTTCCTAAACTTTTTGGAGAAAAAAAAAATCTCATACCAAAAATCAAATTCCTTACATTCTGTCATGAATGTTCCTGCCATGTTCCTGCACCAGTTAAATCATTACAGTAGTCTCAGGTGTCTTTGTGCTTCCCTTTTGCAGTCTTGACTTGTAGCTAGTATTACAGCATCTAAACCTATGACCTTTCCTCTTGAAGAACATTCATCAATCCATGCTTAAACACAGTTTCAAAGAGCCTGAATTTAACCTCAGGCACTAGGCCTGAAATTCTCAACATATTTTCAGTCACCATGAAAACATGGTAGAAAGTTGTCTTTCTTGCCCTTTGTTAAGAGCTCCTGCAGTTACTTCTGCCTTTGTTGATTTGTTTTGGGGACCTTTATACTTGACAAAAAGTCGTCTCATTTCTTGTGAAGATAAGTAAATAGATAGTGACCTTAGCCATGCATTAGTACCAGGTACTAGTCATCTTCTGCAAAGGCAAGGGATGTTTTGTCCTCCTGGATCACACCATAATTGAGTTCCTTATATTCAGTGGGAATTGAAATGTGTTTGCCAGTCTTCTGATTCAAAAAATAAAATGACTGCTAAAAATTGTCCAGAATATATCTATTTATAAGTCAAACAGGTCAGAAAATTTTCATTGCAACTATTTATGAAAAAAAATTCTTATCTAAATTAAAAGTTTTAAATGGTATGTGCTCATTTGGACATTTTTTAAGAGCCTTATTCATAAAAATATGTGTTTTATAATACAGAAATACATTTGTTTTAAACGAAAGGGCTTATGTTTTCATTGCTGGGCATTTTTTCAATACAAAACTGATCTTGTATGTAAAAATACATTTTGGAACATTCAAAATGTTAATATAAAAACAAGTAGTCATTTGCATCAAAAGAAAGATTTCTCTTGATCCCACCTGAAGCAATGCTAATCTTCTATTTTTTGGATCCAATTAAAAAATGCTACCACTGAATTTCCCATGAAAAAGAAAAGCATATTCCAGTGCTTGATGCACACAAAATACTTAACTGCCTAAGCCCACAGTTTGTTACAGATAGAGTTAAATCAATTTTCATTTTTAAAAAAATCTTACTAGACATGTATATTGCTACTGTCCACAATAAGTCAAATATTGTCCGTGTGTGTGAATATTACATACTCTATGTACCAATCCTATGCAATCATACGTTATTGTACTCTTTTGTCTGCTGATTTGGAGAGAAAGTGACTGCTCAATATTTGAATTTCAGGTGCAGTTAACGCTCTATTAAAAAAAAATATAGCACAGAGTTAACCAATGTGCTGAGATCTCAGCTCTCTAGTGTAGCTCTGCAAAACAATTAACAACTGCAATTGAATTTTTTCCTCTTTTTTTCCCTAACCTGAGGCTACATTTCCAGATACAGAGTCCCTAATCAAGGTTCTACGCAAAGGAGAGTGCAGTAGAATGGGTTTCAGTTTGTTGCCTAATGACAGGCACAAACAAATGTTTTCGCTTTCCAAACTATCTAGGTACTCAGGCCCATACAGAGGTCCAGAGGAAGCACAGGACTTCTGACTAGGTTTTTCCTTTTACAAGATGCCCCTTCTGTCTGTTGGCATCTTTAGCATGAGGTGGTACAGGTTCTATTAAAAATAATTAATTCATCATAATTCACACATATAATAAAAAGAAAATAATTATTCCTAATGAAGAAAATAGTTGATAATAATCCATTTCATCACTAAGGGAAAAACCAGGAAAGCTCATATAGTGCACCTTAATAAAATTGCAGTTGAGAGGAAAAAGAGTCCATACTAATGAAAGGAAACATTTTGCTTTAAAAGATGGGGATGAGAGTAATGTAACAGAAGTTATGGGAAAACAAACAAACAAACTGAGATTAAAGGAAAAAGGCTCAAATCTTGCATTATATTTGTGCTCAAACTTTCACGGAAGGAAGGTGAGATTTATCTGAATAAGATTTGAAGGCTTGAGCCTATGGATCTTCCGTGAGAAGGAAAGAAAACATGAAAAGTTAGTAGTAAAAATAAGAGCTATAGATATGCCTAGAGAAGAAGAAAGGTTGAAATAATAATAATAAAGAAAAACTGAAGGACCTTTCTCAGGAATGAAGGAAATAAATCAAAAATAATTAAGACCCTTGCTTGGGGCTAGATAGTATAAATCAAAAAAGCCTTAGGTTGCAAAGAAAATTTAATTTAAAAAAGCCCTTCCTTGTGCCGAAGATTTATCATTTTTAAAGCCCAGTGGGGCCAGAATACTTTTTTTTCCCTGAACTCCAAAGAGGTGCACTTCTGCTTCTATTGATAAATCCATTTTACTTGTATGCTTCTAAGTCTTCTGAAATATCAAGACGTGTGTTCATCCCACTTTTCTTTTATCTTTGGGAAAAGCAAATAAATAATTATCCAAATGTCTTAATATCTTGCATCTCATTGTTTTCTATGAGAATAATTAGATTCGGAGAAGTAAATTTTGAAGTCACTTGTTCCGAGATATTTCTAATTATTCTCCATGGTGACTATTACCCACTTACATCTCCCTTCTCCACAGTCAGTGTTAAATGCTTTTACATAACTGAGGCTTGCAATCAGGCAGCACTCCCAGCTGATAAGTACAATTCTGTACTTATTATAGACTAATTTTTAATGTTAAAAATCTAGAGCAAGTGAAGAAGATCAAAACTCTCACTTGCCATCCTGCAAAGAAAACTACTCAGGTTGCATGAGGCAGAATTTCAGTGAAGTCAACGGGGCTGCTCATGACTGGGCATGGGTCTTGGAAAGGCAATCAGCAAAAGACACAAAAGGTCATAACTAAAAGCTCTATTAGCAAAATCTGTAATATACTGATATTTGAGCTTTAAGACTTCTACCTGGCAGGTGACATATGAAACAGCATATCACAAAGTGTAAAAGGGAACCAGGACAAGAATAGGCTAAGAAATAGCAGTTGTGAGGCTTTCTGAATTTCCTTCTGCTTTCATTTCTGTAAGCCAGGCCTTCACTTTAACAAGAGCCATGCAAGACATGATTACTGTAATTGTTCAGGAATATGAAGCAGAAAAGCAAAAGTAAAAAGGAGAAGGGCGCAGAAGGAGAGTGGGACCGACAGGTCTGTATGTCTGGGAGATGAGATGAGTTTCATTACGTGAGGCAGGATCAGCCAGCTGAGAAAGGCAAGGCTGTCTGAAGTCTGAGAGAGGAGACTTGATTATTCTTCATGATGAAGTACTTGAATTATAAGAACGGTTAGTGGGAGAAAACAATGAACAATTCGATCTGTCTGGGCTCAGAATATCTCCGATGATCCCTGGACACTAACTCATATCACCCTCATTGTCAGACAACTCCACCGGCTCCTCATTAATTTCCAAACCTGGTGCAAAATGAACTTCTTGATTATAAAACCCTCCATGGGCTTGCTCCAGTCTCCCTCCACTTCCTCTGCACATCTAGCACTGGCTTTTCTCTTTTTCCCTCCAGACAACACTGTTGGTGTGATTAAAAGCCCTTGTTTCTACTATGCCACCACATCACTTACTTTCCTGGTTTGCCCGTGGCTGTATGAACACGGATTATTAATAGAGCTCAGGCTGTCAGAACAGGAAAACAAACCACTGCTAAGAAACTGTAATGTGTTTTATTTTGGACAAAGAACAATTCATGCCTGAAGATGCATTTTCAATCCTGCAGCCAGATATGCAGGAGCTTAACAAATGTAAACATTTGTGTCCATGATCTGGCTGTTACTGTAAATGACTTCTCTTGAAATTGTAATTCTCCCCTTGTCTCTAATCACTGAAGAAGATGCTATAAAAGAAACTGGCAAAGTACTCATGCCTGAGAGTTAGCTCAGAGCTTATTTTCGTGCGCCAGACAACAGAAATCTCTAAACTGTGCATTGCAAAAGCATTGAAGGCTGAGCAATATTTTAATTTTTGAAAGCTTGTCAGATCACTGGGACTACTACTACATATCTGTTGCTTAATTGCTATACATCTTATTAGCTATCATGCCTTGCTAAGCAGCAGCATCTTTCATGTACATACTTAAGCTATTAATTTGAATTTTGATACTGCTAGATGTATGATTCCTTTGCACCAATAGGTATTTATTTTTAAGAGTACTATTTATTCATTTTCATCTTGATAAAAAGGTCTACAGATGAGATGTGGAAATGAAAATAGTGTTCTCAGAAACAAGAAGTTACTTCCCAAATATAAACCGTTTGTAAAAAGGCAGCTAAAACCAACTGCAAATTATGGTCACAGCCGCAAGCAGGCCTGGGTGAGAGAAATTCCATGTGAGAGGAAATATATTAATGGGACCAGCTTAGCTTTTTGTATCTAATGTCAGAACGGAGCAGGTGCTGCAGCCTCCCCAGGGGATCTTCCACTGAATATAATCTTTCTCCAAAGTGAGCAGAGGAACAGCACATTGACATACTGTTCTACTTACAGAAATGTCTTACTGCAGCCTCTCTATAGTCTTTATTATTACAAATGCTTTATTCTGTGGAATGGTTATATGCCATTCTTTGGGTAGCAATCGGGGAAAGATCCACACATCACCACCACAGGCCTCTGCTCACCCTGCATATGATCAACTCCCGCAATCTAGAGTGAAGTTTGGACTTGGATTTGGGAACAACCAATTAAAGTGTGTTTCAGGTCTCTCCCACTGCCCAAACACTGAAGATAAAAAAATAAATAACATACGGCAATTTATATTTTTCCTCTTTCTCACATTCACAAGAATGCAATTATCCCTAGAGTATCCCTGATATATAAAATACCATTATCTCTATTGTATGTACTATCCAAGATCACAAAAGAATTGTGGGAACTGAAATGACTCCTTTGTTCCAGTCTCTGTCACTACTGAATGTCTTCATAAACATTACAGAACAATAAGCAAGAGAAGTGTGAGCCCTGGAGAGGCACCATACCAAGCAGGACTCTTCGTATTATAGAAGAAAACGACTGGTCTAGATCTTAAATGTTCAATCACACAAATGAACCAGAGCTGCTAGTTTAAGTGCTAAAGTCACCTATGAAAAGTGACCGGTTATCTCGGAATAGGTCAATTCTCTAAGACCACTTTGAAACCCAGTCAGAACTGGTTGCTCCCATTGTGCAATAAGTTGGAATTTACACACCGGATGAAGTGAACATCTGCCACATTACTCGGTTCTAAGAAGTTTCTTGATAAAATATGAACCAGAAGAGTGTCGGCATCGTTGTCCCTCCTCAATATTTCAGCCCTTCCTATGGAGTATCATTAATGTTGTCCTCCTTTCACTGCTGATATTGGTGGATAATGAACAGGATATTAGCTCTTGTGTCTCCGTGAGCCACTGTTGCACCATTTCCAGTTACAGATGGCTGATGTGTCCGTGTTTGCAAGAAAACTTCAAGGTACAGAGCCTATCCTGGAAGATATTGCATAAGGGATGTATCTAGGCTGAACTGTAATTTTGGTCTGACTGTGGTAGCCACGCCCTATTTTATCCCTGCTTTTGAAAGCAATTGTGATGGCAGCATATGGGATATAAATATATATCTTGTAGGCTGGATTTTATACCCACTTGAAGATCCTGGGGGTTTATACCATGAGATCAATACAATGTTTTCTTTGAATAGAAAAAGTTTTCAACCTGCCATTGACTGGCTGTGACTTCATCCACAAATTCTAGTTAGAATAGGTACAGAAATAATCTGGGAGCACCCTACTCGAAGCACATGTATGATAAAGAAATTTGAGATTTTTCCCATCAAGTGGGAAGACATAGATTCTATTCCCATAAAATAACCAAATCTTTCAATAAAATGAAACTGGAAGGTATTGCCAACAGAGAACTGTAATACATATCACATATACATCACAGACAGCACCTCACAAGTTGAAATAATAAAAAATAAAAAATAAAAATAATGAAATAATAAAAATGCAATAGTACAGAATACAAGGCTACAGACCCGGGGAATAAAATACTATTGATTTCCGAAATAAACCTGGAGATCATGAACTGGAATGACAGAAGAAAATAAATTGGTGCTCATTTTGAACACATTATGAATATCATTCATCAATGTAATGTCTATGCAAAAAGTTAAGAAATCTTTAAATGTAGCCATCAAGGTATTCCCCATGAAACCTAGGAAATATTAAAGCTATTATAGGAAAAAACAGATGAGTTCAGTGAAACATGTTCTACTGCCATTATCACAACAGTTTACCAAAATGGGAAAACTTTTAGCCATTTCTGAAATAACCAAAACCTTTTATCTAGACAGAAAACATTCAAACCACCTAACACAGTACTTGAGCTAATAGAAAATTACATAACATAAAAAAAAATTAGAAGTATATACACATATAGATGTGTAGAAAGAAAAAAAAATGAAGATATAGCAGTCCAGAATGAAAACACAAATAAATATACGTATAAATCATCCTCCAGTACTGTTAATGCACATTTCAGAGCAATCTGTAAGATTTTTCCTTCTGTCCTCCTACACGGAAACATTAGTAGCATGTAATAAAAAGTGTCCATTATTTATTATTGACAAACAAATTATGCACATGCTCCCCTAGAGTGAGAAAACTGGAGATAAGCAATCTGAAAAGAGAGAGCAAATATAGCAAAAATCTAGTCAAAAAAGAGAGGAATCCTTCAGTGATAAGAGAAACATAGCGATACAAGATAAACAGCCACCCGGGAGTTAGACAAATGATTTGGAGATAAATTAAATAGCTTCCCAAGAGAGATCAAGCCTTGGTACATATTTGCCTGTAGCCGTTCAGAAATGATACGTAACTCTCAGTGGCCATTTGTAAATGGCTCTAGCTAGGCTGGTATGCTCTATTTTATTAGCTGTACAACCTCATTTTTGTTTGATTGCTTGTTTCTGTGCATGCATTAGGGGAGAGAACATTTGGGATTTTCTGAAGTCTGCTGTTTACTCCTCTGGACTAGATTTTTCTCCAGGCTCACAGTCACTTCCCTTAAGGTAAATGTTTCTTTTATTTTTTTTTTTTATGTTGCTTGCTTGGTTGGTTTGGTTTGGATTTGCTCCAATTTTAAGAAGTTTCTGTCCCGAAAAAAGAGTGGAGGGGGAAAAAAAGATTTCACATCTCTTCTGAGATCTTAGATGTCAGAAAAGGCCAGTGCAATTCCCCGCTGCAATCCTGGATCATCCTGACTTGACTCTCAGGCTACAGAGTTTACCCTTATTTTGCACTACAGAGAGCCTCATATTTGAAGATTCTGTGCATGAGCATAGAGAGTGGGACTTGCATTTAGCAGAAAATGCGATAAGAAAGTGGCTCTGTCAGACATTGGGGAAGGCCATTTTATGTTTTGATGCATTTTGGAGCCGAGCAGCTCTGCAATACTCCCCTATTTAATTAGGCCTCTAGCATTCTGTAAATCCCTTTTCCGCGTGTGCTCCCTCAGCAATTGTAATCTTAATTCCAAGACACATGTTCCACACCTTGGAGCGTTGTCAATAGCGTCCCTGTTCTCACAGCAGCAAGCCATAAAGTGCATATTTGAATTTACTAGTTAGAGGTAGCCATCCTGGTGAAGTAGGAAGGAGGAAAGAAAAGGAGAGCAGATGAATAGTTGGTACGATATTTTTTGTTATTATTTTAGTTCAGTAAAGCAGATGCAGTGGGAGTGATCAGTGGGGATATATACAGATTGAAAACAGGCAGTAAAGTTAAAGGACTAAACAGCATGGATGATTCCTTTACATTTTTCGGAAATAAATATTTGGCAAAAGTATGCTCAGGAGGGTTCTTTAAAATATGGCAGAGCTGTTTTACTAGGCAAGTAACTGCTCCACTATGTAAAGGACAAAACTGGTGCCAGCTATAGTGTATTTTCCTTGTATTTTTAAACGCATCTGTAAAAATTACTTCAGAAAAAATCTGATTGCAAAGCATCACAAAGCATCAAAGCTACTACTGGCTACCTACTTAGTTCCTCTGGCCGGTCACTCTTGAAATGTTGGTCTTAATGTTTGTTTGTTTGTTGGTTGGTTTTTAGGGTAAGATTCACATGTGAATCCATGTTTCTCTCCAGCTTTTCAGTATTTAACTTCAGCAGCTCCTGCCCCTTTGCGGCCCTTGCTGCAGGCTCCCTGACAGCTCAGGAATTCCCAGATATCGCAGGGAGTTTTCTTGGAGCGCCTTGCTGGGAGTAGGACTGAAGAGAGCCCAGGCACTCCTAAAAAACAGGCAATTTTTAATTAGGAGGCAGCCCTTAAGCACCCTGGTGTGACAGAACCATTAGTGTTTTCCAAGAGTCTGATCCAACTCCCACTGAAATAAAAGCCAGTTATGAGTATGCTTAACTCCAAGCCTTAAGTCAGATATAAATAAGCTTAATTATGGGCTCTAAATCAGTAATGAATATGCTTAATTATTTTATTTGTGCTAAGTCTTGTTTTCTTTAGGGTATTTTTAAACTTTCCTGGCCTGTTTTCAAAAATATTAAATAGTCAGTGTAACTTTCCATCTTTGTTTCTGTTTCTATTAATAAAAGGAAAAACACTTAATCTTTTTGGCTTGCAGGACAGAACAGTTAATTCCTATGTGTCATGTTAGTTTGTTATGACTGGTTACCTTATATGTCATTTTAATAACTTTATCTTAAACATCAGCTGATTAAAAAGAGGTAAAGATATTCGTATTTCTAGCAACTTTCTATAGTACTTTAAATTTTATTAAAGCAGTAAAAAAATACTGATAGCTTGAAATGCTCTTGACTGTGTAGCTACTTTACCCAAGCATAGCCATCCATAATCTAGTGAGCCCATCTTTTCTTAAGTATGAAAAGAAAATTTCTGCTGACTGCAGACATATTTTCTTACCAGAATATAGTTTACCTGGCATTTCCTTGAATAACAGAAAATATTCAGCAGGCTAGCTCCATTCCTCCCAGGGACAGGAAGGATTTGTGAACTTTCAAATATTAACCGGGTCTTCCTTCACGTGTAAGATCTATTATCTACAAATTTGACTTTTAAATCTTTGACTTTTCAGTCAATGACTTTTATCCTTTTCATAATTTTATTTCAGCATTCAGCAAAATATATCACTGCCCCTGAAGCTCTCAGCATTGATAATTTTCAAAAATGTTTATGATAAAGCTATTTGGAACAGATAACTGTATGAGAAGCGTAATCCATAAACTGGATTGAGACATATGTTATTTCCTCTCTCATGTTGTCAGTAATCTCTTCTGTCCTCCACTGTCTTTGCCTCATTTATTCTTTATCACAAAACCTCAACTTTTTTTAAAAATAAAAATGTTCCTCTTGTAGTTATATTGCATAAAATACATTCATCATTAATACAACAAAATTAAAAGTTCTTCTCTGCCTAGTTCTTCCATCATTTCTCAAAGCTCTTCCTCAAGACAGTTCCTTCCTAAAGACAGTTTAATATTTTTTCTATAAAAATTGAAGAAAAGAACTCACAGAGAGATAGTAAAAAAGCAGCTTTCTGATGGAAATAATTGTAAACAGGGCTCAGGTAAAGAGAAAGTTCAAATACTGAGTGTACAGTAGAATCAGTTATGCAGGTGAAGGACTTTCAAGCATATGTATTCATCATTATCATTTAGAAATGTTTGCCAGATGGCTGGAGTAGAGAAACAGATTTTCAGCTGCACATTTTGACAACAGCAAAGAAAACTGCTGCTATTAAATAGGTATTGAATGGTAAGTGTGAAGTGAGGAGGTCATTTTGGTTCATTTTGTGTGCTCATTACTAAGCAAGCTACCTTGGGAGAAGCCCACCATCACCATTTGGAGCTCTAGTATCATCCCAGCAAACGCTTCTGACTGGTACTTGAGCTACAGAGACGGCACTGAGTGCTCTGAGAGCCACCTGCATGTCATGCAAGGTCCCGTAAAGTCAAAGCAGCCACAACAATGTCATCCTGGAGGAATACTTTTGTAAGTGCCTCACTGAAGACCATAGGATAGAGAAAGAACTTAGGGTGAGTTGTGATAGCTAAAGGATAACCTAGTTAGCCATATTTCCCCAAAATCAGGGAATGGCTAGAAATAGTTCTGCCCAATCAACATAAGAAATATCCTCTATCAAAGTTATTACTGCTGTTGGAAGAATATTTCACGACCTGCTACCTTTCTGTTTTCATAACAGAGGAGAAAGCGTAACGTCTTTCACCGCAGGAGCTCAGCATGCGCTGAGGGACTCTTCAGCGCACTCCTCCCGAGAGCGCCCACGCGGCGGCCGCTCCGCACGCCCACGAGAAGCAAGTGCCCTCCGTGCATTAGCCGTGAAGGGCACCGGAGTCACAAACCCTCTCTGCTGATAGACTGATGCAGGCTTGATGTATGGTATCTTCGCTTACATTATTAGGCTTGCTACTCTTGCAGACTTACTTGTTACCACTAATTTTGATAATTGAGACCTATGAGGCTGCTTACGCTGCTGGTTTTTTTACCTTACTAGCCCATAACATACATCTATACTCTGTATTATAGAGCAGTATTTTTCAAATATTAACAAATTGCATTGGACCATATCTCATGATATGTAGGACCACCAAAAGTCCTCAGAAGAGATACAATCACTTTTCTTCCAGTTTATTCTGTTTAATTTATACAAGATGTAAAGATCCTAAATTACTTTAACCATATTTAAATTAAAAAGTGAAAGCTCTAAGCCATGCAACATGTTTCTTTGGGAATGAAATGTTAATATTGGAGTTATTTATCTTTCACCCATTCCTGTATACTTGCAAAGACTCAACCTCTCCCAAAAGCCACTCCACACTGTGTCTAATGTGGGCTGGTAGTTGTGTGTCCAGGAGATGAATATGTTCATACGTGAAAGCCATGTATTCTGATGGATGGCAGCTCCGGCTGTTCAAGATGGAAAGATTTCCATTTCTTTTCCTTACAAAACAGCAAGTTGGGCAGCTCCTTGCCACTATCCTTAACCAATCTTTCTCTTCCAAACATGTTGAAAATAATGATGCAATAATCAAGTATTTCATCTGAGCAAGAGAGTGTTCTTTGGTTAAAGGCTCTATCTTAACTTCCTTCAGTGCTTATTACCACCACTAGATATTTTCATCCAATCAGGTCAATATGACTACAGAAGTGGGTGCAGTTAGTGTTAAAATCCTGTGCTGTCACTGAAAGGACTGCAAATTATTATGTTTCTATATGGAAAACACAGCTATGAGTATTTAAGAAAGACCTTCCATCTGCATGATGCATTGAGAGTGATCAGTGAGAAAATACGTGCGTCCTAATGAAAAGCATGATTGCTGGGCTTTCTGCACGGCTTAACTCTCACCCCTGCTGAGTCTACCAGCCACAAAGATGAAATCCTCTCAAATTTCTTCTACTGTAAGGTCAGAAAAAACTAATTTATATTTTGAATCCCTGCAATATTGTTCATTATGCAAATCCTATTTAGTGAAATAGATACAAGAGTGACAGAAGTGATTGTAGCTGAAAAGCAAAAAAAGGCCCAAAGTTGCTGGTGAAAAAAAAGGCAGAAATCTTGAAGGGTGAATAGAAGGATATTTCTGTTCAGATGTTGGGAGACTGTTTTAAGAGCACAACTTCATGTTTTCATTTGTCAGATTTATTCCTAACTTATCTGAAAATAAAATAGCACGGAAAGTGCACCTGTTTAAAACATCTTCATCTGTTGGCAGGTACAAAAATTCGCTTTTGTACCTTTGTTCTTAGCTTAATAGCATGCAACTCCATGGTAGCATTGCTACTTCACAGTTCTTCTTTGGATCGTTTCTGTCAGTCAATTTGTTCCAAATGCCAGTATCCGTTTGATAAAAGGGCTGCCCTCCTTAACCAGCTAAAGCTCCTATTACGAGAAGGTGGCAGGCATGGCCCATTTTATTGTCAGGTTCCTACCACACATGTTCATATTTCCTAGCGTATGAACTCATTGACCTTGACAGACTAGATTGATTCACCCAGTTCAAGGATCACCTAGCTTCTGTGCTGAGTGATGGTTGCTAACTGCAATCTTTTTCATTTCAAGTTGATTTAATAGTGTTTCTTATTTTATAGATTATCATCGCACTGAATTATAAGTCTGTATCCTAATTCAATTTTGTCCTCTTTCAAATCCTTTCCTAGAACGCTGTTAATCATGGAGAATCTCTAGCTGCTGATCCGTTTTGCAATGTACTCATAAATATAAGCATTAAAAAAGACAAACAGACACACATTAGAGGGAGAGGTCATATATTATACAAATATATTAACCTCCCAACTAATATTATTCATTCACTCACAGACAAAGAACTATCTTCTGAGCAGTTCAGAACTTTTGGCCACTTAACCAAAAATTTAGAAAGTATATCAGAATCCAAACCTAAAATGTGACACAGAGTAAATTTTATAAAAGTGTTTCAGGGATACAGTTATGAAAAAAAGGATAGGAAAGAAGAGCCAAATATTAAGTTATATTACATATTCCAAATTGCTTTCATTGATTTATTTCATCTGTTTTCTTACATGATTATTTTCTGATGTTGCAAGGAGAGAAAAATTAGTTACAGTGAAACATTCACAAAACTGAGAATTGCTTTACAAATACAAATGGTTATTTTCCTAAGACATAACAATATAATTCCAGACATAAACTCTAATAATGGAACAAGCACAGGAAAATTAATAGGATAATAGAAAAAGCTCATATACGCAGTCATTTAAGAACCTCTCTGTACCAATATTCTGAATTTAATATCAACCACTTACCAATTTGCTTGATTCTGAATACAGCTTTTGGCTGGTAAGAAAAAATAAATCTTACAGAGAATATAACTGAAATGTGGTTATTACTCTTTTGTGAGTCAATCCACATCATAAGCTGCAGTGCAAAGTAGACACATCTGAACCACATGGAAGGGAAGCTATTTGTAAGCAGACGAGCTCAGGCTCTTGCTGCAGAACAGCTGCCATAGCAGGTAGCTCCTTCCAGGGCAAGTTACCTGTTTTCTGGCACAGAGGCTGAGCTGGAGGCAGAAGGCCATTTGGCACCGTACACTCTGGAGAAGCATCATGATCTCCACAAGGGTTGGGTGCCACATAGCATACAAACCCACCCGGACACCCGGATTGAATCTGCATCTTCAAATGCGCTCGCGGTCTGTCCGCGCTGTGACTGCTCACGGTGGCTTGCCTGTGATGAAGCGAGGTCTGCCCCTGCTACAACCAGAATCGCCACACATCAGCACACTAGACTTTCTTAGGAATAGAGAGTGTAATTTTTTCTCCCTGGTCTATCATTTCTGACCTGACACGCAACATGTATTTTAGCCTCTTGGCTAACCTGAATGCTATTTAGGTTTCAAAGTTTACTTTGGCTGACCTGTCCAGGCAAAGGGATGGCTGCGCTCTGCTAATCAAGCTTTTGGAAAGCCCACCTGTATCATACGCTGGTGGTTCCCAGCATTTGCATATCCACATTTGCCTTTTATTTCTGACTGACTGAGCTACCAGCTCCCTCAAACGAGCCATTTCACAGATTTCTGTCCTTTATCAGTTGTCCCATCCATCTGTCTTTCCCTAGTAATTTTCAGACTACAGTACTTTAGTAACATTTTCTAGCAAATTATCATTCCCTGGGGCCTCTTTGGCTGCTCCATAAAACTGTCTTCCTTATGTCTCATACCAGTGCCCCGTGCCATGCATCAGTGGCCTCCAGCTCATTGCTCTGCATCACTAGCCCTCTAGCCTGTGCTCATGGATATCGGCCCACATTTTAATTAGGATAAAACTGAATCTAAAGAAGGAGTGCATTAAGAAAAAATGTAAATTACAATCAACTAGTTGCAGGTGCTATCATTTTAGCTTAATGAGCTTTTGGTAGAAGGAGGACTTTACAAAGCACAAACAATTCTGGCTCTTGCTTTTTTATTAAGTTTTTTTGACAACAGCTAATTTCAGACTTAAAGAGAACGGACATCCAGTCATTCAAGTCTGCCTTCCCTGGACAATAATATACTCTTGTCCTGAATGACAGCCCAATGTCATGACAGTAGTTTTCACCACCTCCTACCCTGTTCACAATACAATATTATAAGCTACAATGAGAAACACTCAAGGATTCTTTCTCAGTCTCTGTTGTAGGAAGGAATTAATGAGGAATTGTCAGAGAGAGGCATATCCAATAACTTTGCGGAACTCACTAGCAAGGCAAAGGAAAGAAAGCTGAAAGTTGATCATAAAAATAAAACCCCTGCAGATGAAAAAAAAAAAATACATAACCCTAGAAAGAGAAGATGCTCTATACACTTTAAGCCAGGTCTCATTTCTCTCAGGCATTTAAGCTTCTGTCAGCCTTTATTTCTGTGTGACTCGGCTCTCAAAGTACATTTCAGGTCATCAGACATCAGTACTTTCTGCTTCAGATATCAGTACTTTCTGCTTCAGGAAATGCCAGATGTATGTTCTTTTACTTACTTTTTAATAGCTCTGTAAAGCAGTATGCAAAAAAATGCAAATGATGGCAGATATGCATGGTAGTTTTACATATAAGGGAGAAAATAGTTGTTTCTTCATAGTGTTGGTACAATACTTGAGTCCTTTTGTTGGTTAAAGCACAGATCTTACTCTCATTATTCTCACAGAAACAAAACAGAAGAGTATATTCAATAATAACTTCATTAGTTACTCTAGAATAAAATCCACAGAATTCAGAAGAAATATCTTTAATGTTAGCATAATTACCTTTTCAAGAGTGTTTTCAATACTTAAATATATAACGAACTAAAAGCAGGAATACTGGAAGGCTAATATGAGTTGATATTGAAAGTCAGGTCCTTTGCATATATATAACACATAATAACTCAGTTCTAAGGATATAGGACTCATCAGAAAGACTCCAGAAGGGACAGAACTGGTAAAAACGTATGGGAAAATAAATGTTCTAAAGGGAGCTAAAATTTCAAATGTCCTTTATTTTTTTTCATCACAACTTTACATTCAGAAAGGCCTAGAAATGATTGTCATAAAAATGTAAAACTTAGAGCGTAGTGTTGAGGAGAAGTGAGCAAGCTCGAATACTCCAATTTATTCACCTCAGTCACATCACGAAGGACAGCTACAAGTGGTGACACCTCAGAAGAGTAGAGAATAGTTTTGTCCAACTGAAATGTCTAGTATATGCTATGAAGGGACCTGGATAAATAAGCCTTATTTTTTTGTATTTATTCCAAAACTTTCACTGAGAATTATGTGGAAACATCCTCCATCACCCAGTGAATGGTGAGAAGAAAATAAATCCAGGGGCTGAGCCATGATTTTGAGATGTTGCTATGATATGTAGACTGGTTTCTAAAACGGAGAATGGGTCAACACACATCCTTCCAAACTGAGAAACAGAAAAGAGCTAACATAATACCTTTTTTATACATATACATATATATAGTTTGGAAAGGCATCATAACTGAAAGAGCATTCAAAGCCGGCAAAGCTGAGCTGGGCAAAGCTCAGATCCCCTCTTAGCTAAAATAATTTCTGTGAGAAAGCTTGGCCGATGATTCGTGTTGCCTTATCATTTTTATCCTTATTTTGTTCTCCTCCGTGACTTCCTTCCTCTTTGATCTTCTTTCATTCTCTTCCTTTCTAACTTTTCTCCATGTTTTCCTCTCTGCACGGAATAACATATTCTTCTCACTCACCATCTAGTCTCACAGCCTCCTGCCAACTCTACCCCCTCCCCAGCCAGCCTATCTGCAGAAAACGGTGTCTCTCTTGCTCTAATGGTCCTCAGTATCATTAGCCAGGCATCATTCATTACTCAAATCCAACCTTATTTTCTGCTTCAGTGGTGGTAGTTCTCAATTAATTTAGCAGATTTTAGACAAAATAGATGATATTTTAATGCACCATTTTTTTTTTACTGCCAGGATAAACTAGCATCTATCTGAATAGTAATCATAGAGAAAAATATACTTTTAGAATAAAAACAAAATCTTTGATGTAAAAAATAAAAACACACAAGACAAAACAAATGGAAATTACCACATCCTCTTTAAAAAAATGTTGTGTAGGTTCACACAAATTGCTCAATTTTTAAAGTAGCAAAGAATGATAAATAGCCTCCAAGCAATACATAACAGAGTGTAACATTAATGTAAGTGTGAGACCATCAGACGGAACACAGAAATGCGCATATGGGTGTAGATGAAAGATTTATCTCATCCAAGATCATTTCTCTGATGATGGCCAATAGAGGCATGTTACAAAAATATACAGTGATTTGCTCTCCCAGCTTCCAGCAGTCTGTGTTTCTTAAGCCAGAGGTGGTGCTCTTCTGTTCAAGAGTCTTAAATGATTTTCCTTCCATGACATTATCTCACTGTTTTTTAAACACATGTATATTTTTAGTATCTGGAGTGTCCTGAGACTGTGTTGCAACCCTTATAACAGGCTGGCACTTGCTGCAGTTTGACTGTGTACTACGTGGAATACTTCTTTCATTTATTTTTATTTTGCTCTCTGCTAGTTTCACTCAACACTCTTCTTTCTCATACTAAAAGGTACTGCAGACAATTGTTCCTAATATTGCTCATGATTTTATAGACCTCTATCACATCTCTCTCTCTAATCACTTATTTTCCAGACTGAAGATCCCTGAAAATTCCTCTACAAAACTGCTCCATGTGTTTCATCATCATCTTCACCTCCTTCTGTGTCTTTTCTAGTTCTACCAAATCATTTTTCATGTCCAAGAACCTCCATCAATGAGCATACAACAAGATCAACAATAATCATAGATCATATATGGTATTAGGAGCTTTATGACATTTTCTGTTCTCTGACTACATGCTAACTTCTTCTTTGTTAGCTATTATTGAGCAGTGAACTGATCTTTCCATAGAGTGATCAAATACAAATACTGAAAGGCAGCTTCTGAGTGCAAGAGACCATCCCTGAACATTTCTTTCTCCTGTGAATTTCATTTATATTTATGGACATTGAATGTCACCTGCCATTACATTGCCTAGGCAGTGAAATACATAAACAATTCCTCATGATCTTTTCTTCTCGGTTTATTATCAGCAGCACAGTTGGTCAGTTCTTCCCGTTTCTTTTTCCAGATCATTTACGAATATGCCAAACATCACAAGCCCTGACGCTGTTCCCTGTCAGTCTCCAGCAACAGCCTTTCTCTGCTGAGTGAATGTTTCCTGCCTTTTGTTACCCTTTAACAAGTTCTTCAGTAATAACCCTTACTTCCAGCCCAACTTAGTGTCTTTCAGACCTTTCGGTAAGTGCCCTTGTGACCTTCGGAAATTCAGGCCCACAGCATCAAGTGAATCTGCTCTATTCAGATACTTACTTCCTCTACAGCATGAAAACAGACCTGAGTTATAAATTGCTAGCCACAGCTTCCCTTAACAAAAGCTATCCTGACTCTTCATTAATACATAATACCGTATATTAAATTCACATATGCAATATGCATGGTGAGAGCTGATTCTCTGAACTAACTCCTTGGCACTCAGTAGTGAATTTGGGCATGGAACAGGGAAAGAAACTGCTCTTGGCAGTGTTTTCTTTTGCAGACTGGCAGCTAAATTGGATATAAGGACAAATGGTGCGAGGGCTCTCTGGCCAGGTCTCTGGTGAAGCACCAGCCGTGAGCGGGGAGAGAGAAGGGACTCTTGTGTTGCTGCTGCGTTTGTGCTCTCTACTCCAGACAGTACAAAACACACACAATGGCATTTGGGATTGAAGCACAAAATACTAATTTAGTAGAGAAATATATAATAAATTACTCTGATTTGCAGGAAATCCTATATAATGTGTGCATGCAAATATTTTATTTTTAACTTTGGTCCATGTGAATAAGGTTGCTCAAATATTCTAACGGAATAGTTCTTTCAATCAAAACCAAAAAAAAAAAAAGAAATCAGTTTGTGTCATTTACGAGCAATGCATAGGGAGTTAAGATTGTACAGAAGGTAATAGAATAATTAGGTAATGATAAAACAACTTCTTAATATGGAAGCTTAATTCTGTATTTTGTATGTATTAGAAAACAACTTTTATTTAATGTAAATATACTGTATCCTGTATACAAAAGAAAATACAAAATCATTCCAGATTTCTTCACTTTTCTAGACAGGAAACTGTTTTCAATTGTATATTTACTGTGGGACCAACATAATAACATGTGTAGCCATTCGAAAGTATGAAAAGGTCAGCAGAAAAATATCAAATATCCCTCGTTGGCATGAAAAGAATTAACAGAGAAAGAAAATGCAAAGACATAGCAATATATAATGTAAAGTATAAAAACACAACAATATTGCCTATATTAATCTGACTTTAAGAACATTGCTGTAGTAGACTACTGCTATTACAGTAAATGCACTGATGTAAATGTACACACTGTTCCTGGCCTTCGCCAGGGACATTGAACTTCATCTCTGTTACCATCAGCCTTTGTAGATAAAGCACAAATATAGAGGAGAGGAGTTTTACAGGAAATCAGGCTCCAAAGGTAATCAAGGTGAATCTTCTCAGAAAAGCAAAACTAAATATTTTACTAGACCTAAGAATTCCCATCAAGACTACTCTGTCCCGAGTACCTTTAAAGATCTTATCCAAGCGCTATCAGCAAAACATCTCAGCTGATTTCACCTGTTCTAATAAAAAATAAGCAGAAAATTAATCTGAGATGGTTTCTAAGGAAACCAAGATACTAACGACAGAGGTCTTTCTAAACCAAAATCCACATCTGGAAGGAAAATCAGAAATTAGAGCAGATGCTGGATGAAAAAAAAAATAGTGAATGTGTTCCTTCATATCATGCTGATGGGTAAAGGTTTGTTTGTATCTGTAAGTCATGGCCAGGGCCTAAGTGTATGGGAGAGATAAAGAGCACTTCATTTGGGAGGTAAAATCCTTCCTGCAAGTCCAGCATTCACTTTACACAATTAGTTTGTTCTTTCCCAAGCAGCAAACCAGCTCTAAAAGCTACTCTTCAGAGAATGCAGAGCCACCTTCTTAGCAACTGGTCCCATAAGGTTTGAGTCGCTGCTACCACGTTTGGGCTTACAGTTAGATTCAGAAAAAGGAAGCAAATTTCAGGATGAAAGTAGGCAAAGTGAGGCATCAATTTCATGCTGATGGAGTGGGAGCTCTCTGGGGACAGAAGGATGATTTGCCCAAGACTATTCTCTGCTATCTGACAAAGGAAGTTCAAAATTGCAGAAGTCCATTCATTTCTGCTTCATTAAGAGAGTGCTTACAAAGAAATTACCTAAGTAAATTGCCAATGGCCAGTGATATGAAAAGGTGTGAGTGGCCCAGGAAAACTGAGCATGAATAGCTGTCTCTGAGAAAAGCGAATATCCCACCAGCACTGGGTTCACACATTATGCTCAAAGCCAGACTGAATGTCACAGACTGAATATAAGCCAGGGAGTGCAAAACAGAAATTGCCAAAAGTGCAAAACAGAAGTGGCCAAAAGGAAAAAAAAAAAATTCTCATTTAATTATATTTTGCCCAGTTTCACAACATTTGTCCTTAACATATCTTATAGCTCTCTGAGGAAATGTAAGAATATTTCTTTAATGAGAAGTTGCCTGAATTAATGTTATTTACACATTTAACTGTTAAACAAAGATTAAGTTTTTAACGACGATATAGCGTTTATTACAAAACTTGAGCCTTAATCTGGAAAACATACCTCTTACCTCTTCTTTCGTAAATCCTTTCAACCATTATAATTAAAATGTTCTAAAATTTAATCTAAATACCTGCTTTCAGCTCGTGAAAGCTGTGTTCACCCAATTTAATTAGTTGGAGAAATACGAACAGTTAGTGTTCAGTTCTTACAGCTCGCTCAACAGAAATTACAGGTTTGTGTTATCCTCTCCTGCACTGAGGATCTTACAGTACAATAGCACCGATATGAATCAAATGATGCCTTGCCATCATACAAATCAAATGGCCATATTTGTCTTTTCTTTCTGTGCCTGCTGTGTACTGTGTAAAAAATCATATTAAGTGGTGTTAAGTAATAAACTCGTCTTGAAGCACACATTAGTTCAGCACCTTTACTTTACCGATGCAGTCTACATTCCTTCCTATAGAACAAACAAATGCTAATGGCATAAGAAAGTTTCTCATAATAAATTCTTGGAATATTTCAGTTTTTTGAAATTTTATTGACTGCTTCTTTCCTGACCCAGAATCCTCCACTTCTTGCTAGCAAAACTAAATATCAATATTGACTTCATCTATGAAGTAGCATAAATACGATTGAAAAAGCAATGAGTGGGAAGAAATTATCTGTACCAGGAGAGGATAATAGTAACAGAGCAATCTGATCATTTGGTTTTGTTTTTGGATTACACTAAGGAAGAACAAATGATTTTTGAAATAGTTGAACTGTTGCTGGAAGCCCAGTGAAATGAGGAGATTTCTTTCCTCTTGCTCTTTCTTTACCCAATCCAGTGATGCACAAAGCCATCGTGGTTTGTACCATTAGAGAGATGTAGCCGGAATAAATTCTTTGCAACAGGAACGAAAGTAGCAGCGTAATCCTGTTCTTTTGCTTCACCAAGTATTGTTCACATAGTCTATCAGCATCAGATGTGTCTCTATTAAGAATATCTAACATCTATCTGACAGCTTAATTGTGCATTTAATGTTGTTGCTATTACACCCTATAACAAAGCTGCCATAGGAGCCATTTTTTTTCTCACCAAGATAGGTTCACATTCTCAGTTTTGCAAGGAGCAAATGCTGAAGGCAGATATCTCATTAAAGTTTTGTCTCAGTTTGAAGTTTGAATTTCTCAGCAAAAACCTTTCAACTGACTTGAATGTTCATGAGATCAACTCCTACCTGGATTAGCATGAAGAAATTGCCTCATCCAAGCAAAAGTTATATTAGAACCATCCAAAAAGAATTCTGTGGATACTTTATTACATATATATGAATTAAGAAAGAGGTATTTTCCATCCCTTTTTATTACTATATTAATTCATTTAGATTTAAAATAATAAAGAAGTCCTTTCGGAGGATCTAGATGATCCATTACAACATTCATAATATAAAAAATCAGAGGGACATTAAAGTAATAATTTCAAAAAGAATTCAACATGTATATTTCAATTCCTTACTCTTTTACCTCTGAATGTCATCTCATTCTTCTTTCTCTGTAATCCTCACTTCATGAGGCATTATCCTTTACCCATTTTTTTTCCATCCGTTCCTACATCCAAATACAAAATTATTTTAAAATGACCTTGATAATTTTATGCTTATAAATTTCATTATTATCTGTTACAAGAGTTCTTTTTAACTTTCTCTGAGGATAGAGGGCAAGACAAAAGAATAATAGTTGGAAAATCATTTTCCCTCACCCTGGGCTTTTACTTCGACTAAAGCAAAAGGGAGTAGAGTGATTCCAAGTGAGAAATAAATGAGATCTCAGAATACCCATCCCATTCATTCAGTCCAGTTGGAGAGATGTTTTGAGGCATACTGAAAGCAAAGAAGTCAGACAAAGAAGAAATACTTTGACAAACAATAAACAATTTTGTACTATCTACTATTCAAGTATCCAGAACTGTGAGATTGGGTTAGAGGAGCAGATTATTTAATGCCTTTGATTTGCACATTGAACTACCTAATATAATAGATATTCACTTTTTTATCACAAAGAATGTCTCTGTGATTAAGAAAGCAAGTAATAATATTTATTGCATGCACTTGAAATGGGAGCACGGTCCTGCAGACTGTATATTGTATAAAATTTTCATCCACTCATCTAGCAGTCATTTTGCATTTCATCTCTTCAGAGGACATAGGAAAATAGTTACCACTTCTTTCTGAAAAAAAAAAAAAAGCTACAGAAAACCCTAGGTGAATTGCACATTTACACTATATGGTTATCAATCCCTTCATTTTCCAAAGATCAACTCTCTACAGCCCCTCTGTCCTTTTCTCATTTCAGGAATGAGGCTGTATTGTGTCATGATTGCTATAATATTCAAAGTATTTCAGTAAATTTTATTATTATAGTCCTTTCTTCCATGTATAAGGAAATGGAAACCAGGGCAAAACCAAGTATCATTCTCTACTACCAATATACAGAAACAAAGAAAACTAGAGCTGCTGCAAACATATTTTATTTCTAACAACCATGTTTTTTAAAAAAATAAAACCAATACCCCTTCTTCCTACAGATAATAGTTAGAATTTCATCATAAAACATCCCTGTAAAAACTATTTAATTTTCCACTACAGGGAGGGAGGATTTGATCTCTTATTAAACATTTTATGGAAAAGTCTAAAAGTGCTTTCAATTATTTATCTGAATTGAAATCTAGGCCTTGGAAACTGCTGGCATTACACACACACACATAATATTATCAGCCCACTGAGTGCTATTAGGCCATAAAATGCTGCTGTAGCAACATCTCTGTTACAGCTGCTGGTGCTCATGCAACTTTTACTACAGTTATAAAGCCATTTATTACATTTTCTTTATGATGCTAATGCATTGCGGTCTGTTATTTTATTGTTCCCACTGTGATAAAGACTGAAATGTATGATATTGTGCAAAAAAATACAAGCCTAGTAACATACTCTGCTGCATTAAAATTCTCTTAGATAAGCTTAAGAGGCTCATAAAAATATTAACAGAGGATACCAAAAGGGAAATATTTGGTGGGACATTTTCTTTCATTTATTTTATTGTTCCCCACAGAAAGTTTTTTAATTGTGCTTTGTCAAAATATACAAAGGATAATATGAATGTGACTTCTTTTCTTAATTATAATGTCATCATTGTGGAAGAACGTAATTTGCAGTATGCTGTGAGGAACGACGACTAAATAATATCTAAATAAACACTGAAAAGGAGAAAAGCCATTAAAAATAATCATTTCCTTATACCCAGAGGTATATAGTAGTAGATAATTACAATTTGTTCAAATTGTCTAAATTCACCTTCTCCTTTAACATAATTTTGTATTAAGATAATGCAACTCCTTTCAAGGAATAATCAATTCACTTAATTAACTACTACCTGGTGCTAAGGCTCATTTAGAGACTCACCCACCAACAGTACTATAATTCAAATAAAAATTCATTACTGTTTAGCTAAAGTGGAATCTCCAGGTTATAACTTGGAGACTCTTCTGAATGTGGATTGTGGGTAGTTCATAGAATCACAGAATCCTTAAGGTTGGAAGGGACCTCAGAGGTCATCTAGTCCAACCCCCTGCTCAGGCAGGGTCACCTAGAGCACGTGGCACAGGGCTGCATCCAAGAGGGTTTTGAAGATCTCCAAAGAAGGAGACTCCACAACCTCTCTGGGCAGCCTGTTCCAGTGCTCTGTCACCCTCACTGCTGAGAAATTTTTCCTTAATTTCCTGTGGAACTTTTGGTGCCTCAGCTTGTGGCCGTTTCCTCTAGTCCTGTCGGTGGTCACCACTGAAAAGAGGCCGCCCCCTCCTCCTCACTGCCTCCCTTGAGGTGTTTATAGACACTGATCAGGTCCCTCCTCAGCCTTCTCCAGACTGAACAGGCCCAGCTCCCTCAGCGTTACTTGTAGAGGGTGAAAGAAGAATAACGACCTGGGTATTTTCATAGCTGTGTTAAGGCTGTCTAAGAAATAAAATGCAATTATAAAGGGTCTCTGATTGTAAAGAGTACTGATTTTACAAGATGTCTAATTCCTTTTTCCTTAAAGTAACAATGGATGTACATACGTAAGAAGAAATACAAGAAGACTGTGACACAGTGTTTAAAACTGACATATCAGATAACATCTCATAGAACATAGACATCCAAGTAATTTCTGTGGTGATGACGACAAATCAATAGGAAGCAATAAAGGCATTGAGACCTTGAGGTGCCCATGGAGGTTAACCAACTGCTTCGATGGAAGCAGCAGAGGAACTCCACCAACGAGTATGTGACATGCCAGCTTTTCAGGACACTTTAGAAAACGTTATATTAGAACAGGCCAAAGAAAGAGAATTTTATTGCTGCAAAAACTTTGAAACTCAGTTTTGTCCATGTGGAATAATTTCCTTTTTTCTTTTCACCCTTTCTCACATAGAAGTTTTTTCTCTATCTGTTAGGAAGCAACCAAAGGGCTCTACGTCTCAGAAAATTTACCAGACCATTGTTACGAGTAGTATTCCCCAAAAATGTTTTTGCTCTGTTAAAAAAAAAAAAAAAAAAAAAAAAGTGGGAGAGGAAAATGATATAGGGAAATATAGCCTTTAAAACCTTCAATACAGAATTCAGTCTTTCAGTGACTGTGGCAGCATAGTTTACTAACAGTTCCCCAGCTCCCTTCTAAACACAGAGTATACTATACATATACATGCACACAGCATGCAAAAAGCTATATTTAAACTATAAATTGAAACAACCTTTGGAAACTTAAAGAGCAAATGCACTTCCTTCCTACTTGGTCTTCTTTAGAAACCTCTATCTTATTCTTTAATGTTATCTATAAGTTTGATTACGTTGCTAGGTTTGCCAAGGATCTGACCATTAGCTGCGACCCAAACCATCCCTGAGCCTCAAGCGAACATCTTTCTCCTCAGTGACATACACAAGGCACAAACAGAGAGAAAATCTGAGCTCAGTTTTTGCTTTCGTTTAGCTTTGCTTCACCACGAGCTGCAGTCGGGGTGACTCCACAACGGAGAGCTCTCCCTCTTTCACACGGCTGAGAGCTCTCCCTCTTTCACACTTCTCCCAGCGTGTCTGGCTCACGCGCGGGCTTTTTCTTCTGCCCGAGAGAAAGCCACAGCCCAGCTCAACATACAGGAGCACAGTGAAACAGATCGTGTACCCAAGGATTTTCACCCAGTAGCATAATATCAGCATGCAGCTATTAGCGTAGATTTGCCTTCGCTTTCTTATTGTGGTGGACTAAAATAACCCCTGCTCTGCGCTGGAAGAGTCAATCATCTGGGTTAATCTTGTACTCCTACATGGCATGGGAACCAGGTTGTACTGCCTCATCCCCCGTGCAAACACATTAGCTTCCTCAGACAGAAAAAGCTTCTCATGAGAGGACACGTCTAGCTAAGAGCCTTTAGCTCTTTGTTAAATAAATATTTAGTCTGTTTGCTTAAGTTGGATAGATGCAACCAGACTTAAGGGCTTTCAAATCCTGCCCAGAGAAATCTGGTTCTGCCTGCGTGTTCTCAGCTGCACCAGCTCTAGCTCTTAGTAGCTGTGCACAACATTCATGTGCGATATGGACACTCCTCCTGCATTTCCTCATCTCAGCCTTTAGCCTGGAACATGCTAAAAAGCAAAGGCTCTCTGCAGAGCAGTGGGGTCACATGCTGCTCAAGCCTATTTGCCAATGCAGCTCCCTATTGCTTTTGTGAATATCAAGCTGAATTCTTGCTCCAGCTTTCCCAACAGATGCACCCAGTCATGCTTCATGTTATTCCACCTTTATTATGTTATAATGAATCCTATTCTTAAAAGTGTCAGACACCATTAACTAGTAAATCTAACATGCCTCAGAGTAAAATAAGAATGGAGGAAAGACTTTAGAACTTGTGAAAAAAAATTAAGTGGTAATGCAAGAACAAACACAGAGACTAAATCTTACTTGGTGTTGCTTAGGAAAAGCACAACATGAAGAAGTGACTTTACAGCAGTGAATTTGTTCCATGCACATTTCAACTTTTTGCAGACTATTTTTTAGTAAAAAGAATGATAAATTAAATATTAGATAGCATAGCTATGCGTTTCTGAGGGCATATTATTATATACTTATCTCTTGAAGTCAGAGAAACTTAGTTCTTTGTGATTACTTTTCTTAAATGAATGCAATCTGTGATACACTTCTAAAATCTGTAGTTTTTAGGTTAACAATCCAACAAAGCTGCCAAGGGATCTTGGGTCCAGGAGACAGAATCCTGCACACCTGAGCCATCGCTCTCAACACGCTGAAGTAGAATAAAATAAAAACGGCAGGATAGTTCATAAAGATGTTGCTTTGAATATCTATCCTGGCAGCTTTTATCATGCTGCTGAAGTGGTACTATCTCATCATCAAGTAACTATAGAAACATCAAGAGAATGTGTGTTGCTGCTGGCAACATTACTAGAGCAATATTTTTGCAAATGCGAGTGGTCATCCCTGGGAATCAAAACAATAAGAGGCAAGAGCAAAAGAAATAATATCTGATAAATCTGGATCCTATAAAGTAAAACCGCTATGCTGAACAAAATAGTGGAAGCACATTTTTTGTTCTCTGAAGAATTTAGGCAGATAAAGTCTTAATAAATTACCTGAAAGGATGGCTATTAAAAATAATAAATTAGCAAAACTTGTCTTAGAGTGCAGACCTGACTGTATAACAGTAATGAGGAGTGCTAAGGGAAAAAATAAAACAGTCACCAAAGAAGCATCACTGGGAAGACCCGACGTCTGGAATATAAGGTGGAGAAGAAAAGTGACAGCTCAGTAATTTTATATATTGGCAGGAAAAAAAATTGAAACTTCATATTGCAGCTAGGCCAAAGTTGAGAAGAGCTGAAGCAGTTTATATGAAAAACAGAAGTAAATGAATACAGAGAATCAGTAATATTTGAAATCTTAGGCTAATTTGCAGGCTTTTGATTCAGAAGGCTAAAAATACAGTAACTATAATTTTTTGAAATTACTCAAGAGCTCCTCTAAGAAGCTCTACAAACAGCTTTTTCTTTAAGAAGTTCCTATAACACTTCAACAGAGTTAATGTGAAAGAAGGAATGCTCAATAGAATAAGTGCAGGATAGGACATAGTGAAAACTGAAAGCTCAAACATAAATTATTTGTGTGTTATTTGGAAGATGTTTATAAGAATCATCAGTTGAAAGACATTTGAGTTTTGAAAATAATATTTTTTCAAGACTAGAGAAGAAGGGTTAAGTGTTCTCAGAGAGTGGGAAACAATGAAGAATTATTTCATAGTGACAAAACTTGATTGAAGAAAGTAAAAAAAAACTTTTGTGTGTGTTGGATAGATTATAGAAAAACATATATTATAATGTCTTATGGATTATTTTTTAAAGTGCCTGAAATGATGAAGATTTTTTGAGTGTTTGTGGATTTTATGTGAAACAGCAAAGGTACTTTGAGCACAATGGTAAAATGTCACATAAAGGAAGATAAAAGCAAAGAATCTCCCAAGCTGATTCCTTGCTGTTCTGGCTCTTTATTGTGTCTCTTTTTCAGGTGTATACAGTGTGGAGACATTCAAAGGAAGGCTGCCTAATGACTATTAATGGGAAGCCTACCTCACACTTTTTTATATTGACAGCATGAAATTATGATTCCAGGTTAAGTTTTTATCCATTCTTGAAAGGCAAAAGAATAACCTTCAGGTTGAACCATGCTCATATCTTAAGGTACTCGAGCTGTGCATATGTTATAGCAGCAGAAAAATAAAAGGAAGTAGCAGAAAGTACATTTGGACACTGAAAGCATTTAAGAGTGCTTGAGAAGTAAAAAAGTTCATGATGAAGCAGGGAAGGATTCATAAAGAGTTCTTTAGGAGTTGTAGAGCCTCCTGGAAGCAGAGTTGAACTAGCAAAATACATTTAAGACAATAAATACATGTTTGATCTCAGGATTCCTCTATCCCACCCAGTTTTATTTATTGTGAGGCAGTTAGACAACAAGCCAGAAGCAGGAAAAAAAAAAAAAAAAAAAAAAAAAAGGAAGGGGTCAGATAACACTAAAGGATGTTGTAGAGCAAAAATATATAATTGTAGCCAAATATATGAGACAGGAGACCTTGGAGCATGCTTCAAAATTGAATGAAGAATTTACTTCTACTCAGAACAAGTCATTAGACAGAAAACAAAAAGATATACATGGACATAAATTAATGGGAGAAAAAGAACTACATGGACTTTCAGAAAAATCACAGTGAGATGGTAGCTAATTGTAAGTGGCCTGTCAAAGCAGAATTGAGAAAAGGAAGAGTTTTTATGGCTGCACAGAAACAGACTAGTCCCCCATAATGTTTTAAGGCAAAGATGGATGGGAAGATGTAAGTCCAGAGTGCAGGATATGCTGCCAGGCCCCTGGGGCAATTAGTGTTATTGTAATTGAATCTACTGAACTGGCCGGAAGTGACTATAAATTAGTGCAGGACAAAACGAGCTATAACGTGTCCCGGCTGCTGCGCTGGCTGCTCTGCAAGAAGCGCTGCGTATAAAAGAGAAATATGTCACTGAAGTCCAGACAAAGCTGTAAAGACGGATAATGTATTATATATTACATATGTAAGATCTGATGATTATAAGAGAAAAAGGAAATTGCTGTCATGACCACTTGATGAGAATGTCGAAAATTGCAAGAAGAGTTTGACACTATGACTAGTTTCTCTGGACCTGGACGCCTTCTGGGAATTGAAAGGAAACCCAAAGCTTGTTATTTGTAATACACTGAGAGATTAAAAATAGCAATATTCAAGATGACTGAATAAATTTCCAGTGAGTTCTCCAAGAAACATCAATACTGAAAAAAATGACATATTACTCAAGCCAATGACATAGAGATCAATGTTAGGTGCACAATTGTCAGTTGTGATATCTTTTCTCCACAAACACACTTACATTATAGTCTGGAAATAATACTTCAACTTAATACTTCAAATGTAGTTTTTATTTCCTAAAATGTAGGAAATAAATGTAGTTTTTATTTCCTAAAATGTATTAATGTGTTAAGAGCCACCTTTTATCTCCTCTGGAAATGGTCAAACAATGCTTTGTACACTGCAGATCCTCAACAACTTCCTTATCAGTTCCACCTGATACATGTCTCTGATCTCTTCCCTCCACACTCTTCCCAATCCTATTATTGGAAACTATTGTCTTTTGTGACTGCTAAAGGAATTGGGAGCAGATATTAGAACTCTTTCCTATTTCTCTTATTATTCTTATTGGATATAATTCCAACTGTAGTTTATTATACATGTGTTTCATAAGAGAACTGGAAATAAACCCCACAATTTTATGTGCTGATGTGATGTTATCCTAGGACCACCATACTTAATATTACTTAAATCATACACATGCCTAGAAGAACTAGAGAAGTGCTAAAAATTTCACATAGTCAAAAAAAAAAAAAAAAAAGTGTTCCATTAAAAAAAATCTGATGTACTCTCTAAAGAATAATGCACAAAAATAGCTCCCTGAATTTTAGAATTGGTCCAGGGTTTCCTAGATTCTGCCACATAACCCAGTTATTGATAAATAAATGTGCTGCACAATGTGAGATGCCATTTTTATGATCAAGGAGAGAGTCAGGATCCAATCTCCTCTTGTCCTGAGCCAGGGACAGACCTTTCCTATATATATCATCCCTCGGTAGCTGAGGTCCAGTGCTGTCCTTTTCTGTTCCAGCTGTTCCTGTTTGTGTAAGCAGTCATTGGAGAGGTCTTGAATTTAGGACAGCCAGTTCAACACCCTGGCTAACAACTAATTAGTTTGTATTGTGGCGTTAGTTTCATTTCCCACCTAATGAATTGTGATAGCTTCTTATTGTCCTGCAAAATGTATGTGCTTTAAACAATAGAGAGCAACTTCAATTAAAAAATGCTGAAAGAGATCCATTGCAGGATACCCATCTGTCTTTTTCTATGGTGTTCTCAAGGGTGGCGTGCCGAAATTTAAGCTTGTGCTTCAAAGCAGAGAGTTCAGCCTGCCTGTCCTGTGGTAGAGAGGCAGGATCTAACTGTGGTCTTTGGAGAGAGGCAAATCTGTCCTTGCTCGCTTCGCCCTTCTCCTTCCCTACATTTTGCAGCTTGCTTTCTGTCTCTTCGACATTCCCTCCCAAGGCTTCAAATCACAAATATACATACAGTAAACTAATCACACCTCCTGGCTTAGGCAGTCCAAGATAGATAAAATGCAAAAAATGCCTTGTTTTTAAATAGCTCACGCGGTAAGGATACAGCAAAAGCCAGGTAATTAAAGATTTAGGCAGCTCTGTACATGTCCTGGCAGAAAATTCAGTGTTGAGGCGCTTCAGGCATCACAAAGGAAATGCAGCAGCTGAAAGGGGATTTTGTGACTGCCGGTTCTGCCTAACATTGGACTTAGTAGCCAAAATGTCACTTTAAGAATCTAAATCTCTGTGGCGAATCCTGCCCCGAATATCATGAGGTTCACGATAAAATCAACAGCCCTGTGGCAGGTCCCATTTTCTTTCACTGGACCTGTTTAAATGTTTTATTAGATGGGGTGTTAATGGGTTTTCCTGCTGCTCTAGCAAGCTGGAGCTGGTATCACAGCAGTAACATTTCGGTATAGCAGATACCACAGTTGGCCCCACTGCTCTTTCCTAACACCCAATTTCTCATCTATCAGCCTTTAATGATATTATGTTTTATGCCATTATTATCCCATATGCTGTATGTCATATTTTGTAGTAGGCTTCTTCCTGATTATGGCCATCAGGAGGTGAGCGCTTATTTAAGCATAGTTTAAGACTAAGCTTATATTTATATATTTATATATTTATATATTTATATATTTATATATTTATATATTTATATATTTATATATTTATATATTTATATAGTGATACAGTCTATTTTTACATAAAATCCTCAACTTATAATCGTATCTGTGCCATGCAGAAAAGCAGAGCTCACAAGTTGATATGAGGAGACACAGGTGTAAGATAAGCATTATTAATACTCCATACACCTTATAATCAACTGTATACTTAAAAAAGAAAAAAAGAAAAAAAGTGAGAGTTCTCTGTTTCCTCCACAGAACAGCATCACCAAGCCTTAAATCCCTCACATGAAACTAATTTCAGAAGCAGATGGCTATATACAACTTTGATGGCCCTTCAGTTTCTTTATTGCAAATAAAATACTTGCTAGGTTTGGTAAAACAAAGCTAGAGCACAGCTGTCTTATTTGTATATATTTTGACTAAGCACTCATAATCAGCCCATAAATGATGCAACATTGTTAAAATAAAAAAAAAATTATTTACACTGTGTTTGTCATTCAAAGTCATTACTGAACATATGCACCCAAATGAGCAGACACCAGGTACCTGTCCTCTAGGGGCAATTCATCAGAGGGGCATAAAAGTAAACTACAGTATACTTCTTTCTAATAAGAGGAGCAATCCTTCTGACATCTAAAGAAGCCTAGAGCGTCATGGTATAATCAAAATTATAATTAACTGTCACAAGCCTCGAGCAAATGTAAAGCACTATCTGTTTTATGAAACTTTGATCAGACTGTGATTAAATTATTTCCAGAGATATGCGGTATGTGTCAGATCTCAATTATCCTGAGCTGTCTTACCTATAGGGAATTCTGTTTGTTCATGTTGTGGAGGAAGACAGAAGCACTATAGCAAATACTGTCTACTGGTTTTCTGAAGAGTGCACTGGGAAAGATAGAAGTGCATTCTGGAGGGGAAAGCAAATGTGCTTTTAACCTGCAAGTGCTGACTGCCTAATTGCTACAAGTGAGCAACAGCCACACTTCAGTGAAGCTTCACAGGAACAGAAGGTCTGACGTGGAAAAACAGACTATGGGGCTGAAAGGCTTAGAACTACTGAGTTATATTAACTAATATCAGCCTGTGAAACTATGTGCCATTGACCTATTATATTGTCGCTGTTATTAGGGCTGGACCTCAGTGGTTGAAATGCAAAAAAAAAAAAGAAAGAATAAATTCTCCATACACCACCTCACACCCATTGAACCATCTCTCTCTTCACTGTTTGATGTTCTCCATGGTCAAGCAGTCACCTTCCCCTTTCTAACATGATAGATTTCCTGGGTGTCCTTTCCTTTTTTTTATGTGAGCACGATAGCTTTGCTGTAGCACTGTATGCCAAATTGTGAGATATTTGCTCAGAAGAGCCCAGGTAAAATTATTTTGAATGTAAAAAATATTTGGAAAAGCTGCAGAGGACCTTGTTGGGCTAACATCACTCAGAGAGACTTTATATTTAGTTTATTCAGTTTTGTTATTTAACATTACTGCTGAAGAAAACCACATACTAGCTTTTTTAGTCTTAAAATGTAACATATTCTACAGTTTTATAATCACATTTTTTTAAGTTTAAATTATGAAGGGACAGAGCAATCTCAGCTCAGAAACTTACAGTTCAGCTCAGCAACTGTTGGCTTACAGAGAACAGATATACAGAAAAGCCAGATATGCCAATAAGTTCCCACCCAACAGCAGAAAGTTTGCTACTTCAGAGTAGCAGAGAGAGCACTTACTACATAATGCCAAAGCACAGGTCAATATTTCTCAATATTTATGAGACTGAGCCACAGTATATCAAAAGGAGCTACATATCAATCCATCTCAAGTGGAGAACTGGCCCTTTCTCTTTGGCAAGAAATTCTCTTGCCTGCTCAAACATCCTACATATTTAGTTCTTTAAAAGACAGTTCATGAGGGGAAGCCTAACTGCCAGTATAGCAGCAATTTTTAGATATTTTGCTGTATTCACAGCACAAAAGCAGTTACTTGCATTGTTCAGAAACTACTTCTCCAGGGCAGTTGCCAAAAATCAGGTTTACTTTATCTTTCTAACATCTCACAGACACTTCAGTGCATGCTTCACAGTTTAATGTTCCAGTGCTAGTGCTATATGCCATTTCAAATACAAAAGACACCTGATGAGGAAAAAAATGCAGACTATTTGTAATCATCTATACCACATTGCAATTTCTCTTGTATCTTCCCTCCCTCTCCTTAGTCCTGCCTACTTACCCTTCCTCATGGAATTCACTGCACCTAAGAGCATTTCTGCATTTAAGAGTTTAGCTGATTTAATTTTACTGCCATAGCTCTGCCACTAAAACTGTCCTCCTAATGATATAGTTATATTTGCAAAGAAATACTTTTGCTAGTATGTCTTATTTCAATGAGCAATATATGCTAAAGTGTCAAGAGCTGGTATATCTACAACTCTGCTAGGGTTTTGTTGGACTAACTGCCTCATAAAATAGCTAGGACATAACCCAAGTAGCTGTGACAGCAAAATTTTCTAGAGTTCACTCTCTATGTCTTCTTTTCCCTTTATCTAAATATTCTAGCTTTTCCCTAGTCTTCTTCTATGTCATCTATTCTGGCTTTTCCACCTTTCATGAGTAGCCACCTGGGAACACGATGTAGGAGATTTCGTTGTTCATGGTTCATAACATCAGCTAAGTTTCCTACACTTCCAAAAAATATGTATCTTCCAATACAAAATACGAAAGAAATGGAGACTAACAAACTGGAGGATGAAGGAAAAGGATAAAGGGGACCTGGGCATCTCCATGGCTGCGACTATATCACACACTCAAGGATATTGCCAGAATCAGAACTGGGGATGAAGGAGATCTCTGCAGGCTGAACACTCATGTTGTTCCCCACATAGGTTGGCCTCAGCCCTTTGGCAATTTCCTTGACACTCTTACGGGTTTATCAGCATGTAACTTTTGAAGGTTTGATAGCACATTTCCTTTCAAAGGCAGCTCCATTGCTTTGGAGGTGCAGGAATCTAATTAAAGCATACTACTCTCTTGGACATCTTTGTAGTTAATAATGAATGTGAGAAATCAAGTATTCTCTCCTCATAATAATGACAACAGTACATTAATGTCAACTATGCATTCTAGGACCAAACCTACACAAACCAAAATTCAGAAACAAAAGAGCAAGGAGTTTTAATAAGAGGGAGTTGATCTGAAGTGGACAATAGATTTTCTCAGCTGCATCTACCTCATAAAATTTGGTATCGCATTTATTTTGCTGCACCAATCTGTATAAGAGAAGTGGAGATCAAAATTCTGCCTCTAATCTCCCTCTTTCCCGTTATTGCCTGCCTAAATGTGGGAGACATAGTTAATGTATGTGCTATGTCAAGTTTATTTTTTCTTCTGAGCTGCTTCCAGCAATAAAAGGATTTGTTGTTTACACCAGAAAAGGGGATGGCAGAAACTTTATATTCTCTATCATTCATCCCAAGAGTCTTTTCCACAAACTAACCACAGGCTGTAGTATGATGATGGTGATTCAATTAGTTATACAGAAGGTGGTCAGATATCAGCATCAGTTGTCATCTCCCATGGTATGCCATTGGAGAATGGCAGAGGTTGAAAATATATCTAGATATCGTAAATTACTTCATTTCCAGACAGAAAAAAAAAATGGAAAAAAAAATCAAATTCAAGTTTCCTTAGGATGCAAATGAAATAAACCAGACTTAAAAAAAATAAATAAATAAATGAAAAATTAAATCACTTGGCTAAATTTACGTTAGTTATAGATACTAAAGGAGCAGGTTAGGAGCAGGTTAGAAAATCACATTGATTTCTGGTTACATTAGGAACCCTTCCTGTCCTCTAGTTTCTGCTTTAAAGGTCATAAATATCCTAAAATATAAGTCTCAAATCTGCCACGGGGGCATGGATGTGATAGACTTGCTTCACCAATGGAAAAGCTCCCGTGAAGCTAGAACAGGCTTCGTCTCTGAAGAACATTGACTGGACTCACTACAATTTTGCCAGTGATCTTAATGGTGTCACAATTAAAAGTAGGAACTTTAAAAGAAGGCAAGGGTCCTCTCTAGAAACCTTATTTCAGACTTCATGTAAAGCAAAGTGTAAAATGAGTGAAGAGCTTTTATTACAAGCATAAAGGTAAGTAAAGGAATTTCAGGATGAATGCTTATATATCTGCTTGCACTCAGACTTGTACATCCATCCTACTACAGTTTCTATCTGTAGTATCATTGCCTAATTTCCCAAAGAAAACTCTGTATTATAATCATATTTTCCTTGATCATAAAGGCAACCATTCTCTTAAAATACATATTTTTTTTTCTATTCTTAAAAATAGTCTTACAAACATGGATGCGTATGAGCAATCTTATCCTCGTGAATTGCTCATGCTCAGAATAAGAGAAACTTTAATTCAAAATGTTTAGCAAGACTTAATACAATTTCAATTTTATTTAAAAATGTTCTGGTGAATAACTCAGCAATTCGTGTGCTAGGGTGTGAACCAAGAAAATGATTTTTTTTTTTCTCTCAGTTAACAAATGTAATTATCCTAGATTCATAAAATCGTAGAATCATTATGCTTGGAAATTAAAACCTTTACCTTTTAGTTATCCTGGAGATTTATTTTTAGACTATCAATGAAGGCATTGATTGCTTTTTATAGAGTACCATCTGAATGCCTGCTAATATAGGATGGCAACATTCATTACATTAATATCTTTTCATCTTTTCTGTGACTCTCCAGCTTTATTTTTTTCTACAAGGATCTTTTTTCCTTAGAGATAAAGAATCTGTTCACAGCACCACAACTAAACCAGAAAATATGTAACTCCATTCTTTTAAAGTACTGTGGCATATGCAGTTGTATAATGTGGCAATAAATTGACAGATTTGCTATGGAGAATCCTGGTCTCTCATGGAAAAAAAAAAAAATGTATTTTTCAAAAAATATTTACAAGTTAAGGTAGAGAAATAGTTAGAAAAGTAAGTAGGCAGGAGGAAGCTATAAATAAATATAGAAGCAGATTATATTTTTCAATGGTGGGCTCTACCTTGACCTGGTATTGCTTGTCTTTGCTGTCTTGGATTTTTACCCACACCCGATTTGCACTGATAGAGAGCCTGGGGCAGTGAGAAGGAGAGCAAGGGAGAAGATGCCCCTGCACACTTACAGGTGTGCTAACCCAGGTCTTCTAACTTTTCATACATTAATAGCACCAAATGAGCAGTCCTGTTAACTTCAGCTGGGAAACTTAAAATGATGGCTTTAAGGGTCAAGCAACTCACCTTGGGCATATTAATAAACTATTTTAATAAATATGAATTATGTATATAACTCCCAGATAAAATATATATTAAGATGCTACATGCAATAACCTTATGTCAGCCTTATAGTGACATGAGGTAATAACCACATGGTTATGAAAAATGCTTTTAAGTTTGAAACTCCAGACTGGATGTAGCTGGTTTTTAATGGCAGATTTTTTATTATATAGATAATTTTTTCTTACTAGATATCATTGCTGGACCAAATGAAGACTGCGTAGTTGCTTTAATACCACACTCTGATTTTTAAATGATTAAAATTCTTGCAAGGGTAAATTAACTTTAATTTGGAAGCCTTGAATTCTTACTATGAAGGTAATTGCAAGATTTCTGTAAAGTTTTACATCCTTAAATTATTGATAGGTACTCTGCATACATTTTTCCTTCCCATGAAGAATTAAAAAGAAATTCAAAATGAATGCTATTATATGCTACCCTTGATGCTCTAAAACACAAAGTATTAAAAATAAATCCTGTTCATTATTGCAACTTTTGCAGGTGCATCTAGTCAGCACAAAGCAAGTGGCTTGTGTCTGATGCACAAGCCGGGCTGCCTATACAGTTACCACAAATACAACAGGTCTCATTAATAAGCTAATTTGATTAGACTTTGTTTCTTCAAAGAGGGAATCTATATGAGATTTCAATCCATTTTGACTCCATAGCTGTGCAGAAAGAGTCCCCTTACTTTGTTATTATCGATACCAACAAAGAAAGGATGGACACAGATGTGAAATTTCCTAAAGGGTTCTGTATTTAATTAACAGAAGTTAATTAATTACTTTACTTATCAACTCTGTGCCCCAAAATGTTGTAACTTGGTGAAAAAAAAAATGTGTTTCTCAAAGAAAGCAAAAATGTTCAATATCTGATTTAAATGCAAAATCAAATTCCTCCATAGCCATGGAATTATGACAAGACCCTACATTATATCAAGAAATTAAATACATATATACATAGTTGGTTTATTACCAATGAGAAATAAATCACTGTTTATATTATATTGCACTAACAGAATTAGAAGAATTGTGAAGAAATTGATTAATGGAACAAGGCAGCAGACATATTCCTTGTGGCAATGGTGGAATATGTCTCTGCATTTTTGCTGTTTTTCCTGTGATTTCTGTGATTTTTCATAAACTGTGCTTGATGGTTCTTCATTGGCATAAAAGGTTGGTAAAAGGTCCTGGTCCC
Organism: Nothoprocta perdicaria; assembly: GCF_003342845.1. Lineage (NCBI taxonomy): Eukaryota > Metazoa > Chordata > Aves > Tinamiformes > Tinamidae > Nothoprocta > Nothoprocta perdicaria. The sequence continues at coordinate 662,872 of NW_020455496.1, read as the reverse complement.
TGCACCAGCCACAGGGAACCTTCTCCCACTTTCTGCTAGGAGCACAAATACAGGGCCAGGTAGGAGATGCTCAGAATGACCAAGTGGTTTGCTCTAAGTTACAAAGTTTCTGCCAAGCCCACAACTGAACAGAGACCTGCAGCTTTCTGTCCTGCATCTCAAAAAAAGACTCAACTACTATTTGTTTTTTTCAGAGGGAACAGTATCAGAGACGCAAAGAAAAGGACAAAAGCACATTTTAGAAGTCTCTATAAACAACCCTGTTGTTGATCTCATCCCCCTAAAATGATCAGCTTGCATACTTTCCAAATCATCCAGATTCACATAACCAATACAAAAATATTTATAAATAATCGTGTGAGCATATTAAATGTCATTTGCTCAGCAGTATTGTCTTCATGCATGTCCATAACACAGTAAATTAAGAACTAGAGTGTTGCAAAGGTCAAGAAACATTTGAAAGTTTTGTTAGTCTGGATTAAGAACTCCAAATTTCAGAATCTTTCTAGTGAAACCTCTTGGCACCTAGCAAATCAATACTTCCACAAAATTATCATAATAGTATTTATCACTCAGTTCATGTATCACTCAATTAGTTCCAGAAGTATGACTCTTACATTCGTGGCTACTGTTGTAATAATATATAATACCTTCAGAAAAAGAACCTGGTATCTTTTTTAAAAGAAAGAACTACTGAGAAGTTTGGAGTTAGAACTGATAAATAAGCAATGGATTTGAATTCCTTTCACAAAATATTTCAATCCAGCTTGCACTCGGGTATCTTGTGCCAAAATTGCCCTATCAGCATACATATTTTTAGGTGGATTATGTGCATTATATTGCATTATAAATGCATTATTATATTGCATTATAAATGCATTATTATATTGCATTATAAATGCATTATAAGCAATTTACTTAAAATTATAAATGTCATAAATTGTTTTAGTAGATTTAATCTGTGATATAAGTATTTATAAGCAACACGATGTGAAATGCCAGTTTAAGCAAGCATTATAATGTAAAACATTCTTAAACACGTGTATTTACACATCAATCACATGTAATCATTTAACTGCTGATGTAGTAAGTAGTTCTAAGAATTGCTTCTTGATATGTCTTTTTCAAATCCTGTTCTTAGTGTTTCATAGACAGACATAAATGATTCTTCTTGCCTTCGTTAAATTTCAATAAAGATTGTATTGCAATGATGCATAATTGAATAATTGATAGGTCTTTAATATCCTGTTTAATTCTTTAAGAGAATGAATTAAATAGATTTTATGCAATGTGTAATGTTGTCTTGTTTAGCTGCTTTGTTACTTCCTCAAAGCGTAGCAGTTCTTTTATAGATCAATTTAAATTTCATAAGTATGCTAACAACTGATTGAGATTCTCACATTTTGAGATTCTGTTTCTAGAGATTCCTACCACATAGTCAAAATTATCTGAATTTATTTCCTTTTGCCCTCCCCACTCCATTTCTGTTAATCAAAATTCCTCAATATAGTTTGTCCAATATCCATAATTACCATATTTAATGAAGTCTCTACTATAAGATACAATCACTTGGGTCTCTTTATTCTCATTATACTTTTCTGTACTTTTTTGCTGCGTAAATATGATCCACATATTTGGCTTGTTTTCCTTTCCAGGATATAAAAAAAAAAAAAAAAAAAAAAAAGGCGGGGTGGAAAGTAACAACATAGGAGAATTTGACTTTTCTCCATTGTCATAATGTTGCTTTTCTGCAATAATAGACTAGAATGGAGTAGTCATACTTATCAGTTCCTTTTCTTATTTTTGAGTCAGGACTTTTATTGTCATTGTTTTGTCTAGCCAAGTTGTTTTGTAACGGAGCTGTTTATAGCCAAGACAATTATATAAGAGTAAGAAGAATTTTTCCTTAATGGCCAAAATTAGGGTCCCAGCACTAAGATGATGAGTAAGTTTGTCTGCTCTTGGTCTCCAAGGAAATCTATCTGCAGCTTAAGGGTTTAAAGTTGAAACCTTCATGCATATTTCAAGCCTGTTAGCTGAAAATATCTTGATAGAGAGACTGCAAACATTTGTCTTGAGAATCCAGACAGCCAGGAATTAGTCACCCCGTCCATTCCATTATTTTTGTTACTATTTGTTACGAGCTAATAAGCTAAAAAAAATGGAGAGGGAAATGGCTAATGGAGCAGCACCAAGAATGTAAGTAAAGGAGAGAGAGTGGAGACTTCCTAACCAATGGAGTGAGTATCCAGGGACTCGGGGATTTTACACCCAAGAGAGCAAAGTATCAGTTTGTTATGGATATATGAATAGAATAACTTACAGATTAATTAGTGTGGTCTGGCATCCAGTTTTGAGTTTCAACTTCAAATTCTGTGAATATTTTATATCAGCCCGAAAATGTTTAATTTGAGATAGGAGTTTTGAAACTGAAGCAAAGGACACTATAAATAACTCCAGTATATTGCAAGTGACCTATAGTGGAGCAGTCCTGGTCAAACTAGGAGAAACCTGGAAATCTCACTACAACAGTCACTGCACATTCAAGTTGCTGCTCTGTACCTTAGGCGTGGCGAGTCCTCAGCATACTGCACACAAGGATAGCCAGATACATTTAATGCACTCATTTGTTCCAGTATATCTTACATCTGCCAGCAGGTAGATGTGAATCTTTTTGTAAAGAAGAAAAAATGGGGACCTGCTCTGCTACATTCTAACTCAGTGCTGTAATCACAAGTTGCACAAGAAGAGGGCATCACCTTTAATTTAAAATAGAGCATTGGCACTACCAAATTTTGTAGAGAGCAGAAGTCTAAATCAATGCTTCAAATATGCTCTCAAAAACCCCAGTAGAGTAAGTTTTGCAGGTCAAACATACGAACATACTTAGCTCTCTTCATTTCCAGTGCACTTCCACACATCCTCAGCAGCAGTACATGGCACTTACAGCCAAGAAATCAGAATCCAAAGGCGTTCAGTTCAGAACAAGAGAGCACTATAAAGGCTGCACTGATTTGCACTAAGGGTTTCGTTACTCCACTCGTCTAGGCTCCAAAGGTGTCTAGCTCAAACAATTCCCTGGCTTTGATGCACACAAACTACTGTCTCTATTACTTAAATACTAGTACTTAATTCTTCCCTTGGACATGTCTCATGCACAATACCTTTCAGGCAGAAGTTGCGCAGGTCTGCAGTCCTTACTGAAAAATCTTTTGCACATAGTTAATCAGCTTTTAGCAGTTCCTTATTCTCCTATTGGAAGGGACAACCCACAAACCATCCCTGTCCATCTTATTGTCATTCACAATTTTATTTATTTCTAACATCTATAAATCACTTTTTTTTTCAGCTGAAGAATCCTAGTCTGCTTATTTATTCTTTAAAGTGAAGGTGTTCAATCTTTTTGGTCACTCTGGCCCTGTCCTTGTTGTGCTGTCTTATCTAACCTTTCAAATCGTAAAATAATCTGAGACCTGTATGAGCTGCAGTCCTAAAGACACAGACATCAGAATAATATTCTCTGTTTTTTTTTTCTTTTTCCTGTAATTTTTGGTACTTAATATGCTTTTTGATTACTATTGAGCATTAAGCTGATATATTTATGAGAATATTGCTGCTACAAAATCTCAATCCTGAGTGATCGTAGTCACCTCAGGGTCCATTTTTTTACGTGAAATTAGATTTTTTTTGCTTGTACATCATTCTATATTTATGTACAATGGATTTCATATGCCATTTTTTTAGACAGTCACTTATAATGTCCTTCTGCAATTATTCAGTGTTCTCTCATCCTTACTGCTTTGAATAATTTTGTATCATCAGCAAATATTCCCCCCTCACTGCTCATCTGCCTTTCACAGGTCATTTATGACTGTTGTGGATAGTACAAGTTCCAGGAGAGACTCCTGCAAAACTGCACTGTGATCACCCTTGATGTACGAAAGGAGATTTCCAGATATTTAGTCTAATTTAAAAAAAAAAAATCACTCTTTGTCTAGTCAATTTAACTGATGACTAATCGATATGAGGATGTGTCTTCTGAAATGGATTACTTTTAAACAGAATTGTTGACCTCTTCAAAAACCTGCAAGCAAATATTCCCTTTAGCATAGGTCACATGGACTCGCTTCAGGTAGGTTATATTTATCCACAAGCGAGCATCAATTTCTTTCGTTTTAGATACTTCAACCCTCTTTCAGAAAGTGCTCACTAAAGTAGCATTAAGAAATTCACACTTCAAATGTGTAACTATAATTATTATCATACAATCCGTTATGCTAAATTCACCTTTGAAATTGCTCGGTTTGGTTACATAAGATAAAGGGTACAGTGTTCTGAAACACAAACACGAAAAAGGTTATCAATATGCTCAATTCAAAAAAAAAAAAAACCCGAAAAACCTCTGAAATCAAAGCACAGCACTAGGCTGTGCTACCAGTCCCTCATCTCTTGCTCACATCTAGCTCATGCATATTCTGGCCAGCACTGAGTTGCTTCTCATATTCAGTGTATTGCTTTATCCTGCATGAGATCAAACACAACATTTCAAGTAAGCATTTAGACCATAAGCAATTATTTTTTCTGTCAGCTGCTTAAAAGCTCCTAAATTTCACAGAAAGCTTCCCATATGTTTCAAGATGTTGTTGCCATGGCTTCTGACATGATTTTGCAGGAACATTAAGACAACCACAAATAGCAGCATGGGGGGCTATTTTCTGATAGGATGTCTAATTAATCAACATTGGTTTTCATGATAGGAAAGCGAAATCCCGCACAGCTTTGCTATTTCACCTGACTCACAAGCCATGAGTGCTCTGGTATGGGATAAAAGACTGATACGTGTGAGAAACTGCACAATAATTTGCAAAACACAGATATCTGATTAGCTGAAGTTAAGCTGAGGCTGTAACATTCATTTTACATCAGTGCGACCAAAATCAGACCAGCAATCAGAGCTGTGCCCTCACCCACGGCACAGTTTATAGGAAGGCAGAGCACACTCAGAGCAGTCTGACCTTCTATCCCTGTGCTAATGTTAATAATGGGCAATATGCATAATTTATATAAACCCACATACATTGAAACAATGAAACCTGTTTTTTAAAACTAGGATAAAAGAAAATACTAAAGGGAAGATACCAGCTTTGATATTTTACACAGGCAGGATCCTAGTCAAGGGTGTGAGAAGTCTTACAATACCCTCATCACAGACGAATCAAGATATATTGTAAATCTAGGTAAGCCTACTCTTGTGAGATTTCTGATCATGATTTATGGATGAAATAGGCCTGGATGCATTAGGATGAATGTACAATTTTTCATGTTTTATCCAATGAAGCCCAACTGCAAAATATTTTTAAGTTAATCCATCTCTAACTGTGAAACAAGGAGTGATTTCTGAAGCTCTTGAGACAAATGGAAGGCATTCTCAAACAAGATAGAACTGTGAAGCCATCCTGCAAAATTTTCTATTTTGTGTATTTGCATATTTCATTAAAATGATGCCTTGAACACGTCATTCTAATAAACCTGATGATTTTTACTGTACATTGCTATATTTTACACTGACATGTAGTCTATAAGTCAGAAGAGTGACCAAGGCAATTTAAGGTGAATGAATCTAATTCGGGCAGCTTTATTAATCGGTATGTTTTAAGTTTTATGTAACATTATTTTTCCATGTGAGTCATTTTCCCTATATAGACATAAAAGAAGTCCCAATGCCTTTTATAAACAAAAACTGATATTATTGCTCTGATTTACATGTTTCTAATGCTTTTGTGAAGTTTGCAATAAATATGCCATGCGACAAAGCTTGTACCTTCAATAGATTCTGTCTTTGCTCTGTTTCAAAACATTATTGTCAGAATGACAGAATGTCATAATTTTATCTTCTCTGTACTTTTGATAAAAATTCCAAGATGAAAGTTGGAAAAAAACATATGCAGAAGGGCTCTTTCTGAGGATTTATGGCAAGATATCCTTGTAACTGCATAGTAAGCTTTGCAAGTCCTATATCATTCATTTAACATGAAAAAAAAACCCCTCTTCCTTGACTACTGGATAATTGCACAGCTGAAAACTCCCCCTTAAAAAAGGCACTTAAATGCATCAGCAATTCTGGTGTTGACATCTTCCAAGGTCATTTTGATGCTGTCTTCTGTAATTACTCATTTTCATGAAATACACATAGACGCAAAGTGTGCCTTAGTTTCCTCAGAGATAGTAGTAATGGAAACCTAACAGCATTTTGAAATGCTTACATTGTCACAATGGAAGTTATTCTGGAATTAATATGGGCATCCAGGGAAGGGGACAGGATGCTGCACCTGAATTTTAACTGTGCTATGACTCCCTGGACTTGTGTTCATTATAGGCTGAACTATGCACGCTATTCAGCTGTCTGCTAAACGCACAAATGATGCATTTACCAGAAAACCACATCAATCTTAAAAACGGAGACTCAGAATGTATCTCTAGACATCTTTGGAGGATCAGATGATTGAAGAGATGAACTAAGACACTTACTCAGGGGGGAAAAAAAAAAAAAAAAAAAAAAGGAAAATAATTAATCTTAAACTTCAGTGTATGTTACTTGAGCACTGAGCTCCAAAAGACTTATGAGTCTTATGAGATGAATGAGGCATGATGCAACTGACTGGTTCCAAGTTAACTGCATCAGATCTGGGACTTGACCAAGAAGATGCTGAATCCTTCCTTAAAATATGTGAAAACCACTGAGTGTCAATCAGACAGATCTTTTCCACATGTTAGTTCACCATCTATTTCCATTAGATACTGATATCTCACTTGAAGATATAAGAAAAAGGCAAATGTATGACTACTTTTAAAGGAATCATTCTGAGTAAGAGCCTACCTTTCAAAAAATTTGTATGACTATTGATTTAAAAAACATTTAAACGGTTTTCAGAAATCAACAGAAAAATAAAGAAATAAAAGAAGATTGAAAGAAAAAAAAGAAAAGACAAATATCTCAAGAAAATAAATCAAACCAAAGGCAAATAGGAAATATCTTGCTTGTTGTAAAGATCTGTTCTTTTCAGGTGTATTGGCATAGCCCCAACTCTCTATCTACTAGGTATTGCTAACATTTAATGAATCAATTATCTAAGTCCAGCTGAAACCATCCACAAGACAACCAATCTAAAGAATAAATCAAGTTGACTTCTAGATCTTAAAGTATCAGCCTGATTGGTAGCACCAAATAAAGCTGCAGAAAAATAATAGGGCTGATGAAGCATTCAAGTTGGTTTGGGAGATGCCAATAAAAGGTGATAAAGGCTGCACCAGGAGATCCTGCACAAGCACTAAGTCCCAGGACACAGCTGAAAGTGACCAAATCAAGCACTGAAGGAGTGCTTGCATAAAGCCAGCAGACAGGCTGCTGCAGGCCATTGCTACCATATCAGTGAGTGTGCTGATATGTGTAGTGTCATATGAGAGTAACAGACGTAGTCAGACAGAGATGAAGCCTGAGAGTGTCTACTAACCAAAATTTTGATCCTGTACAGCAGAGAACTGTGTCATAACACTGCACTGAAGACCAACAGTTGAAAAATTAAACTCTTTTGAAGAGAAAATTGCATGTTACTGTGCTATGAACCATACAAATTGCTCTGTTTTGCAGTTTCTTACATATAAGAATTTTAAGCAATGAATATGCAAAATTGAAGTGCTGAAATGCAAATGTATGGTTAACCCACATGGGAGGGGGTCATTATCAGGAACACAGGCATCACTACAAGCTAGTGGTTATCAACAGTTATCCTATCTAACCAGAAGGTAGGTTTAGACTTACTCATGAAAAGCAGCATTAGAATCTTCTCCCTCGAGCAGTGTCAAATTGAAATTTCACAGACTAACAATTACAAAACATTTTCATCTGTTCTGTACTGAAAAGACGAACACATAGCAGGAATGAAGGTATAAGCAGGTAAAATAAAATTGTTTGGTTTGTGGTTTATCTGTTACATAGCCATTAAATACAGTCATAGGATTACAGGATGGAACAGCGGCCAGTGGGCGCCGAATTCAGTCCTTTCAGTCAGAAACTGAGCCCCAGGGCAGCACGTTGTAAAGGGCAGTGTTTCAGAAACTGAAGCCAAGGATCTGTTAAGATCTGCCAGTTTTTTTTTGCACACCTGTATTTCTTACTTTATATAGCATAAAAAAAGCATAAGCCATAGACAGTTAACTGGATTGTAGACCGTCATTCTGCACAGAGATACATCTTTTAGGAGTAACTGTTGATGACATTACAGGTTGTGATAGGGAATCTTGAGTACTTTGTTCATGTCAGTAAAACAATGAAAGAAAACTATTGTTGGGCATTTATTATATGAGCAATCTGATATAATTCGTCAACCACAATGTTTTACAACATGTGGGCACTAACAGCACATACAGCCCAAATGCCAACATCCCAATATTATCCAGCAATTTAAAACTGCTTTAAAAAGAAGCTTATTGCTTCTGGATCCCTCTCTATTTGATTTAGCTCCTGCACATTTCCTTTTATTATTGTCTGTAGCAAAAATAAATCTGGAGTACTTTAGAAAACACTTTGCTGCAGCACAGGCAGCGTTTCTGACATCGTCTGTCTGAAGCAGATGGCTGATCTCAGAGAAAGCACCTGAAGAAAGAGCTGGTAGGACAGACCCTCAGGTAGTGTGGAATGAAGATGCGCCACTGCCGTCAAGAAAACACAGATGCAGTGATTCATTAACAGTTCCACAAGCAGAGTGATTATTTCAGTATTAAATCTGTGATCAACCTTTTTTTCCACGTTCACGGAAAATAAATCCCAGTCAAAATATTACCAGATATAATCAATTAATAACCAATATATTATACAATCAACACTGATTAAATAGCTAGTAAAGACATATTGATTAAAATCGATATATCTTTACTATCATTTCATGCTAATGTTAATAATGATGCCCTTGTTTGGATAATACTTGAGAGCAAATCAACAGCAATGCCTTCGGTGATTGATTACACACTGCACAAACACGGCTAACAATGTGTTGCTCACAGCGCCATAGGTTAAGGAGTATTTACACAAATTAGCTAGTAAATACTTAACTAATAATTATTTACATTCAAGATTGTTTCTCAAACCATTTCTGGAAAGCAGAAGTTGCTAAATTATTCAGGTAATGAAGTGCAGTTAACATATTGACCCGTTCTGTTCCAGAGGGCAGCAATTTACTGACAACGTTTATGAAAAAGGGAGGAAAAAGGAAGTTTGTTTGGACAACTGCAGCTGAATTTGCAGGAGTGAGAGTGAAAGGTGGGGTCTGAACCGGGGCCTTGGCTGCTGGGCCAAGTCGCACAGCGGGCAGGATGATGCTCCCCTGCCCAGGGAGCTGCTCTGCCTCGCACAGGCACTGGCTGCAGCCTCGCCAAGCCCTTGCCACGGGACAGGGAACTGCCCTTTAGGAGCTGCTCTTAACCACCTGAACCCAGAAGGCAATCCGAATGACATACTGTGGCTTGGCAGTTGGCTATAGAGGAAAATGTATTTCCCACAAATGTTGTTTAATGTCTTATAAAAAACACATCCCGTTGCACACATCCAGATTACCCTCCCAATTATAGGAAACACAGTTTCCTGCAGTTTACACAGCAGTTCTTCAGCATGCAGCCTTAATCCCACAGATTAAGAACAGATGTTTCATAGCAGTGCTATGTTAGAGATGACTGAATTAGTGCCAGGAGTACTAATATATCCACATGACACCCAGTCGCGCCAAGCCGGGGTCCTCAGTTCCCTCACACGTGTCATCATGTTTCCAGCTCCAGCAACACCTCTCGCAGGGCTCCGGGGTTTCCTCGCAGCAGTGCTGTTCTCATCACAGAGAGGCTCTCATGTTCGGGACCCGCTCCCTGTCGGCGCCCCTGCGCCGGGCGGGCTGCTCCCTGGGGACACGAGCGGCCAGCAGGGCCGGTGCCACCCCTGGGAGCCCCTCCACGGCAAAGGCCTGTGCGCACCTTGCGGCCGCTGCGCGAAGCCTCCCCAAAGGTGTTCTCAGGTCAGGTGACTGGGGCGCTTAACGTCTACAAAGTACTGTAAGCAAAGAGCCCGAGGTATGAAAACCTACAAAAATACCTCCCTAAAAACAAGAAAAAACCAATACATTCGACAACCTTTCTTTTTATTGAAAGTGGGAATGAGAATAAAATATTCAACCAGCTTTACTGTAGACCATAGTTCAGACAAGTGCATAAGAGAAGCATTAGTTTTTACTGGGTGTTAAAAACAAGGCTGTCACAGACTATTTAGACTATTCTTAAAGAACAAAGTGAGATAGGGAGGGAGAGGGGGCAAAAACAAAGACTGCTGCAAGAAATTCCTTGGAGAAATAGGAGAAAATAGGAGAAATAGGAGAAAAAGGTAATGTGTGATCAGCGACCTGTATCAAAGGAAGCATTAATAAGTTTAGACACAACAATGAGCATAGGTGTGCTTTGAAAGGAACCAAGAGGAAAGCACAGTTTCAGGGACAGAATAGCACGTACTTGTCTCTAAAGTGAGAGCCTTCTGTGCCTTGCTTAAGAGAACAAGTGATGATCACCACAACTGGTTAGACTAAGAAACAGCGGTAGAGAAGAAAAAATGAACAGCCAGCAACTGCTTAAACGGGTTACACAGAGTAGGAAAATATCTCTGCCTGTCCTGCATTTTTCAAGACAGGGACTTTGTGAAATTACTTTTAATATTTTGAATTACATTTGTTTTTTTCAGAAAATGGAATGTTACATGCACTATTAAATATTGTTTTGTTATTGCTCTGCTTTCACACTTTGTGACAACCACCTCCTAAAAAGATGTTTTAAAACACCATTTTTTAAAAATTTTCAACAGAAAGAAATTATATTGCAGAAATCCTTGCAAACTCGAAATCAGTAAAGCTTACAGCAGAACATTTTTGCAGCAAAGTTAACACAAAAACTCTGTGGAATATATCTCCCAGAGACTGTGCAAAATAAATTCAGCAGAAATACGAGACAAAGTAGTTTTTGAGCAGCATTACTGAAGGAGTTCTGGAATTAATAACAGCGCTCACATGAGAGACTCAATGTAGTGATCTCGAACTTCAGGTGTTTAACACCAAAGACGGATACAGCATGTCTATATATAGATTTCATGTTCTTTAAAATATCACAGGTTTTCTGACACAAGCCTACTTCTTTAGATGGCTCTTCTTTTTCTCATTACAGGGGTGTCTATACCAAATTCAACACAAATTCTCTTTCACCTCTTTTTAGGTGATTAGGCTAGCATTTGCCAAAGAAATATGGAGTTATTTGCCAAAGAAATATGTCAAAGAAATTGGATGCATTGCAAAAAGGGACACGCTGGGTCTCAGTTAATTGTGAAGCAAGTTTATGTTACGTTACCATAGCTTCATATGTGATATTGCGTATGTGGAGAGAAAGGTAAAGATGCAAGAAGCACAAGATATATTTTACTAATTATATGCATCTTTATTATATATACCTACTGCTATTAGTTATCAGGACTGTGCGAAACCAGATTAGCTTAAAGTCTTTATGGACTGCGGTTGTAGACGTTTCAAAGTGTGAACTATTGTAGTTACAGAAACCTATTATAATTCCTTGACAAAGAAAGGGCAAGTAGACCATAAAGTGACTGCACGAATAAAAGAAAAGTATAAAAAGGCCAAAGCACTAATAAGAAAAGGGGGAACTTTATTACCTAGGTAAAGCCTGGAGTACATTAAGTGTGGTAATGAGATTGGAAGAGCGGTGGATGTGCACATATAGCACCAAACAGCATTCAAGTTTAACTCTGCAAGCAAGTAACAACACAAAGGTTTACTTGATAGGAAGTAATAGAGAGGATGTGTTCAAAGACATAAAGGTAAAAGAGGATCCGTGAAAAGAGGTAATTCGCTGTGTTTGCAATCAAAATAGAAATAGAATAAAAATAAAACTTCCTTAAGTCAAACTGATAGGTACAAGATACACTTAGTAAAGACAAATGATGCATTCATAATAACGCTACTTAGTAAAGATATATCAGGAATAAAGCTGAGCGTGGACATAAATAACACAGGCAAAGAATGTTTAGAGAAAAAGATATGCTTTATTGAACATCTAAGGGCCCAGGGAAAGAAGACAATGAATAGTGCATAGGAAAACATTAAGATGATAAAAAATTAATAAGGAAGGTGGCACAGAAGCAGCTAATAAAATAAAGATAGCAGGATAAGTCAAGATATTCAATAAAAAGTTCTTCTATTTACACACTTGCAGAAATCAGAGAAAGGGAAAAAATGGGATATGCTGATGTGGGAGACTAAGAAGGTTAATATGACTGGAGGAAAAAAAAAAAAAAGTGAAAAGAGTGAAAAAACGGAGCCAGAACTAGCAGGCGAAAGACAGTGACGCACGTCTGAGGGGAGGAAGGAAAATGTTAAAAGTCTTCCCCATTTCGCACAGAGCAGGTAATTAGGCAATTAGAGCTACACAAAGCAGTGAGAGCTCCGGGCTCGAAGAATTTACGTTTTAGAGAGCTGCAGAAGGCAATGAGAGAAATGGGAAAAACCATCGGCCAAATTTAATAGCTCACTAAGGGCAGGCAGTACCGGAGGGCTGCAGGGCACGTAATGCCAGGAGTGAAGAAAGGGATGAAGAGGACGTGTAAAAGTCTTAGCCCCCACAGGAGAGGGGCTGGAGACACAGAGACACCTGAAAGGGCTAAGCTCATAAAACCAGTAACCTGCAAGCCACTAAGTGGCAGACAAAATAGTTTCCTATACTGTCATAACTTGATTCGTCAACAAAGACAGAATAGTAATTGAGAAGGCTTCAAATTAAATGAAAAATAGACCGGTGCATCAGAAGAGCTTGAACTGCAGCTGTATTTTAGACTGTGGTTTCAGTTTCTCTAGGACCCCTGTGTGTTACTCATTTTCTTACAATATGGTCTTTTGTTACAAAATAACAACGTTCATATGTGAATTTCACTTATTTCTGTATTTTTTAAGACATGTAAATCCATCATTAGAGAGTTTTTTCATGGTAAAGGCTAGATTAGCCATCGTAGAAATGAAATGCAGTTCATGGCTCAAATATGGATCTTAAACAAGCCATTTGGGCCCAAGTTCAATGGAGCACTTAAAATTATACTTACCTGAAGTTCATGAATATTTCCTTTTGTATATAGAAGGGTTTACTACCATAAAGAACATGAGCCTGAAAAGTGTTAAAGCTTGTGAATTGCTCCATTCATTTATATGTAGAGAGCACAGTTGTATAAGCTTTCTGCATAGAAATTAGTTGAAGTGTTTACTTAAAAATAACTGTGTGCTTAATTTAGCACTTCATTGGAATAGAATGAAATTTTCTGTGCTTAAGTTCTGTCATTATAAATAGAAATAATCGTTTTTTTCCTTATTTTTTTGCATGCAGCATACAAATACTTTTCAATGCATTAGGCAAGCCCAAGGGCCAAGTATTTGGCTTTAGATTACGAATTTCTAGAAACAGCAGTTGCCTGCAAAAAGCATCTGCATCATGGGCTCCACATCTAATTTAGCACCTGCAGATCCTACCGCAATATATTTTCTGGTTTCCGAACATTAGTGATAGTGCAGGTAAATTTGAAAACCCAGAGACTGAATGGAGGACGCCGGCTTGAAAACCACTGGAAAATGGTTTAGGGCAGTGGTTTAGCACTTAAATCAAATGATATTTCCAGGAAACATGAGCTGAGGGGGAGAAGAAAGTCCGGGAACCTAATACAAAACCGCTTCCGAGCTGGATTAAATCAGGCTGTGGGGACTGAAAGAAGTGTGGCAATTGGTCATTGCTTTCGTATACATTGTAAGTTTAAGTATGGGCTCTTGTGTGATTTAAAAGCTGTGTAAAGTTAATGACAATACTGTTGAGAAAATATGGAGAAGCAGAACAAATTAATTAATTTTTAATAGATTTAGTTTATGGACTGATAAATTGTTCTTGCAGTTTATTGCACAGAAGTAGAAAGTAATGATGGGACTGGAGACAGAATTTTATTAAAAAGATTCAGCTGAAAGGAATCACAGGGCAGAACATGGGCCAACAAAAAGATTTCAGGTCATTATAGGCAATTCATTAAAAAACCTATGCAATATTACCCACTGCTTTTGCTTATTTTATATAGATATCTACTACAAGATACTGCTGGAAATAAATTACAAGCCTCTGCTGGACAGACCAACTTATGCAACAAATCTATTTGCCTGCATGTAGCTTTTAAAAAATGAACTGCAGTTGACAGCATCTCTGCAATAGTTAACTTATTATAGTCCAATTAAATAGAATTTGTAACAGAATGAGCAGTGGCAAAACCATCTGGCACATTCAGGCCTGTACATATAGATGCTGAATTAAAAGAAAAAAAAAGAAAAAAAAAAGAAAGAAAAAAAAAAGAAAAAAGAAAAACAAAACTGACATACAAAAGAACATGTAAAACATGTTTTTCCTCTGCAGCTTCCACAGTGAAAAGATTCCTCCTGAGATAATGGGAAGAAGAAAATGATGAATCCTCTTTAAATCCTCTTTAAGGATTTTTTTCCTAGCCAGCTCTTCAGAAGTGCTAAGGCTTTGCACTTGCTTGGGAGGAAGGTGAATTAGGGTCCTTCTTTAACCAGGTGGATAGAGGGGTTAATTGGGAGTTTCAAGGCTTTAACGAAGCCGGGGGCTGGTGCCCTGCCCTGAGTGGCACCCTCTGGGCCACATCATTGACTGTCGGCTTCTGTCCTCCTCGAGAGGAACAGCATTTCTTTGCCTGCTTTCCTAGGGACGGGACTGGAGTCATTTTCGAGGATATCGACACGTTTCTTCTACTTTCATTTAGAACAGTCTCATAAGGGTGGGTTGATTTCAGTCTCCTTTTATTAACTTTTAAATCTGAGAGAATGTAGGAGATTCACATCTCCAGAATGTATGAGATTCCTGGTACCGACGTTTTTCCCTTTTCTTCATCCCTCATAAAGTAAAGGTGCTGGAGATACCCCTTTACACACACACACACACATACACACACACACACACATATATGTACGCCTGTCTTAGTCTCTCTTCAGGTTTAGGCTCTGCTTAGCTCCCCCAGGAGGTTTAGCCTCACAACTATGACGGCAAAAAGCTTTTCTTATGAATTAAAATTTAAATCCTGGAACACAAATTGCATAAAGTGGGTTATGCTCTGATACTGGTAGCAATATTTAAGCTCGGGACAGGTATCGGAGCACACATCAACTGTAGGAGGTTACTGGCTTTGAGCAGAGTTGTGGAAAAGGGAGAATATGATGGCTAGAGAGAAAGCAATAAAAGAGTCAGGTTCTTCCTCCCCTAAGGGAAGTGATACAAATAAAAGACTTGTCAGTTGCAACTAATGAATCTGTGCACAGATACTAGACAGAATGATTTATACCACTAAAAATAAAATAAGAAGGATAATAGCCAAGATGTGAAACCTTGAGAGAAAATCCTAGTAAAGATACAGAAGGTTTAAATCAGGGATCAATAAAAGGAGTGCTTTAGAAAAGAGTTAGCCAACTACAGTTCACCACAGCAAATTCCATTTGCTGTGTGCCATCCTTTCCTTAGGGCTCCTTGTGCTGTAGACACGAGTGTGTGCTTGTTTGCTGTGAGTAGCTGCATGGCTAAGCACGTGAGAGGCTCTGTCACCTGCTAACTGCTGTGTCTTCCTCCCGCTCAAAAGCTGCGTTTCACTGCTCGAAAATATAAATTATTCCTGATAATTCTTGATGCAGTTGCAATCATATAACCTGTTGATGTATAACTTGTTTACTTCCATAAATGTAAACCATATTCAGTCCCGCAAAAAAATACTTCACTAAAACCAACTAGCAGCTGGTACTAGAACATTTTTACTAATGTCTCTCACACCAAGCACAAAATCACTTTATCCCTCAGGTAAATGGATTCCTTAGGGAAACAGGGCTTATGTGACATATATGTGTACATGTCTTCTCTTTGTCACACTGAAATAACTTTTTAATCCAATTGTGACTACCACCAAACTCAGGAGGAGAGGGCTATATGATCGCTCTGCTCCAAATAATTAAGTTTATACCGATTTTGTGAACATAAGTTGCCAGTGTGGAAAAAGAAGCCTGTAGTATCCTTTACCGAGGATCTTAATCACCACTCGAGGGTGTGCAAGGGGGAAAAAGACATTCCTATCACAAGAAAACTGCCAGACAAAGGTTGCACTCAGCCGCGAGACACAAATCCATGGGAAATCAGAGTCCCTTAGTTCCAGTTCAGTGCCACTTGTCACTGATTTGAACTGCAGGGTTTCTTGACACTGAGTTGCTAGGGTACCAGAGAAGGAAGAGTAGGAAAAAAAATGTCATTTAAAAATGCTTTCAAACTTTCATTTGGGTTAAATGCTCCACTACATTGGACTACAGCCTTAAAACTTACCTGCTGCTGCTTCCACAGGATGCCGTGTTTATTTACAGCACCACATTTTTACATCTTTCTGGGTGTCTCTCTATCTGCCTGCCACTGATATCTGTACATGTATGTGTATGCTGTGGTACCTGGGTTAATGGCACTAGGTTTACCACTAAAATAGTCACCTGCTACTGGCAATCTCAGTTGAGATGCCAAAAAGTCAAAACTATGTCATAACATACGAACTATATTATCAACCCTACAACAGGCTTATAATGAGCTGTATTTTAGGTTAAGATATTAGATACAGTACAGCTGTATGTTCTGCTTATAATTGGTTCACAAGTTTCACAGTTTCATAATTTCCACAGTATTCAAAATTTTAGCAGCAAGCATCTCAGGTTTGTTTCCTGCAGTCCTTTCATTTTCTCTAAGCATGTTAGATGTGGGATGAGACCCTGAACCCTTTGGGATGACTGACACTGAAGCACTAGGGTACAGTGTAGATATTGCCATGCTAAAACTCAGCACAAATGGTAAAAAACAATCAAAAGTAAATCAAAGCAGGCATAGCTACCTCATCATTAGAAAAACTGCTGTTACAGCTAAACCAAGTGAACCCTGGAGAAATCACACACCACCTGAAAATCTGATAGGACTTCTCAAAATGCTCTGAGAGTGGGCTACATTGATGCATTAAGTGCACGAAAGCATGTAATTTTGTTACCCACCTCCACCTAACGGACCCTGAGCAGAAAGGGTTACCCAGTTTGTTGGGTTTAGCAGCCTCCACGTGCCTAATTGCTCCTCTTAGTGTTGCACACTCTCACACCAGCTGCTCACATAGCACACATTCATTTACAAAAGCAGCTGAAGGGAACATATGTCATTTTTAATATGTCCTACTTGGAAGCCTATCAATAATAGTTCTTTTATAGAAACACATTTTAGTACAAAAATAGGATCTCAAAAAGTCAAGTTAACTGAAAAGAGCAGATGTTTACATTGGTGCCCAAGGGTGCCTTATCACTTCAATATTACGTTATTATTGCCTACAATCTACTTCAGACACTTATGTACTGCTGAGGAATTCCCCGATGGTTGTAGCAGTCAGCACCATGCCCCGGTAACATAAGCAACTGCAGTTACATTTCTGATCTCCCACTCTGCAATACATATCCCTGTTATTTCATTTGGTTGCGCTAGCTGTGAATTGTCAAGCCTAATACAAAAGGATATCAAATTAGCCGAGATTGCTCTTGACATCATCATTACACCAGGTCTACGATTGTCAGTAAAGATGATAAAACCCATGATATGTTTCTTTGAGTTATAAGCTCAGTTCTTTTCAGCTCTTTCCCTCATTCCATGTTTTATTCAATCATACAAATATAATATCTGTTTTGAGGGAGGAAGCTTATGGCAAGGTCATTAGCTCATTAGAATGTGGCGGCAGGTAAGTAATGCAGGCCTTTAGGAAGAAAGTAAGCCCTGTATGTACCCGAGCAAGAAAACTTCACCCTGAGCAAATTGCTTCTCACATAAAGATTTCTCGAAGTAAAACCTCAGGTTGCCAAAGCGCACATAACTGCAGCAGAAATAATGCTTTCATAAGTTCAAGTTCTTCAGACATATTTCTTGGCTATTACTTTAAAAGTGACTTGTAATATTTTATTTAAAATGCTATCTGGAAATAAATCCATTTTTAGATGCCGTAATAATTGCTTTGTTATAAAATAAAGTCATGGTATCTAGGAGACTGATTCAAAGGAAACTGCAGTTTCCTTAAGGGAGTACATGGTCATTTAATTTAATTATCTTATTTCAACTGGTGATAATATCCAAAGGGAAACTCTTTCTAAATTTACTTTTTATTAAAACTGAACTCAAGTACAGCCAGCTAAATTTATATGTCCTGCAAGTGTATTTTAATTTCTGTCCTGCTAACTCAGACTCATTACTTGTTGCTTCAGAAATGGAATGAGGAGAAAGTTCTGATATTCTAAAATAACAGAAAATAGACTTATACGAAATACTGGTACTATAAAATGCACACCATTTAACACAGATCAAAGTGGCCAGGTGGAAATCACATGAGCAATCCCTTTATTCTGCTCTCCTTAACACTTGCACATTTGTGTGAATGCTCAGAGCAGAGCTCAACTCCAAGGAAAAGCCCACTGAGCCTCTTTCTCTTTACACCATTTCAGTACCACATCCAATTAATGATGGTGATGCTCTCCTATTGCTCCCATTTGAGCCCTAGTTGTGTACAGCTAGCTACCCAGCAGTGATTATTTTATGAATATACATGAATGTATGTATTTGAAGGGGAAAAAAAAGCCTTTGAGGGTTGTTGGTATGCATGCATCTTAGCCTGGCTTGTTATGTGGTACTGCACAGCTTTTCCACTGCTGCTCTCGAGTTTGACCCTGTACTATGATCATAGCTATAAATAATAACCACTTAAGAATCAAGATTCTCCTTGGCAAAGCATTAAATATAAAAGTGAAAAAGTCTGCTAGAAAGTGATGGCAGCAAAGTCCTTATACTTAGAGTATATGGTGCTTAATTGGGAAATGCCCCTTTTACACACCTGAAGCAAAGATGTATTCTTCTGGAAAGCATATAGCTGTTTTCTTCCTTCAAGGTGACATCTCCCATTCTATACAGCAATTCAAAGATAAGAGGTATTTTTAGCTCTCCTGGTAGCTCTTAATACAGTTATGGCCATTACACAGCACATTAGTTTTTTGCAGGGATGTTCTTAGCGATAAAGTAGACTTGAGGCCTATCACACTTTATGATTTTATTTTTCCAATATATCTATCCCACCCCCCTCTATTTTTTCTTTTTTTTTTTTTTTTTTTTTCCTGCCCTACAGATTGCTATGGTTTTGTACCAGATCTTTTTAGTTTTTGAAATAGACTTTCAAATATATGTTTCTGCCAACTTGTCGTTGCTTAATTATTACACGAATGTTTTGAATTTAAGGGTCACTGGCACATTCAGAGTTTGAACACCTATGCTATCACTTCTTGGCACTGGAGGCCATTTATTTCATCTGCTTAGACCAGCACTCAGCCCTAACCTTGTTTGGATGAGATATATTTTCCAGAGAGGCATACCACATTGTTTTGCTGGCAACAAAAAACAGACAATCCATAGATCTCAGCAGCTTCTTCCAATGGTGAATTGTCAGCACTATTAGAAATATTTTTCTAATTTTCAACGACATTCTCACTCCACTTTCTACCATTTCATTTTTTCTATGTCTTTCTATGTTATGCTGGGAAGATTTGGAGATTTTCCCTTACAAGCAAGTTTTTACATCTTTTCATCTTTTGATATTAAGTTTCATCTTGCATGGCATCTTTTATAGCTGTTGATTTACTCTTCAGATTTTCCTGTGCCTATCTTTTCCATTTTTTCCAACTTTCTTTTACAAAGGACAACATCCTGACAGGATACAGAATTCTTCATTCCCATGTTAAGCTTTCCACATTCTACTCCCTGTATATTGTCCTGTAGCTCATATTTAGTTGCTTGTCTATTACTCTGCCAAAAACCTTCTCAGAGTCACTATCTACTAGTCCGTCATTCCTTAGATAGGTGTGTTTCCTTTTTCTGTGGGTAAAATTTTGCATTTGGATGTAACAAGTTCAGTGTAGATCCTGTTTTGTGTTACACTGACTATCTTTTTGCCTTCAAATTTTGACAAAAATGACATTTTATTTGAGATTATCACTGAAACTACTCAGCTACTCTGTATCATCAAAACCCAATAAAAGCACCCCACTACACTGCTGACTCTACACTGGCATCCCTGTGTTGGGTGATATCAGCGCTACTTCGGTCTCTTCTCTATTGCTTTCACTTTTTCAAAATTTATACCAAGCTAATTATCAGTTATTCAGTACTGTAAAATCCACATCTACAGATAATTTTATCAATCAAATAAACAAGCCTGTGAAATATAAGAATTGTTTGATAGGTCATATTTTGCGTAAAGCCATATAACTTTCTATTAATTATATCGGCCTTATTTCATTCTTATATTTAATAATTAAATCTTATAACCATTTTTAATTATTTTGCCTATAATTATTCCTAGACTAGGCAGACTATTTTTTCATTTGCTTTCTTTAAAATACTAAAAGCAAAAAAAATCTTTTGGTATCCTATACTAGACTCAGTATTCAAGTAAATTGATCATTATCATCAATAGGCCACAGATTTAGGACTATTCACTGGACAGAGAATTTAGATGTGTTGATTTTAAAGGTTGGCCTGCAGTTTATTCTTTTATTCTTTCCAGTTGACAGTGGAGCAGGAAGTGCTTTATAGGGGTATGTTTCCCCTTTCTTTTCCTTCTTCCAAGTAAAGGAAGAAATATTTATTTATCACTTCTGCATTTTCTACATCATTGCCAACAATTTTTCTTTCTCCATTTATTATGTTGCTTATCTCAATTACAAGATTCATTTTAGTCCTTATGTGCTGATTCATATTATCCTTAACAATGCCAGCTATGGATTTTCCCCAGATATCTTTAGGATCTCTTACGAATTTTCCCACTGACCGAGATGCCTTAGCTCCCTCTACTATAAAGCTCTCTCTACTTTAAAACTCTCCAGGGTTTTCCTTTTTTCTAGTGGCTGTTATTACTAGTCCCTGAAACAGTGGCAGGGTTTTAACTAACGGTGTCCTGTTTTCACTGCAGTGGTATGGATTTTGGACATATAATTATTTTTTCTTAAAGAACTTTCCTTTTTTATTCACATTTTCTTTGTTTCCTTTTTGTCAGTCATAGTCATTTACAATTATGCAGCTTTAAAACAGCATTTTTTTTTACTTTTAAATACATGTAAATCTATGTATGTAGATATATATATATAAATATATATATAAAAACATACACACTGATTGGCACTTCTCCTTGTTTGTCTGCTCTGGAAGTAATCAGGCCATAAAGATTAGTCTCTAGGCAATCACTAAAATCCAGGTGATTTGTTTACCTGAGATTTATCTCACGTTGAGTGCAATAGCTTCTGAATATCAAAGTATTTAATTAAATTCACAATAGTGAATCATGCAGAACTGTTTCATATGAAAAAGTACAGCTTTAAACGTGCATACAGATTTGTGAGCCTTTAGCATTTTTGCTCCTTAGGCGATGTTTTCATTTAAGTTATGTTTTTCCTGTTAAAGCTTTAAAGAGCTGTTTTTCAGTCTTTCTTCCCCCCCACCCTTTTTTTTTTGCATTGTATGTGTTCACTTACTTTTAGTAATTTATATTCTTCATCATGAAGCACATTCTTCACGTGCTACATATTGCTACAGCCTTGTTGATAATGAAGATAGCTTTGTATTTTAATAGGTTTTATTTAATATAAACACTGTTTTAGTTATTTACACATATTAATTCATTTGCTCTGAGTCTCTGTCATTTACTTGTTACCATCGTTTCAAGTTCATCTGCTAAATGATATTTGACAGACATTGGCTATAAATCAAAATCATATAGTCAAATTCAGAGACTAAAGATCCTTAAAATCCAGATCCTGTACTGCAGTGCAAAACCTTTTACCACCTAAAAAAGTTCTTCTTCATAAGAATACTGTTGCAGGAAAGAAAAGGAGTGTAGATCTCTTCTCTCTGGCCCAGCAAAGGCGTTAGGAACTGGGGCTCCTCCTACAACTCAGGGGCATGGAGGGTAAATCTACCCCATCTCCAGGATGACTCTGCCACGTTAGCCTGCTTCATGGCATTGCACAAATGCTGCCACAGGGCAGGACTCCACGGCCAAAGGGAATCTGGGCGCCCTCTCTGGCCATTTCCCCACAGACTTCCTTCTCCGGCAGCAGAAACAACTGCTTCCCATCTTTCAGTATCTGAGTGCCCTCGTTGGAGGATGCAGGCAAGAAATCCATCACTTAGCTTACTACTACACTAAAGCAGAAGATCTGTTTGCACTTAGTCATATTTCAATTTCCAACGACAGTGTAAGAGCTGAAAGGGCTCTCACGGCGCTGAGGACTTTGCTACAGCAAAACTGCCCTGATTGACAGGCAGAATTTTTCTTTCCTGATGTGACTTTGATAGCTGAATCAACTAATAATTGCAGATATTTCCACAGGAAAGGTCAGTTTTGACAAATGGTTTCTTGAAAAACGCTGAACACTCTTCTATCCTGTCATCTTGCATCTTTATTATAAATTATCTTATAGTAAAAAACATAATCTGACTGCAGTCAGTGTAAATCTGCCCTTGGAAAACATTTAACTTATTCATCCAGTGTGCCAAGTTTTATCTGTATGAAAACTGTGCTATTGGTTTTCACCAGCTGAGACTCTGATATGCCATTTTTAATAGCAGAACTGCAGATAACTAATTAGAGTTCTTGAGGAAAGATGGCTATTTGTAGGCTTTCAAAGCTGTCTATGTTCCCCAAAGTATTTGCAAAAGCTTCTCTACTTGCTTTCTACGTAGCCCAGCTACAAGTCCAATATGTTATCCTGGGAACCCCCTGGGAAACAAATTCCCAGCTGACTATTGCATCACTTTTAGCATTTGAAATCTTGCTGCATATGGGTATCCATATGTAGGGGGAAAAAAATCCAAAAGCCATGGATCATCATCTCACAATAACCAAGACAGATTGCCTTGGTACATTTGGCATTGAGGGTCTAGATTTTGGATGTAGATATCTAGAATACGCAGAGCAAGCAAAGCGCTGCACCGTCTTAGTTGGGGGACATTGAGTTACCTTTTGGCAATCTGCACATATAATGAAAATAATTGGTACCAGCACAAGAAAATGAAATTTCATAGAGAATATTTTGTATGCCAATAAATGTCAGCTAACTGCATTATTAAGCAGGGAAGTGATAGCTGAGGCTTTTGATCCAAGCAGACAGATCCAATCAATACTAAGGGAAGTGCCCCAAACTCCTGAACAGGCACAAAACAAGCAGCAATCTAGTCCCTTCTTGGACAGGCACATGGTGGCAAGTGTCCACAAAATTAAATAGGTCTGAAGTTTGCTGGTTAACCAAAGGTGATAGAAGGAGTGTGGCAAGACCTTAAAAGAACTGCATTCAGGAAAGCCAAACTTTATATGTACTTTTAGTGAATAATGAAGATTACATCAGAAATGTACTTGATTCAGGTCACAGAGTACTTATTTAAAGAGAAGTTTCCAAACTGGTTCATGACTTGAGTCAAAGGGCTGACAACCTATGGGTGAAGTTCAGGAAATTTAATTGGGTCTAAAACCCAACTCTATTTTAATATATATCTAAAATGCAATCTCTCAGAACTTCCACATTTTTTCAGTGCAATTAGAACAAATAATAACCTGTCATGTTCAGCTATGTGACCAGAGCCCTTATCCCTCTTTTCTTCGGGACAATAACAATGTTAACTGAGATCTACACAATCGCATTGCAATCGTCACTACAATAACTGTCTGACAGGCTGTCATATTAAGGTATCCCCCATGAACATGAAACAGTCTATTCTTGAATAAATATTTGACAATTCCTAGTGAATATGACTCCTACACTATTTAACACAAAAGATTTACAAAGGTTTTGTATCTTTTCTGTCAAAACTGTAATGGTATGAAATTATTGCACATTCTCAGAGAGAGCCTAAGAAATGTTTCCCTTGTCAAAATTCCTCTGCTAATCAGTACCTACTACATGCAATACCAGTGGATATGTGGGCCTTGAATAACATTTTGGTGAGGATTACTGAATTTAGATATTGAAAATAAACATATAATAACTCACATTCGCTGAGCTCCTAAACTGTTCGCTGTTCAGCCTTGTTGTGAAAAATCATTTCTACATTTGTAATTTAAGTGCCTGCAGCTGCTCAATTTACATCATGGATATTTACACCTATATCATATTTGGAATGTGACAGCAAGTTATAATATATGAAATATTTCCAGTTTATGTATGAAATGTTTATCACCTGTATTTTCTTTCTAATTTTTTTCTCTTTTGCCAACTGCACGGACATAAATAATGCATCCATTTAAAGTTACTGACAAATTCTAAGTGTCCAAATATTTTTATTTAAACTAAGTAACATGGTTAACATTGTAGACACTGTCCAGCTTAATTCTGCTTTCCAAGTCCATATTGGGTGGCTTGTTCAACTAAAGATAATTCTTTCTGAGTAACATTGATAACTGCTTTCTTCATTTCTGAGCAAGTCAAACTTTGCTACTGAGAATAAATAGTGATATGAATTATAACTCTTTATTAAGCCATCACAGCCTTAATTTATATTCAGACAAAATAGAAACTTAGCAACTATCTAATTTTCTGGGAAAGGTGAACAATTAGTTAAGTACTACTTTCAGATAAACATGAATGAAAAAGTAAAGCAGCCAGGCAACTACTAACATTCAACCTGCTTTGGTCTTACTGGTAAACAAAGTGTCAGAAGATATTATATTTATCACGGCCAACTAAAAAGGGCATTTTGAGTAGAAGAGTTTACAAGAGTTATGCCCTAGCTGGGTAAAAAGTTGTTGACAGCATCAGTCCAGAGTGTGCTCTGCTATTTGAAGCTGGAACTTAAATCATCTTCAATTTAAATAAAACATGATTTATTTATTTTTCATGCAGAATATCTCTGCTTTTCACCCTTTTCTCTTACAAGCTCGGGAAAACACATTCCAGCAAACCATTTTGTCCACCTTGCCCACAAGATACTTGCCATGAAACCCAGAAGACACCGTTGCTCAGCATGGGGAGGGAAGCAGAAGCTGCAGTTTGCTCCCTGTGCTAAGCAATGTCCTCTGTAGCTGGAATCCTTCCCACCCAGCAACGTGGGAGGCTCAGAAGCTCCAAGACACCTATTCATTACCTATCTTGATGACTATTTTATGGACTAATCAGTCCATTTGTATTTATTATTTAATATTGCATTTCTTTAGCGGTTCAAGTTTGGCCAGGTTTCAGAAGAGTGCTGTGTGTAGAGAGCAAGAAGTCCATGTCCTAAAGATGATGCCGTTTAGAGGCTTCTTCTTGTTTTATTATTTTTTAAAATTTTTATTAAGTGGACTATGACCACCACAGATAATTTATTATTCTGCACTACAAAAACCTTAGACCTCAGACCACCTTAAGCCTCAGTAAGGCTTTTGGTCATAGAACAGGAGAACGCCTTCATTCAGGAAAATCTGAATAAAGTACTGCACACTAGAACTCTGCAGAAGCCACTGAAGTTCTGCAGAGCCACACTCAGGCTCCTCATGTACATAAGGTCCTGGAACAACTTTCTGAACTTTCCACAACATTTTCTTTTGTCCAGAAAATTTTGTCTAAAATTTTGTTTTAAGATTTTGTCCAGAAAAAATGAGAAGACTGCACTAAATTCAGATGAATGTTAAGAAATATTAAAATGATCTGCGGCAATGCACAAAATATATTCCACAGTTGTGGGGACGGAGCAATTAGTAATTATGCAACTCCTACCTTTGCTTTCCAGAGGTCAAACATGTGGATGACCAAGCATCCAAACACCAAAAAATAATCAGCTATTGAGAAGGAACTGCCTCGGTGCAGATGGATTTGGAGGTTTTATCTCCTTCCCACTTCCAGAAACAGCAGGAACAGCAATTGATAGCACAAAGTAATAAGTGCCATTGCCTCTTTTTCTTTCTCAGCTCCCATGTAATAGCGTCTACTTGCAGTAGGGTGGTGTATAGATCACCCTTAAATTAAAAGGTTCAGCTTGAATCGCTTTCAGGATTGAATGTTAAAACCATTAGAGAGCCTGCAGTAGAAACGCTGACCTAATTAGAGCAATATAGGAAGTGCTTCCATACTGCCATACATATGCAAAGCAATTCTGCTAAACCCACCTCCCTCCCACTGGGAGAGCGAGGTGGCAGGGGCTCATATCCAACAAAGAAAGAAGGGCTTTGGTGGCTCAGCCATCATTACTTCCATGCAGAATCCTGAGTTTTCCTATGTTAGATTCATATTTACATCACTGCTGGGTGTATAGTGACATTCAAACCCAAAATAAATGTATATGTCCTTTTTAGTCCCGAGCTGAATGGCAAAGCAGCAGCATGTATGGAAAGCAATAAGGCATAGCTCTAGTCTGGTGTGAAAATGAACAAATCCCAAGCAAGCGTTTTTTTCAAGCTTAGTTTCTGATGTGCTCGCATTTCCTGATGCAAGCTGACAGGTGGAACGGTTTGCTTTTTAAGAGACTGATGGAGCCCCAGGAAGACAGGTGACAGGAGCAAAAGAAAACAGCAGAAACATCAGTCCTACCTGGCCTACTTTAAAGACATTTTGTCACAGGGTTCCTGTTTTCTTTTACTTTTTTTTTTCTTTTTTCTTTTTTTTTTTTTTTTTTTGTAGCTTATGAGAGAGCAATGGAGTTTGAAAAGGGGTTGTATTTTCTGCTTGCTGATCACATCTGGAGGGCCAGTGGTGGCCTATCTAAAGCAAGCGAGGAGGAAACCCTGACCATGTTTGTGGTGGGTGCTGAGACACAGGCCGTGCCCACCTATGAGTGTGACCACGAGGCTAAACTCGCTCTGAGGAAGTGAGAGAGGATTTAACGCAGGCCTAAATATACGAGCAAGTTGCCTTTTGTCCTGATGTCCTTATGAGACATATCAGTAATAACACTCCTATAAAAAAGGCTTCACTTTCATCCCACGATGGCTTTGACACAAGGGAGGGGGGTGCTGTTCCTGAAAGCTGGATGTGCCTTACTGGGGATGGGCCTTATGGAGCAGAGAGCAGAGCTTCCTCCTTTAAGCTCACCCGGGAAAGTTAAGTAGCTGGTTTCAGATAAACCGAGCAGAGCGGGGAGCTCCGGCCAAGGCCTCTCTGTCCTGCCCCAAAGGTTCAGCCCCATGACTTAAGAAACCCTCCTTCCTCCCTCCCCAAACCATAAGGGATTGATTCAAGGTATTAAGGAAAATATTGTGGTAATTTAAAAAAGAAAAAAGTGGTAGGAAGGCTTAAACAACTTCCTGAGCTGCTTCTCAGCCATCCTCAGGCTCTCCTTTACAACATGGAAACCGCATATATTGTTACGAAAGGTTTAAGTTCTCAATCATTTGGGTAATAACAACAGTTCGAGAAGTGAGACTTGGAAAAAAAAATACACTATCATACAGCATTATCAGGACAGATAGCTTTGAATGTAAGCGAGGGGAAAAAGGGTTATTTATGAATATTATTTGCACCATACAAATAAGTCCTCATAGCAACGAATCATTCAGACAGGTACCTTGTAAAGCAAATAAGAGAATTACAAAAAGATTTACTAGTCATTTGCCTGTATCAATAACTCCCTGTGTTTGGAGGATTATGTGGTCTGTCATTTCAGAGCTCCTACTGGAATTGGGTAGTACTTCAAAGAGGAAAGGGAGAATTTTCAGGAAAAAAAAAAGAAGGAAAGGGAAAGGTAAACAAATATTTAAAAGGGTGTTCAAAAAGATATAGATTGGTTTACCAAAACAAATGAAAACAAAAATTTGCTTTAGCCCAAATATAAGTATTTATAAATATTATTGCTCTTGTCTGTATATAGACCCTAGACCTAAGCTGGGGAGGACCTGAGGCCTGCATGTCAGACATCATCCAGGCAAAAATACAATAGCACTTATTAACAGATAATGTTCATGTCTTAGCACCATTTACTAGACTCTTATGCCTTATTGTTTACATTTTTTACTTATCCCTTTACAACCTTTTCTGTAGCTTCCCTAAAAAAAGATATTCTCAAATGAACTCAGTGCACTAGTTGTCCACAATCTTTAGTTTTAGTTACAGCTAGAGAATCTGTCTCCAATATCTGAAATGGATTTTCCTATTGCTACTAGCACTACTGAATTTCTATCAACAATCCCCTCCAGATGTCCATAAATATAACTCTGTATGGTTTATGGAAATCCCAAATAAAATGTGAGGAGAGTCCATAGGATCACTGAAATCCTTGATGTAGGAATAAACATACCAAGTTTTAACCTCCTTTTCAAGGAATGAAAGGGATAAATGTGGCTCCATTGCACAAGTAATGACTTGTGTCTAGTGCCAGAACCTACCGTGTGAAATGCAGCCAGGACCCCATTGCTGTGTGTAAACCTGTCCCAAGACAGAACCACATCCTGGCAGCTGCTGAATTACAATCTGCTGGTGTCCAGAGACCCTGCTGTTAGTATGCTAAATAAATTAATTGCTCCTATTGATTATATTGATCCACCTTGCCTCCATGATCTCTCTCTCAAAACAAAACAAAACAAAACAAAAACATATACATATACATATACTCCTATCAACTTTGTTCTAATTTTAGGAGGATGCAATTTCAAACCACTGTCTGAATTTTCTTAGTTCTTTGTAAGGAGCAAAATGTTCTAAAAATAAGGGAATTTTGGAATTCTTTAATTCAACAAAATGTGAATTAATTGGATGAAAAAACTGGTGTCTTGCACACTTGCTCTCTATGTTATAAAAGAAGACTGTCACCGAGTGCTGCCTGCTCTCTCACAGGTGCTGTGAAGTCCTGCTGGCACCGCGTTGCCATCGCCGGGCGCACACCAGTGGGGTTACACAGGCTGTGCCCTCTTACTCCCAGGCTGTCAAACGTACAGGCTGCTGCCAGGCACGTAACTGCAATTTCTTCTCTCAGGAGCTCTGAGGCCAGTACAGACACGGCCATGCCAACCTATGTTTGGACTTCGATAACCTGGGCAAGGCAAACAGACCTCTCAGAACTTTTTACAAATAAGTATGCACAGAAATAGCAGTGAAGAGCCTAACTACAAGACCAGTGAAGAGCAAGACATGAGCTCTTTGCAAGACACCTCCAGACCCTGTTAGACTTTGCGGTACAGACATATTCTTTTATGAGAATTTGTATAGTTGCTGGAATCAGTAGTTAGAATTACACAGAGGGGAGAGTAAAGCAGCTTTTAAAAATTTTGGATGTGTTGTGATGATGATATCCTTAATTACATGCCCCTCTATTATCTGTGAATTCACAGGCAGCTAAGTTTTTATTTGCCTGAAGCTTAAAACATCTCTGATTTCTTTCTTGGATACTGGGTAATGAAAAATCATTATTTTAGCTGCTATTTCTATAAAAGCAGTGCTCAGAAAGTATCTTGAAAGGGAGGTTTTCCTCTAAGCGCATGGATTCTTCCGTCTGCCTTCCTCCTGCTTTCATTTTTGTTTTTCATGCGTGATTTGGCTTTAAAGAAATCAGGGGTGAAGTGAGGGGAGGAGTGTATCAGCAGGAGTAAAGTCACCTAATCACAATTATCCAGTACAAAATTTATGCTCGTTAAAAAAAAAAAGATAAGCTAGGCTATCACCGTTGTGTGTAGGCGTAAGGCTACAGCAGAATCCTTGCTTTATTTTTTGGTTCCCTCCATTTGCCTGCTGTGCGCTCAGTCAGTCCTTACCTGCCTCTCTCCCTTTCATCCTATGATTTTAACTGAAGGACTGGAGCCATAGAGGTGTTACTGCACTGGCTTTGCAAGCTCTTGGACACATGCCAGTACCTGCAGAACAGAAGACGGATATTGGAATACAGGATCTCTTTTCAATACTTTTCAATTCTTTTCAATACTGGTCTTCAGGACTGAGGCACAAAATACAGTATTAGTATAGGGGTGTCTGACAGTGATGTGACTACCAGGACTCACTGTGCTCTTCATTAGCCTGCTAAAGACAAGCCAGCTGAATCTGTTCTTGCCTTCTTCTTTTTGATATTAACTTGATATTAATTATGACTTTGATTTGGAACCCTATTCTGTCAGCCTCATCTAGGGATACCACTAGGGATATACCGTAGGAATACAGATCAGTGCTCCATTTACTGAGAACAGGCTGGATTTGAGGTTTATCTGAACAAAATGTCAAGCCTCCACTCTACAGGTGGAACTTCCTTTATGGCACTGAATCTGTGATGAGAGAGATACTAGTCACACTACTTAGAAGAAGTCAGTAACAGAGCCAGGGAAACCACACACTTAAATTTTTGGGACCCATAGGCGTTTTTAATGCTTCTTCCTTCTCTGCCTGGCAGCAAACAAAGGTCAAATAAAACTTTCTCTATGCAGCAGATATCAGACACGACAAAAAGATAATAAATAAATAAATGAGTCAGTATTATCTCCCTGAAAATTGCTAAGGTAGGTCCCCTTTTTGACACCAATCACTGTCCACAAGCAGGAAAACATTGTTGCTTGGAGCTAATCTATTATGAATTAAAGCTGTTTCTTTGAACACTTGATCTGCAGAAAGAATGCCATAGACAGGCCTAGCAGAGACTAGTTACATGTTCTCTACTATACTTTCAAGTAATACAAGTGCCATTCAGTCACTATTACGTTAAATCAGAGCAAGACTGGAGAGAAAAAAAGATCTCTTAGAAGCTGACATTTTACTTGGAGCAAGACTAATTCTGAGTCAGAACCACCTGGAGCAGCAACCAGAAACCTGCTCTGCTTGTCAGCTGGGCTCTACTATTTGCAGATTTTATGTCTCAGTGCTGTGGTACCTTGTTCTGGATCCTTTTCACTTGCAAAACACAGCCTGCTGCTGTGTTATCAGAAATGCAGTCTGTATATTTTTTGAATACAGACTGAAATACCTGAGCACATAATCTGCAAATCGTGCTTTTCCAGGCAATGTGGCAAGTATGTGAAAGACAATCATGTAGCTGCAATATAGAGAAGAGTAAACTTAAGTGTTACAAAATAAACATGTTTAAAACCCAGGTCTCAGAAAGTCACTAGAAACAGGATATCTTTGCGAAGCAGTTTTATTTGCAGCTGTGTTTCCCAGAGCTCTCACACTGATATAGGCTCTGCTATTTAGCATCATTATCGCTATCCTGGAAGACAACGATCAACATTTACAGCAAATTCAAGAGAGTGAACAGTAGTCATTTCAACAAGGCCAAACATGAAATCAAACATGGTAACAGCAAAAATAGAGTCCTCCATGCTTTAACTATTGCTTGTTCTGGCAAATAGTGACTTTAAAATGTCTAAGAATTACAGTGACTAACATGCTGTATGTGAGCTGATGAGTCTGTGCCCAATAGAAAAAAGAAAAACTCAGTCCTTTAGATGTAAAAGTAGGTGAATACCAAAGAAGAGGACAACTACTTTGATTGCTCTCATGTTTAGTCTTATAGCAACAGATGAAAAAAATTCTGAAAGACTTGCCAAAGAAGCACAGAATGGCTGGAGGATGAAAAATGTGTTACAGACCAGAAGTCTGCAAGCTGTAAATGTATGTAGCTCAAAGACAGGCAAAGAGGTAACTTGGTCACAGGCTGCAAGTAAGTGCCTGGAGAAGAGAGAAGAGGAAACCTCATCTAGGAATATGTTAACCTACATATCAGAATATGTGAATATGTTAACCTACATATCAAAATATGTAGGTTAACATATTCCAATGGACAAAACCTGAAACTAAACAATTTCAACCTAGAAACTGGTTAACATTTGAAAGTTATTAATGACCAGCTTTCTAAGAATTGTGGAGGAGCTTTCGATCAATATGGGATTTTTTTTTTTTTCACAAGGTGTGCGCTGGTTAAAATGCAGCTATCTTGTGTTTTAGCAGGCTTGAATACTGCTGAATCCTACACCTTTGTTATGCAAAAGGTTAGACTATATAACCACGCTGGTCTTTGGAAGCTTTTAAATATATTAGAACTATCATGAAGAGTTTACAGATTATTTAAAACAGAATACCATAGAGGACAGATAATGGAAGGAACAATGTAGAAACTTTCCTTTAAGAAATGGATCTGGCTTGAACAAATTTCAAAAAGATATTGGGAAGATAAGGGGCAGATAACTCCCAACGTTAAGGGCACATCTCCATGAAATATTTTTGGAGGTGAATTATTCTTCTTGAAATAGCTCTCTAATAGACTCCTGCAGTGGTGTTCAACATCTTACAGTCTGACACACAACCACACAGGCATTGCTATACCTTGCTGGGTGAAGGATCCTGGAATACCTGGTAATGGTAAATCATGCTGGTAATACCAAGCATGGTCCAGGGATTGCTCTTACCAGTCTTAGGAAAAGGTATATGCAAAGATGTCTCTAATCCACCTGTGCTCTCTGCTTATTAATGTATGTCAGCATTTCAGGGTAAATAGAGACATTAATCATTTGGAGATAGCTATTTAACTTCTGACACTGACAACACAAAACCTGAATTCTTGAAAACAGTCAGAAGCAGAGCAGTTGCAGCCTGCTGCATTAGATGTCAGTCTCAGAGAATTCAGATGAAGTTACCTGTGTTGCACACATGTCAGCACTCAGTGTCCGCTTCATTCAAATGCTAATGAAGTCAAGGCAACACAAAATAAGTGAAATCATATTAAATAATAACAAAAAGCATAAAACAACGTAAAGCCATCAATTAAGAAATATGAAGAATATTAGAGGAGTAATATTCTCCTCCTAGGAGCGGAGTCCCCACAGAATTAAATACAAGCTCCTCAACATCTTTCATTCTGACTGGTCAAGAGGAACCAGATGATAGAGAATATTTTATCAAAAAGACTTTCTATAAAGCAACAAAACCTCTTCCCTTTCTCCTCCTCAGTTCCTCCTTCTCCTACCCCTAAATATTGACATTTTTCATGAATATTTTCAATTGAGTCAAAGCAAACTCTTTCCCTGGGAAAAACTGAAATTATGTATTTTATTTCTTGAATGTCTTGAAGTGTTTGTTTGTTTTTAATGAATCAGTGTAACAGCCCATATAGAGTGTACACTACCTTAAAGGGAACTAAAGTCTTAGTTTTCATTCACTAACATCCAGACTCTTTCAAAGACTGTAAGCAAAGAAAATGGAAACTAAAGGAATGAAAGAATTGACCATAAACATCTGTATCTTTTCACAGTGTCTGAATTAAAATACAGTTCAGACAATATCATAGCTGAGTGTTTCTACAGATATATCATTCCTGCATCTTAGCCTTTCCCAAAAAGTGAATTAAAGCTGAAATTTTGTCTCTAGATCTACAGAAGACAATGGGAAAAAGACATCCAAAAGATAATGGGAAGAGCCTTTTTTACAAAAGTTATAAATAATGTAAACAAGAGCTTGTTTCTATTTATTATTTTATCTACATTAGAATTAGATGAAGGGACCATGAAGGGCATGGAGGAAAGACAAAGGATATAAATGAAGAAAGATCTAAAAATGAAATTTAGGAGTTTCATTGGCTTTACAAAAGCAAAATCCCAATGAAAGACACTCTCTGCTCATCTGTGGTAGGATTTCAGGACTTGACTGGCAATCTAACCTGCCCCAGTAACACATATTCTCTACCATGTACTCTGTATTATCATGAACATTTTCCTTTGTAGCTGCAGACACTTACATACATTTCACTCACTAGCTTCATCTTTGCCACTCATTCCTGCCAAGAAATGAATTGCATCAACTATCTGTAAAACCCTTCCATGAACTGATCTTAAGAAACCTGCTATTTTTTATCCCTCAAGTGTATTTTTAACACAAGTTAGTTTTTGCATTCTGTTCACAGTGTAGTCCCATGAATGTTTTTTGGCATAGATGAGGGGAAAAATAAAGTGGAAAAAAAAGGAATAAATGACTAGAGATAAAGAACAGGATTGGTTTAAGTTGTGCAGAAACAAAAAAAAAAAAAAAAAAAAANAAAAAAAAAAAAAAAAAAAAAAAAAAAAAAGGTATTTCTCACCATGGTCTAAGTCATGAAATCCTTTCCCATCAATAATCCTTGAGAATTCCTATAATTTTTTGTCTTCTCTTTTGGAGATGAGCAGGAAAGGGTGGGTTCTACTGTTTGTCACCTGCCCTAAAAAAAAGAAATGGTTTTGTTCTGAAGAGGGAAAGGATTTCTGGGCCAGTATGGATATATATTTTTGCATTTTCCACAGATAACATTGTCAAGACTCAGATCATCATGAATTTTATTTAAGAATAGCCCAGATTTGGAGACAGCAATAATGAAATATTTGTGAATAAATTAAATGGTGCCTCCTGAACATAAATGATCTTTCTTCACCATCTTCTTTAGAGAAAGACAATTCCTGAAGCACTAGATTTGCACTTCACCCCATGCATCCAGCTAGCTATCAGTGGTGGGGCAGTCATTGATGGCCAGTTCTCTACATTTTCTTACATACAGTTGCATGAAGAGAGTGGAATTGCTGTTTTCACCCCGGGAAATGCTATTTGAATTCTTTCTTCTCTTTCACAGGGCAGCCAGAAGCTGATCTGGACTTTATTCACTGTTCCTTAATTACTGTCAGTACAAAACATACACAGGTATTCCCACAGACTGGGAATGAAAACACTGTGGAAAAGAATGAATTCTTTGAGCTCTGGTATAAAATTCTACTGTGTACTCCAGATTTGAATTGCATTCATAAAAAATGTACAGACCAAACCACTTTGTCAGTAAGAAGCGATGTGGAACACAATGTTAATTAAAATGCATTTGCAAGAACTTTAAATGCAAATTAAACTAAGGGATTTCTGCAGAGTCACCATTTTTCATTCCATCTAACAATAATCAGGATGATGCAAACACTATGCTTTGAATGCATAAGATTAAATTGAAAAATCTGCTGAGAGTTAAAACTGCACAGCTTGGATTTTCACCAAATGACTCAGAAGAGCTTATTATACTCTAATACTTGCTTTCGAGAATTCCTAGACAAACCATGTTTGGTTTTGCTATATAATAAGGCAATAGTAATCATTTGTTTTGAACTGGATGTTTTCTGGAGAAGACCATGCTTCATGGTTTTGCATCTCTGATGACAGCAACATCACCTACCAAAAAGCAGCTCTCTGGGCCTCTCTCCTTTCAGGGTAAAGTTTAATCTCACTGCCCAACAAAGGGCTATAATGGCAAACAAATTGACTCATTTCCGAAATGCTTCTTAGACCTATTGCTGAAAGAATTGAATGACTCTGTAGATATGTAGTGGAAAACAAGTACTTTGAATTTGGTGTTTTCAGTTCAGCTTCCATTCAGGTCAAAGAAGAAACAGTCAGCAAAGCCTGTTGCCATGGTACATGTCGCCTGCAAGGCGTTTGTAGCTCCAACTCCGTTCCCAAAGGCCAAACAGATGCAGGCTCAGAAACATCACTGCCACATCTGCTACTAATTGGCTATAAGTTGGGCCTCTCTCGCAACAGGGAGCTAAGGAAATGATAAGGAAACAGAACAAACCTGTCATTATCTGAGATGAAGGCACATGCACGGCACCTCGGTGAAGCAAGCAATGTCACTGCCCCAGGTATGCTGCTCTTTAGATAAAAAGAGATGATGCAGGTCTTCACAGTTGTCAATATAGGACCATTCAGAGACAGTGTATTCATTAAAACTAAACAAAGAGATCACTTTTAAAGCAAAGGCATAGATTTTTCACAGGGACCAATTAAGGAGAAAATGATGCTTTTACATTATAGGGAAAAGTGATTTGTCATGACTTTTGCGTTCTTACTTCAGCAGCTTTCCCATACAGAAGCTGGGCTTATTATTTATTGAAAGTATTCATTGGTAGGTGGGTAGGCTGTGTTGATCTTATTTTATTCCTCTTCTATTCTGACTTAACAGTGAAAAGACAATGCTTGCACTGTAACTTTTTATGGCTTTCCTTAACTAGACTTCTAACTTGGCAGCTGTGCATCTTCTTTTGGAATGCTCTCATTAAAGCCACTGCACATACAGATTTTCAAAAATGTAAAAATTCAACTTGATTCATGCACTTTCGCAACATCTAGAGTAATTTTAATACATTCATTTCACTTTTTTTCCTGTTTCATCTCTCCTGTAACCCAACATGCAGATATTCGCCAGCATCATCAAACTGGGGAATTACTTGGTTATTCATTATATCTTTTTGCCTTTTCATGCTATAAATTTAAAACATCAACTTTTTTTTAAATAAAGAAACTCACTTCATTTTATCACCAGAATGCACTTGATTCAAACATTTAATTAACTCTTTTCAGTTAATAGTTCTTGAAAGCTGATTTCTTGCAGAGCCTGATATAGCAGAAAAAATATTTCAGAGTAACAAATTCCCTTCAACATTGTGAATAACAAACATGTATGAGCTAAATCCAACCTTCTTTGTCTACAGTGTAACATAAAATTAGCTGCA
Organism: Nothoprocta perdicaria; assembly: GCF_003342845.1. Classification (NCBI taxonomy): domain Eukaryota; kingdom Metazoa; phylum Chordata; class Aves; order Tinamiformes; family Tinamidae; genus Nothoprocta; species Nothoprocta perdicaria. The sequence continues at coordinate 626,214 of NW_020455496.1, read as the reverse complement.
ATCATGTTAGTTCCACTGTACCCAGAGTCCTGAAAATTATATGGAGCTACAATTTTAGCCAAATGATCTAGTTCTCTGTTTTGGACACCACAAAGATATGCAGATGTTTGGATTTTCAGAGGAAATAATAACCTAAGAGAAAGGGCTGTGATTCTATTCATAGACCAAGCATTGAGCAGCAGACTCCAGGAGATAGAGTAAGCATTGGCGTGCAGTGTTCAGTATCTATTTTCCCTTGATAAATGAACATACAGCAGCAGGATTTTCTTTTCCCTTTGCAATGTTGCCCACTATTACTGTGTTAGTACCCCTGGGAGGATGCTGCTCCTGGACACTGCATCGTTTTGCACCAATTCTTTCAGGGTGACTGGCCACCTCTCCATTTCCTCTCTTATAAAAATATAGTGGGTTTTTAGTGTTTTGTCTTGAAAAAAATTTTGCAAAGTCATCACCTAGACTGAAGCTAAATGTTTTGCACTGTGCTCTTAAGAAAACAGAACCAAATTTAAGTGATGTTTCTAATTAAGCAAAGGTGACCTTTTAGATGTTTGCACAAGGATGAAACCAAAGTCTATGGGGGGGGGAGAGAGAGAGAGAGAGAGGAAAAGGAGATGGTATTTGAAGAAGTTTCATTTACAAATTTAGGAAAAAAAATGTTTAATTTAGTTTCATATTAAAGCTGAAAACAAGTAAAAGCAAATGTCCCATTATATTCTTGCACCTACTTTAATGTGCTGATTCTTCCAACATTTTGCAGCTTTAGAACGAGGTTAACTACTTTAAGTTCCTTAAATGCTACGGAATATTTCTGTTACGTTTTCATACAATTAACATAAACTTGATATATGTTAGTAATTAAAAAAAAAAAAGAAAAAAACACAGAGGATCTTAGGCAGCATTAAAACTGCTGATTTGCAGTTTGTTCCTAAGGATACAAAAGCTTATTCTTACATACCCCCTGGAGGAGCAAGTTTCGGATGATTCAATAAATCTACCACTTAGAATCTGTAAAAGGAAACCATTAGCAATTAATGTTAATGTCTAAATGGAGTTGGATGTACTGTACTATTTCATAAGTGATACGCAAAAAAAACTTTACTCCCTAGGGAAAAAAAGCCTCAAATTATTCAAATAACTCATTTCAACCCTTCACTTTCCTGCTAATACTGGTTTAAAAACTTGTCCACTATTTTGACAAGCAATTGGTGTACCATGTTCTTCAGCCATGTCTACACGGTGACAGAAATATAGTCTAAAGCCATAATGTTCACTGAAAAGAATAAGGCTTTCCCACCTTGCATTTCTGTATTTGTACTCATCCAAAGACCTTTAATGATTTAGTTTCTACCTTTCCTTCTACTTGACCTGAAACCTAATTTTCATCTTTTTAATAGCTCAGCTATTTTATTTGAGAATATATAATGTTATTTGGGGTTGGGACACTGTTCATGCCATTTTGAAACTTATTTCCTTTTGTATATCTGTATGGCCATTTTGATTCATGTCCAAAAACATTTTTAAGCTTCAATCTGCTCTTTCTCTCTGTCCAAGTGAAAACACTGAAGTACTTGGTCATTTCCACAGAATACAATCTCATCATCTATTTCAAGTAATCCAGATTCTTTGAGAAACTAGTCAGCCGAAACAAGCCTTTTAGAACATCCTACATCTCAACGTATAGTTCCCACTGCAAAGGCTGAAAAACTGCCCTAGAATTTATGTAAATAGGAACCATGATTTCAGTGGATGCTGCACATACATTCAGCCAAAGCACATTTTTGAAAATCCTAATATAATTCATGTTCATTTAAACCTCTCTCAAAAACCCACAAGCACATACACATATATGGGGAATATACATTAAAGGTAATACAAACGGAAGGATACATAGGTTTACGTATGTAGGTCAAGGAGTGAAAATTAATAAATCATGTTCACCTCACAGACCAGGCTTATTCAATTTGCCTCCATCTGCAGCATTATAATATTAATCATTCAGAAATACTGAATTCCTGCTCATTATCGTAAAACTATCTACAAGTCATAGAGTCTCATATTTGTGCTCAGATTTCACACCTTGTAACTTATTCAGTATCTGTTATGTTCAAATTAATAACTGCCAGGTGTCCAATCCACGAGAGGAAAGTGTGCTATGCATCCAGGAACACGGTAAGACGAAATAACAGATAAAATGAACACTATGAACATTTGGTAAACACCTGAGGACTGACAATTATTTGTGCACACTACTCAGCAAGTGTTGGTTAATAAACGTTTAATCAATTCTGAGAATATGTGGCTGGACAATAAACAGTACGGCAAATAAAACAGCCCCTCAATTAATTGATTTTTTTTATAATAAAAATGCTGTTCAACAGGTTCTTTGCCTGCATTACCTTTACAAGAGCCTCACCCAACACCACTATCAATAGGAGTATCTTCAGTGACTGTAAACGAGCTGTGGATCAATGCCTGAGACTACAGAACGACTACTTAAGCTGGTGCACAACGCAGCACGGATCCCTGTGAAGGCACCTTCCTTCCTCCCACCATCCCCGCAGCAAACGGGTACTCCAAGCTGACGGGCAGTGACACTCACACACCCCACCGCATTTCCTGAGATAGGTAGATTGCGAGGTAGGCATCTGGGTCATCTTAGGGAAGTCGCTTCCAGCACTTTTCAACCCCAACAAGCTCTGAGGCACCTCCTGGAGGAGTCTCTCTCTTCCCATTGATCTGTGAGGAAACTAGAGAAATGGGATCCTTAAGCACCTGCATCCAATGCTGAAGGTTAGGTGGGATGTATCTTTGCAGCAGTGTTTGTCCTTATGATGCCACCACCAAACAGGAGAGCACGTAAGTCTTTAAATAAAGCTTTCCTAGATCAATATGAGGCTCTCCAGGCTTAATATTTCATTCCTTATATAACTGTAACGATGGTTAAAGAGAGAGGACTTGGGAAATATGCTGCAAAAGAGATAAATATAGTTGTTTTTCTTTTCTTTATTTTTTTTCTTTTAGAATCAATATAGTTCATAAATTAGCAACAGCAGCTCCAGAGAACTGGTAACATGGCAGCAAAGGCTTCTGCTCTATGTGCCACAGTGCAGCAAAGCAAACAATTAGGATTCATACTGCAAAAATGTGCTGATGCCATGGCATAAATGGTAGTGCTATAGGGTTCTTTGTGCAACTGCTCATTTCACTTCATCACATTTTGTGAATAGAGGAACTGTGTGTATGGGCAGCAAGACTGATTACAGGCTTGGTAAATCTCTAATCTGCAGAGAGAACAGAAAGACCGGAGCATAATAAATCAGAGAAAGGAGGAGTATGGGGAAATAAGAAAAATATATACAAAATATTGGCGAAAAGATGGTGCACCATCTATTTCTACAGAAAAAGAAAATGATGACAGTAAAAGGTGGTAAACAGCAAAAGAAAACTTTTCACAAAATAACTGTCCCACGAGACTCCTTGCCACAAAATGCACTTGAAGCCATGAGCTCATGAGCTTAGACAGATTTAGGAAAAAATCATAAGACAGTAACTGCTTTAAAGTAAGTGAGAAAAACGTAAACTCTCATATTTCAGCCAAGCAATGAATTCTCCCTATTTGAAACTTTCCAGAGCTGTTGCCAGCAAGCAGATTATCTTACCATACAGCTGTTGCTTTTCACTCACAGAGATAGTGTGTGGACTCTACCTGTTCCTTTATCTTTCCTTAAACAGGTTTAGGGAACCTAGATGAGGTAAAGGATGTTTCTGCTTAAAAACACTGAGTGTCAGCTTATGGCTAATGGCAAAACTGGCTCTGTATGTAGTCTCTGGTCTAAATTTCTTTTCCAAAATCTCATCATCCATTTGCTATGTATGCTACCTTTAATAAAGAATATATATGGAGGGGAAGAGGGGGCTCAGCAGACGGAGGATACTTATCTTGGCTGCCATCGAGCAGGGAACAGGTATATTCCTATAGAAGATGCTGTCTCAGCAGCCTTTGCCTTTTGCTTTGAAAAACTTTAGCTTCAGTGGCCCAGTCTTCTGGATCTTTTCCTTGGCTACATCACCAGAGAGGTGCTATTTAGAATCTCAATTCTTTGTTCCCTCAGGTCCACAAAAGCTTGTGTTGGCTTCACACCAATTAACCACAAGCTAAGGTGTCTGTGTCATCTCAGGCACCTTCTGACCTGAGCAAGTGCAATGGAAAATAAACGAACATTTCAGATCCAAAAGCCTCATATGTTTGGAGGACAAAGTATTTTATACAGAAGAAGTGAACATAAAAAAAGGAACAATGAATTTTAAAAAAGGAAAGTATAAAGATGCAAAAAAGCAGCTGGGGAGGAGCATACCCTAGGGGACCATCAGTACTTGGGCAGTTTCTGGATGAGTTGATGCAGTCTGCAGTTACACAAACAGCACCTTTACTCTCAGTTATCTTCTACAGATTGACGAATCGGTTTGAAATTTTGGTAACAGCATTTGTACGTGAAAGGCTTTTGACCGTGGGCAACAGTTTGTTTAACAGGAATGCCTCTATTTAAACAGCAGCTAACTTTTTGCAGAAACAACCATAGCATAGTCGGAAGATCAGCTTCCTAGCAGAACTATAAGTAAGCAAGAAGTAGACAAACTCTGCAGCCACTGGTCATGCTTAAGCAGAACTGAAGAAGAACTGAGCAGAGATGGAGGAAATGCTTCCTCAAATATCCGAGTACAGAAAATAATTAGTCCTTAAAAGTTATCTGAATTAATCAAGAATAATAGGAGAGAGACACATCAGATCCTCCTTCTTCCCTCCTTCTTTAATTGCCTTCATTCCATATGCAGATACAAATTAGCCTTAGATCACGCTCGTGAAATATTAAAATTCCTGTGGGATTGTCATTGGGCTGACTCCTATTTTGAAGTGGCTCGCCATGGATACATCTTCTTAAAGTATAAAGAGTAAAAAGCAAAATTTGGGAGAGGGCTGGCTGAGGTTTTCAAAAACATTTTTTACATTCATTTCCCACTGCTTGGAGTAAATTTACACAATCTGAACATCTCTCTTGGAAACAAATTTTTTTTTTTTTTTTTTTTTCCCACAAAAAGTGAAAACCTGATTATGTCATCCAGACGACCTCTTTCCAGTACCAGATAAAAGACTGCTGTGTTTTAGTATTTCTTCTGTTGTGATGAGCCCAAACACTGTTAGGGACCCCTTGTACAAATAACCCTGTGATATTACGTGTCTGGCGGAATTGCCCTCTCCGGGATTCAAAACACAGAAAAACAGTGAGGACATGATAACAAGAGAGGCAGGTGCAATCGGATATTTTTGAAATTGCACGGGACTCAGTAACCATGAGTGATGGCCAGCAAAACTATTTTTCTAATTGCTTGTACTCGGTGCTTCTAAACACATTCGGCCTTGAAACTTCAATCCACGCAGCATGCATTGCTATATTAAAGCCCAGCGAGAGTGAATTAATAGTGCTCTTGTAATTCACACTTTCAGGAGTGCTTTTCTCACCAGTGTAAGGCACAGTGTTAATGCCGTGTCTTTGTAGTTGTGTTTCAATGCAGGAAACACCTTGGTTCGTACTGCTTCATTTTGGCTACGATTCAACAAAGCACTTAAATATGAGCTTAACTTTAAAGCATGAGGAGTCTCACTGATTATAATGAGACTACTCATGTGTTTAAGGTTAAGTATGTGCTTAAGTGTTTTGCTGAATTAGGACCTTAGATATTATTAGCGCTGATTTATTGGGGAATGTGGGGGCGGGGGTGAGAGAAAGAAAATGCATGTTTCAAGCTGTAATGTCTGACTCTTTATATATTGATATGGCCTTAGATGAAATATATACCTGAAGTATAGGGGAGAGGTGAAAATGTTTTTGTTCTGTGTCCCAGAAGTCCCAATAAATTTGTGATTCGGAAGATTGATTTTACATGTAGTGTCTTCCTGTTTCATTAGGAAGCCACAAACACTGCCTTTTTTTTTCTGAAAGAAATATTATTTCTGTTTGATTTATCAATAGTGCTCTTGCTGTAATTATGGCAAGAATAATGAATGGATCTTCCTTCTGTCTGCCCTGAATTATGCTGCCTTGTACACAGCCAGCCCGGTGGGCTTTAACGAGGTCTCAGATAAATGAAATGTATTAGAGTTTGTTATGTGTGGTCATTTTCAGTGCAGCAGAACTGTATGCCCATTTATGAGTCAAATTCTTATACAACACCACCACTTAAGAAAAGATAAAAAGGAGGTACTTCTAATTGTTCCATTTACCAACAGGCTGATTGACTTACAGCTACAGAATAATTCATGTTGGCGCTCTAGCTTGATTCTTCTACAGTTTAGCCATGGCTTTTGGCCACCCTTTCTCGTATTGAACTGTATCCTGTGGTTGAGGAGGCCTCACTGGCATCACAGCAAAGGTCAACCTGTTATGTTCACTTGTGTCTATAATACCTCTAGGGAGGCTGTGAGGAGGATGGGGACGGCCTCTTCTCTGTGGTGGCCACTGACAGGATAAAAGGAAACGGCCACAAACTGAAGCACCAGAAGTTCTGCAGGAACTTAAGGAAACATTTCTTAACAGTGGGGGTGACAGAGCCCTGGCACAGGCTGCTCAGAGAGGTTGGGGACTCTCCTTCTCTGGAGATGTTCCAAACCCGCTCGAACACAGCCCCGTGCCACGTGCTCTAGGTGACCCTGCGTGTGCAGCGGGGTTGGACTAGACCTTCTCTAGAGGTCCCTTCCAACCTTAAGCATTCTATGATTCTGTGATCCAATATTGCAATATACTATCCAGCAAGGATGAGAGATCTGGTCCATACAGCACCAGTATTAACTTCACTAGAGAGAAGCAGAAGCTGATAGACTCCTCCCGAAAACCTCCTTTCCAGAGCAGAAGGAATTTGCCATACTTTTTAACAGGATGTAACCTTCAAAGGACCTTCCTGCTAATTTCAGAGCCTTTTTCCTTTTCTAAAAAATTTCATGACGGAGAAATAATTTGGCTATGTTGATGGTGTTAAATTGAAGGATTTCCCAGTCTCACTTTGCATTTTGCCTGGCCATTTGGAGTGGTTACGCCTGTCACCTCATCACTAAATCCAGTAATGAAAATGGACCTTTTAATGAGTTACATACAATGCATAATTGCTGTAAAACTCTAACATCCTTTATGCAAATGATTCTTTGGAGATCATTAATTAGTTTTTGAGGAATATTAATTTCTCCAAACCAAAAAAAAATATATATTACTACAGGGAAATGGGCTTGAATTAGTTTTAACTATGATAAAATTACACTCTGTGACAATTAATCAAGTGGAGCACAAGAGAGCCTGGTTTAAAATGAAAAGTATACTGTTAATACTGCTTCCAATGGTTACAGCTAATTGGTATGCCTAAATAGTATTTTAAGAAGAATATAAGTTATTTGAGCTCCAGAATATTTTCTGCTTGGACCTTGATTTGAGAAAAAACACAGATACTGGTAGTTTAGAGCTACTCCTGTGCCAATATCATTATAGGAACTTACTTCTAAAACACACAAATTTTAATCAGTGCCCCAGGAGGGCATCTGTTTGTATCACAGGGCAGCTACAAAACAGCTTGAGTTCAGACTAATAAATTAAAAAAAAAAAAAAGGAAAATAAAGCCAAGTGATTCTATCCTAACAAAACTGTGATTGCGATAGTTCAGTACAGAAAGAGCTGCCCTTGGAGCATCATACAAACTTATTATAAAGCACTGAAACAACATTGCAAAGTTAATTTTACTAAAATTAACAATGCCTTCCTGTCCATCATTCTCACACTAAATGGTGCTCTTAGGAAGAGACCAGTTGATCTGATCTGCAATATATAAACAGCCACAGTTTTCTAAATACGCACAGAATATAGTTCAATAAAAAAAAAAAAAATGTTGTGTTGCTGTTAGGTGTAAAACTTTAGTAAAACTTAATTTCCGGAAAGCTTAGGCAAACAATTTGTTTACATACAAGTATGGAACCAGATGTTGCTCCCAGATACATTCACATAAATCTAGATGAACTTTAGTGCATGCTGAGGGGTTACTCTGCTTTATAGCTAATGCAACTGAGATCAAAAATTGACATTTAGTTCATAAAAACATATGAATTCTTTAATTCCTGTTGATCCCAAACACGCAGTGCTACAGCCCGAAGAACTCCAGCGCTGCTTTGGTACCACCCTGGAGGAGGCCGAGCTGCTTTGATCCTCCTTTCTCCTCTCGCACTTAGCGCACAATCCATCGGTCTCTGCGGACGTGGTGCTACAGCAGCAGGGGCTTGAAACACCCTCCAGGAGCATCTCGTTTCCTCATAAACAGAAGTTCACAAACTTCTTCATAGTCAAATTCCCTTTGATTTTGTTGGAATAACTCCCTAGTTCATTGGATTTCTCTTTGAGGGCATCCTGAGACATCTGGTTACTCAGCATTATTCCTTATGATATGGGATTTAGCATCTAACCAAGCGTGGCTATTGCTCTGGAATCCTGTAGCCTTAGGCATTTTTGACTTTTTTAATGGTATTCATCCTTATGTTAAACTTTTAATATTCATGAAGACTCAGGATGGATTTTTGGTATAGTTCACAATAAATAAGCAAATAAATGCTTTTAGCACATTGTTTGCTTCCTTTCCCTTCTAAGCACCTTCTTTGGTGCTCTAATCAAGTATACTACTCCATAAACAGGGACGGGCATTGCCCTTCTGTAGACGAGTGTGGTGTGTATATTGTATGTTCCAGATTTCCTAAGCGATTGAGAAGTTTTCCCCACTACTTTGTCTGAATGATCTCTTTTTGCCAATGGAAAAATATTTTAAAAGACAGAATAAGGGCCTAAACCAAATTAGTTTATCTCTGGAAGTGTTGCTGTTATGCTCAGGATTCTTTTTCTAATTACAATTAAAAAAAAAAAGAAAAGAGAATTATACAACTGCAGTTACTTATTTTTCTGTGTAATTTAAGAGCTTGACAAACATATTTAAATTGTCATTTTCCAGGAGAAAAATTCCACTTTCTTCTCACAAGTAGAATCAATTGTGGAATATCCTCACCCAGCTGCCTGGATTTACTAGACCAGTAAATCAGCAATAATACAACTAGCTTCAGATCACACAGATCCAAATTCAAACTGTTTTTTCACACCCAACTTGCAAACATACTAAACTAACCTGTGATTTCCTATTCAGCAGTATAGTGCTGTGTGCATTCAGTAACTGATTAATTAAATTTTATGAAATGCATTTTTTCAAGTCTCCAACATACTTCACAGATTATTGCTATCATTCTGAAAATAACAACCGGAATGTGGGATTCCTGTAGGAATAATGTGACTATAGGATGCTGACATCTGTAAGAAGTGTTCATTTTTTAAAACATGCTGTCAATATGTCGTTAATATTAAGAGAAATAAGGTTAGTAAAGTTCAATATATATTGAAGAGTTTCCTTGACATTTAACACATCATATTAAAAGCTTCTTCAAGAGGAAAGAAATATCAACTTGTCACCTAGAGATTGAGATTGAACTGCTCTGAGACAAGCTGCTGTTTCTTCCCCATGATGAAATTCACAGGATGGGCAAAATGTCAAGATAAAAATAAACCATCTGGGAAAAAAAAATCAAAAGAAGTATAGCCATTGTTAAAGCTACTGCCAAAATAAGCTAGAGAATCCAGTTGTTCCCAGTAATAATATGTGACAGAAATGCCCACACATTCAGATCTGTTCTTGCAACATGGTGAAAAGTATTACTGAAGGTACCTTCGCCTTGTACCTTGTAGTTTGGTAGATTCCTTGGGAAGGAGATAGCTCCACTTTTTACAGCAGAGCACTTTTTGAAAGCCCAAATCATTAAAATATATTCTCTGATTTTTGAAACAACTTTATGAGGAAAGAAGAAACTCTGTAGCTCTATGAAACAGTACCCAGAGAACTTGATTGTCAAATCATGGATAATCATAGTAGGACAGTTTCATATTGAAGGATTCCTGAATACTGAGTGTATTCATTGATGATAACTGTTGTCAAGAGATGTTACATTAAACTAAACTGAACTAAGCTAAAGGTTGCTACAGATTCCACAAGTATGCACAACAAATAACTCATGCTCATCAGGTACCTCCTAATAACTACGCAGTCCTTCAGAAATAAATGGACTTTATCCTTAATTTTTTATCCTTAATTATTTTGACATATGCATTAGAATCATCAAATATTCTAGTGGCATCTTTTTTTTCTTCTTTTTCTTCACTCAAAAGCACATTTTTCTCTTCAATGCAGATGCATGCTCCAGAATCTGAGCTTTATTTTAAAATCCAAACAAAAATTTACTGGACTCAGCATGGCTACTTCACACCTCTCCATTTTCTAAATGCCTTTAAAAGTCTATTTTCAAATTAAAGATCAAAAACTGAAACTCACTCCTTCACTATCTTTTCAAAGGCACTATCTGCAGAACTCTGCCCTGCACCACGTGACAGAGAAGCCGGTACCCACTTAAATGCATCACCCCTTTTTTCCAACAAAAAGCCTATGTGTCTGCAGTGTACAGAAATTCATTAGACTGCTGTAATAAATGAGAGTGTGACCATTATATATAATGAAGCATTATAAATCCTTCATTGTCCAATAAATAGTAAGTAAATACTATCTACTTCTCTAGAATTAGTTTTCCTTGAAGTATACATTTTTTTTGTATATCACTGCACCTGTTTACTTCAAAGTAAACTTTGGCAAAACTTTGGTATTTGAGAGTAAGGGCAAGTTCATTTTATACACAAAATGAAGACAGCTTTCCAGCATTAAGAATTACTCATCTCTAAGTTTCTTGCTCCTCCTTCATTCATTCTCCATTCCATCTCCATGCATGAGCATCGTGACAAAAACTAATTATATGATCATGTCTCTCTTCCACGGGCCCTCTGCTTCTTTCAGCGCGAGGATGCTCACCTAATGAGCTCAGGATGATGTTTTCTCCTCATTTTTCAGTGTGTGACCCCAGGCCTTATTTTTCAAACCCTTCTCTCAAGACAGAATTGTTAATTTCCTCATGAGTTTCTCTCTGGTGCTTATCACCACAGTACCTAAACAATTAAAAATATTAATTAACCAATGCTCGCCAACACTCCTGCAAGATTAGAGGGAACTGAAGCACAAAGAAATTAAGGTCAAAAAAGTCCACTCATTTGGTGTCTATAGATAATAGTCTCTTTCAGTGCATACTTCTTTCCTCTTTTACAAAGACCGGGGTTTCATTAAAAACATATATAAGCTGTATGATTAAGGCCTGCTTCATGATTCATACACAGAAACCCAGAGTGGTTTGAGGTATGGGAGGGCATTAAACAGCTATCAAAATATTTAGGGAAAGCCATTTAAACCCCCCTAACAATACACTATGTTAGTTTTCTATAGCAGATTCAAAGGCAGATACCCAAGAGCACTTTCGTGTCTAGATGGCTGAGAACTTGCTAACATTAGCACTTTGGTAGGCACTTTAGATGGATACATCTTGTGAAGCATTTCCCATCAAAAACAGAAGGCCCTTGATAAAGACGGATCTGTTAAGGCTCAGTCCTGTAAACCAAGTCTTCAATATGCATTAATGTCTGGCCTTTCTCTGCAGCTTCCCCTACTACAGGGACTCCAAATTATTTTTCCAAAGGAATTTAACTTTTTCAAGTCATCCTCTCCCACAAGGGCGTAACCACCTGCCTGAAAAACAACCCCGTTTCCTTCTAGCTAGTCTTACACCTAGATTGCAAACGCAAGCTGGAGCCTAAGGGAAGCACGGAGATGCTTCCTCCTCTCCTTGCTCCCGTGCTCCGGCACCTCAAGGAGCGGTCACGGCCGAGCCTTCCCGCTGCCCCCAGCTCCCTGCCCGGGCGCTCCTGGAGCGGGCGGCTGGTGTCTCTTGAGGGTCTAAACCCTAGTGATGCACATTAACTGCTTTCTTTCTTTTCATTTTTAAAGCACATACAGACCTTTTGAAATTGCTGTGTTGAGTGACCTCTAGTGTTAAGGGTCCAAGTTTATTTTCACACTGCATTTGCTTTTATGATACAACACTTACAAAGACATATAAATATAAGCTGTAATCAGCTAGAGCGGTGTTCAAGGATGCATATAAACACGATTTTCCTCACCCCTCTCTCTCTTCACATACCTCTTCTTCTTTTTTTCTCTTTTTTTTTAACAGCAAGTTTCTGTACATACTTGTCCCAACCTGCCCCAGTGTTAAGGACATTAGTCATCCTTTCCTGATGTGAAGTGGTGTAAAGACGCTGCTGTCAGGGCGGCAACACTCAGGCTTGGGCTCTGCTTTGTGCTGGAATTCGTGGCAGATGAGCTAAAATAGACAAGGGTCTGTAGCTCCAGAAATTAGTCTGTTCATTAGAGAAGGAAATTAAGCTTTTAGATGTGCCTGTGCTGAAATATATGCACTACCTGGTGCTACGTTATCAGAGGAAAAAAGGTATGCCAAGAAAAATACTGGCATGCCTTGGGTGATCTATAAAAAATTTTAATCTCGTTTCATGCATTGTGTTTAAGGGCAATAGTGAGTTTACAAGTAAATAAGTGGTACTGTAGAATAAATAAATAAATAAATAAAAATATCAAAAATAATTTATCTCCCAATCTGTTCATTAATTGCTCTGAAAAGATCTGTATGCATAGAGGTACCTAGCTTTTTTTCTGAGACAGAAATTAAGAACTCCTCCCCAGAGAATCCAAAACTTGATATTGGATATGCCATAACTGCAAATTAATGGTAGAATAACGATGGGATGATAATAATGCAGCTACACTCCAAAGGCTGATGCCTGCCACTTCTGATGAGATAAAATTATCCCTTAGGTATTCAACACCTATCTGCAGAAGCTTGAAGTGGAAGGTTGGGACCTCACAGCTGAGATACAGAAGGATGTTCCAAGCCAAGGAAACAGTATGAAGCGAATTCCAGCAAAGTGCAAAGAAAATACAGATAGAAAAAAAGGACACACATCACTGCCATAGTGGAACAAACAACAAAAAGAAGACAACAGAATGTAACATCAAATGAACAAGAACCTAATTTCTTAAATTTTTTAACAATGGGGAAAAATTACAATAAAAAGCAGAAAAGGGGGGTTCGAAAAGCAGTATGCCAACAATTGGCAGAGTGTATGGTTTTAGCAGAAGTGATCTGCATGAAGTGCTCAGACAGGCTAGGGAAAAGGTGAGATAATGTGGAATGAGAGTTGCCAAAGATATCGCAGCCAGCAAGAAAATTGAAGAAGCTTGATAAAATTTTAGCTGCCTCAGCAAATAAAAAATGATTGAATCTTCAGAGCTGCAGAGGACAGAGAGAGTTTGTGCCTGGCCGAGACATGAGGAATGAATGGCAAAGACGAATGAGTTGCAAATGACACAAGGTATGGCCTCAGCTGTCAGGGAACATGGTGATACTGTAAATATGCTAGAAAGTGGGGAAAACAGGGAAAGCTTTAAAGAAAAGCAAGGAGTGACAAGCTGAAATATATGATGGGCTGGAAGAAAATGGTTCAAGATGTAGAAAAATTGTTAGCTACTGATACATTTGATGTGTAAAAGCTGCTAGGATTGATGGCAAAAGAAGCAAATGAAAGCAGAAAATCAAGCAGAGGATGCATGGAGTTCTATAAGAAAGTGCACTGAGATACCCTAAAAAGTTAAGAATTAAGAAACACCCAAGGAGGATACAGCCCAGCTAGTAGAGACCACTAGGAGAATCTCTAGGCTTAAGGATATGACCAGCTTTGTCAAAAGCAGAAAAGAGAAACTTCTCATCTGACACCAAAGTGGTTTTCATAAACTTACTTGAAAGTCTGGTAATTCTATTTCACTCAAACGTTGAGAAGGGAAACAGTGAAAAGAGCCTGCTCTCAAGCGTGGGATGTTAATGACAATGGAATGCACTGGAAAAGAGCACTGGAAGAAGGTGCCTAATAGCTCGCTCTTGTTACCCATCCATCAACCAGACGGTGCAGAAAAGCAGAGGGAAAAAGGAATTGGAAATGACATTTCTGCAACTCCGTGCTTTGGACGTCATGAAGAGGCCTAAAACTTTATTTCTACCTCAATTGCAAAGAAATCTACTGCAGTATGTTGCTTTGAAAACATCACACAGTTTGTCTAACGTGAGGATAAATACCATGTTTCTCTTCATTTGGGCTGATTTTCATACGATTTGCATTCCTCATAAGCCTCCTTGTAACATAATTAATGTACCTTTGTTTTCATGCACAGCACGTATATGCAAAAAAAAAAAAAAAAAAAAAAAACCCTCACATGCTAGGGAAACTCAAAGAGGTCTTCTAAGTAAGGAAATGGAGAAGAGCCAATCCAGCTAATCAGTCGCCTAAATATTTTTAAAATAAAAACAATGAGGGGGAGCCTCAGCTTTAATTAAATGTCTTTTAACTCCGGTATCACAATGGGTACTTAACAGTGCCTTAAAGAAGCAGTTAAGAGTTACTCGGAGCGGGGAGTCCCTGAGCAGCAGAAAGCCAGGATATAGCAGCAGAAAGCCAGGATAACCGCTCCATAACTCCCACCTTAAACCTGGGGCTGTGGGAAGTGGAGGGGGACGAGGGGCCCCTCCAGGCCTCTTCTGTGGGTGACAGGTTGGCCGGGTGGTTGCTGCTGCAGCCCCACAACCAGGTATCAAGACAGGGAAGGGAAAAACTGCCTGCCCTCCTCCCTCCCATCTATACCATTGACTGTCACTCCCAGATGACTCGGACCAATGACTTTTAGAAACTCACTGGATATGAAAATACTCCCCGTGCAAAGCTGGGGCTTCAGGAGAGAAGCTGATGTCCCACTCATTTTACAGTCCCAATAGAAGAAAGAAAGAGAGTTTCCTTCCTTCCCAAGCAGGTTTGCCTTCTCATTCAGCTTCTTCACCTCTTCCCTGTCTATATCCTTTAATTAAGTATACCACATCTGGATTTCTACAGGGACAGTAATTACCATAGCAGGTAACTACCACAGGAGAGAGGAGGAATTTAAAGGTGTTGCTACTCTACAGTCTAATACAAAACAAAACATATATAGGCTTTACTAAGTTATATTGTATCTATTTAATTTTTGCAGGCATGAACAGTTTGGTGGCTACTTTTGGCTCTGATCTGATTAAATTATGATAATAATGGATTCTTTTATTAATTTCAATGGAGTCTGTGTAGTGTCTCATTTAAAAACTATTTTGCTATTAGTAGCAGGACATTTTTTTAAGAGCAAGACAGAGAATCAGGAACAAAGCCTGGCATTGATATGGTAAGGCCTCCAAATGAATGAGGAACCAGCTAATGGATACATCTCAAAAAGCAGCTCCCAACATATAATCAGTGTAGGAAGGAACTGTGAAGGAAGGGTGGATCTAAAACAGCTGCTCTCTGGCCCCAGAGCCTATTAATATTTTTAGGAATAGAAATTACCAGATCAATATAATAATTTTTCATATCATATGATATCATATCAATATGAATTCTTCAATCATGAAATCGTTAAAGCAAGATGGGTTTACTTAAGAAAGAAACACTTCAGTCAAATCCTGTATTAGGCTCAAGGAAGGAGCACATCTGTGAAGTGTTATTGACCGTGTAATGCATAAGATTAAACAACATACTGTGGGAATCTGAATTTAAGATTAAGATCATGTTGTCTTACGTATATACTTCCATGAATTTTGTAACTCCAAAAGGCAGGACCCATATCTTCACAACCATAAGTCAAGCCTAAAAAGAAATAGGGAGTATTAAAGTTTAAAAACATAAGATATTACAAAAAGACATAGATTTAAGATTTCTTTGACTTCAGATTTTGGACCCTAAGGTTCATGTGTTCGAGGTATTTGCAATTAAAATAAGACTTTTTCAGTGTCTATGATTCTAACATAAATTCAGGGAGGTGTTCAGGATATGGACTGTTATGCAAAATACAAAACACTATGAGAATTGTACTGAAATCACAAGAGTTTATAAGAAAACAGTTATTAAATAATCTTTTTCAAGCATCCTGTGCTCAACTCCAGTTTATTATTTGTACCCTTAGGAAATGCTGTGGCACTTGACTTAAGATCATTGGGACCAAGGAGATTTAAAGACAACTTTTTTTTTTCCTCCACTAAAATGCTAATTCTCACAGTTAGAAAAAGAAACAAAGCAGTAAACATGAATATAAAAATGTGCTATTATAGTCCAGTAAGAACATGAACAGCTCTGCTATCCCATAAATATATTTGCCCCACAGACATTCATAATTGATTTTAGCATATTATATTATAAAAGAACTGTAGAAGCCTTCTTATTATGATTGAAATTTGCATGTAAAGCACGGATGGAAATTTACTTACAACACTTATTCCTCTGCTTTTTGCAATGGACCCTTAAGAACAAAATGAATATTCATCTAAATGTTAATCATGTACGGTGACTTTTTAAAGATGTCTTTAATCTAGCTTTTCACAGAACAATTGCAGAAAATAATTCTGGGTTTGTAGTATACTAAAACTTATTTGCTTCTATGGCTGCATTAAAATGAGAAGTCCAAACTCTGAGAGTGAGACAAGCATAAAGTGGCTAAAGCCATTAGATTTAATCACATCCAACTACCTTAGGTGGATGGTAATTAATATTTTATCAAAGACTAAACAGCCATTGTATTCATTTGTTGTTGAAAGCATGTTCTACCATCAGAGTTTTGAAATTGGTCCTGGCTCTGTATTGAAAAAGAATAAAAGATAAGAAAAGAATATTTCCACAAATGTCCGCACATAGCCAAGGAGAAGCTAAAAAATGCATGTATATATTTGGCTTCTGGTCTGCCTCTCATCACTTGAGGATTGATACGAGGCTCTTTAGGAGGAAGCTCCTACGTGGAAGCTCGTACCGTGTCACGGTACGTAAGGGCCCTGCAGTGCTGATGCCTTCACCTTTACTGAACGTTTCACAGGAGTCAGTGAGCTGCCGCGGGTACGGAACGGGAACCCAGCACCATCCGTGTCCGCGGGGAAAGGTGACAACCCTGTGCAGGGCCAGGAGCAGGGCCTGCCCCACGGCGGGCAGGGCTGCCGCTCCCGGGCCGTGGGGCACGCGGCCTCCACAGCGCGAGGGCCTTCGGGCCCTACGTGAGCGCTGCCCACGGCGCCAGGCGGCGGGGAGGCGCTGCCGGCACAAAGCAGCAGCCGTTTCCATCTTCTCCAGGGCTGGCAGACCCGTTTCCATCTTCTCCAGGGCTGGTAGCCCCTGGCAGCAGTGCAGAGCGAGCGCCCTCGCTTCACCCAAGTCACCGGGGTCTGCGGAAGGCTCCTGAGCAGCTCTTCCTTGGTTGGGCCATGGCTGCCGGGTCACTGACACCGCGCGGTATGGAGAGTATTGAAAGTACGGGGAATACGAGGATAGGGAGTAAATCATAGTGGAGTATTGGAATATTTCTCTGCTATTGATCTGGGTTTCAGAGAATCAACAATAACACAGAAAGAGCAGTGGAAAGATCCTTTAACTGGCAAAAAAATGAAATCAATAATTTCCAGAGAGCAGCGCGTTGCTGTGCTCTATTCCCAGCTCAAGTCATCAGCTGACAAACCTGGAGTGGGACCCAACATTCAAAAAACCCATACCTCCTATTCTTGAAAATTCTCCATAGTTGTGGAGCTCCCAAAATAGTGCATTCACATTCTCTTCTGTACAGCCTAATCACACCTTTGCAAATGCATCTATAATTCTCAGTACCTCTGTTTCTCCATCTGTCAAATGTGGATAAAAATACTCTAAATTACAGAGCTGCTGTGAGGCTTAATTTATTAATGCATGTACTCTGAGACTTGGAATTGAAAGGAATCATACACATGAATTATTATTATTATTACTGTTCCATTTCAAAAATATTTTGAAACAATAAAAGAATCAGCAAAAGATGGTATTTTGAAAACATCAGTTGTTAAATCCTTTTGAATATCAATGTACTGAAGGTATCAAACAAATTCATTTTATCATACAGCAACAGAACAAGTAAAATCATTGCAGCTGATGCTTAGTTGAAATTAAGTGAAGTTTTCTCTACTCTTAGTAAGTTTTTTTCATAGCTCTATGGAAAACTGTAGATAGCAAAAGAAAGGAAGGTAACCAGTATTTCTCTCGAGAATTCTTGCTAATAATACCAATATCTATTATGCAGTGCACATGTATGACAGTTTGGGGTCTTTCAGAATTTCTATAATACCCTCTTTTTTTTTTTTTTTTTTGCACGGATTTGCCTAAGTTGGCTGAACATTTCCCCAGGAACGATAACCCGTGGTACTGCAAGCTGCTCCGTGAAAACAGTCAAACTTAACAGCCCGAAGCAAGTCACCAGAGCTATATTTAGGACCCCAAATCAGGGGCCTTCTTTCACAGACACTTAGCGCTGCGACACCATGAGCAATCTCGTCAGGACCCAAGTGCCACCAGGACCCAGTGCCCGGTCTATGTGTGTGTGGGACGGTGCTCGTCCCGCTCGCCCCGGCTCCCTCCACGTGCCCTCTGCCACCCGCCTTACTGCAGCCGCCCAGCGCTTACTACCCTTATCCTCACAGCAATATATCAGCTTTATAGGGTCCTAAGCAGCAGAATGCCGCACGAGGCAGGCTATTATATGCATTATATTACAAATTATATGCTGCATAATAAAAATATTTTTCCAAAGAAAATATATCGAAAAAGTAATGTGCCACATGATTAGCCCATGGAAGCATCTAGTTGGCTATTCATAGTAAAGCCATTAAGAGCAAACATGCAGTAATTTCCAGGAAAACTTTCAGCAGAGTCCTAGTTCTAGCAGGCTCACTCTGCGCTCTGTTAACACTGTAAATCATAACAGCTCTATTAACAAGCTCAATTCATTAGCAAAATTGCGTGGCAGGGTTTAAGCAGATTCAGGAAGTGTGCTACACATCTGTATAATTTTTCATAATATTTTATTTTCTCTTTTCTCAGCCGGTAAAAGAAATTCTCCCAAGCAGGAACAGCCACATCTGTTGCCCTTAAATATTTGGCAGTTTTGCTTACAGGAAGATTAAGCTACCTCAGAGTCTGCAGTATTGTCTTCTTCTTTGTACATCTGAAATAGGGAATGCTCTAAACGCTGCAAATAATACAGTTAGCTGTCTGGAAATCCTTAGGGCATAGACATATGTTGTGAATGTAGCTGGAGCAGTTTGAGAAATTACCACCCCAACTGCTTCTTACCACCCCACAGCTGGAAGGGACACCCCCCTGCACAGCTGGAACCGCCTAATTGTGCATATGGGCAGTCGCAGCCAGCTGCAGCACGGGGCAGCCCGCTCACTGCCACCCTCCTGCAGAAGAGGAGAAGAAATGCTGGCCAGAGATAGGCACAATATGGAGATGATAAAAGTGTTAATAATAGTGCCTAGAAGAGGCAAGTGATCAATGTTTAGTTGGCAACAAAGAGGGGCCCGGCTCTCCGCTCCTCAGGAGTGGCAATAAGCCAAGACCCCTGCCTTCAATCCTACGCCGAAGGCACAGGCTGCTGATCCAGACCCTTCCCCGCTGGGCTCCAGCACTTCCCCAGCTCTACGGTGGTCACCATCACTGCTCCGCTCTGCTCACGGCACTTGGGGGGCTGCCCCTCGCCCGCTGTGCTCCCTCTCGGCTCTGGGATCGCCTTGGGGCTCCCACAGCGCTGCCCTCCAGCCGGCCCTGACAACAGGCGCTCGGCTCCAGCCACTGCACGGGAAGTTTTCAACTCTCTCCAAGGTTGGCTCCCTGGGAGGCTTCACCAGAGCCTGTGCACTGAGAAGTGGGCTGCTTACCCAGCTACAGGAAATGCCAAGGAGCCAAGGAAGGCTATTACTGTTCTGTAATAGGAATTTGGAGGAAACAAATCCCTCCCATTTACCATCCACTGCCAGGAATTCTGCTCAAACTTACTGCTGTAAGCCATTTCTCTTGCAAAGATTTAGAAATAAATGAATAAGCGCTATCATCCAACAGCCTGATGATTACAGTATTCATACAACCTATAAAAGACATACATTAAAGTCACTGATATAGATAAAAAGGAAGTATCAAGATCTCCCTTTCTCTGGGGTAGGAGAATGTCCTGTAAATGGGGTCCCTTAGCCTCAGTTTTTGAAGCTGTTTCACTGCATTTGAAATACAGAAATAAATATATGAGCCAGCAGAGTGAGAACGATTCCACAGTCTTGTGGGTACCACTTTCTCCTGGGAAACCAACATTTCAATCAGTGCTCCAATGAATATTTACACAAGGAGAAAAAGCTCCTGGAGGAGAGATTCAGAGGGAGTCCGCTGAGAATGCCCTGCTCGGGATCAAGCACCGGGGAGACGCTCGGGCGCTGCTCACGGCTGTCAGCAGTTCACAGCCCGCTGGCTCCTCAGAAGTTTCCATCCTCTCTCCTTCACCTCCTACTTTCTCACATGCACTCAGAACTTAGATGGGAGGTTATGTTCCCGTGAAACCACAGTGCTATGAAACAGGTCAATTAAATTGCAAGGAAACCAAGCCTTCCAAAGGCAGCATTTTAACTAGTCATCAAACTGGCCCGACAGACAACCTGCACCAGTGGCCGTGCAGGCAAGAGGAGAGGCTTGGAGGGCTGCAGGACACAGCTGAGCACGAGGAGCGGGAGGGCAGGGCAACACGAGGCAAAGACGAGGCAAGGACGCTCTGCTAGAAAAAGTGTTCACAGGTCTCCCTTAGAGTGGGACTGAGCTGCCCCAGCCACTTTTGAGTGTAGGTATCTAAAGACTTTATCAGAAGGAACTTCTCTTGAGTGAGATTCACATCACCTAGAGCCAATAAGTAAGTAGTAGATAACTAGCCTAACATATTCATGTAGGTCAATGGAGAAATGAAGGGCACTTTATTTAATCTAAGACATTTAATCTAAGACATTTAATCTAAGACATTTAATCTATTTAATCTAAGACTTGGGACAGGATGAATCACACACGCACTGGAAGCACATGGCTGTCTACACTGGCTATTGAAGGAGACTAAATAAAAATATTTAAACTAAATACTACCATATACTGCCACAGTAGATGACAGCTGAGAAAATATTCCATACATGCCAGAATTGCTTCCGACATGGACCCTGTTCTTTCAGATACCTTTTCCTTTATTTGGCTCCTAGAAATAAACCCTCTAGACTTTCATGTAACCAGCTCCTAATGAAGGTAATGGATGATGACAGCAATCATTGCTCTACTGGAGATACCACGTATTCCTCCTTGTGAGTGGTAATAGATAATGTAAAATCCCACATTATTGTGCATATATAGCTATTTTTCCCCATGTGCACTACATTGTAATCACCAAAATTGAGCTTCCACTGTCATTTTGCTGCTCAGTCACACAACACTGGAGGATGGTCCTGGAGTGCTCCAGCACTGACTTTATTTTGATTAACCAAATACTGTAGCTTCATCAGCAAATTTTCTCAGCTCACTTCCTTGTCCTTTTCAGTATTATTTGTGGATATGTGAAACTGCAGAGGGGTAAGGGAAGGCTCCTGCGAGGTTCCACTGACAACCTTTTACCATTGTAAAACTGATCACTTAGTCCTGCCCTTTTGTTTTTCTGTCTTTCAGGTAACATATTCTACAAAAGGGTCCTTCCCTCTTACTGTTCAACAGCTTTGATTCCTTGGGAGCTTTCAGCACAAGGCCTTTGTTGAAAGCAATCTGAAAATCCACGTGCAGCATTATCAGTTGACTCAACCTTCACCATAATAAGTTTGTGAAGTCACTCCTATTTTTATAAATTCTGTATAATCAGAGTGCCTGAGAATGTTGGGGAGCATGTATTTATGGCTAATTCATCTATAATACAGATTTATTCATTCACTAATACAAC
The DNA here is from genome assembly GCF_003342845.1 of Nothoprocta perdicaria. Classification (NCBI taxonomy): domain Eukaryota; kingdom Metazoa; phylum Chordata; class Aves; order Tinamiformes; family Tinamidae; genus Nothoprocta; species Nothoprocta perdicaria. The sequence goes on along the minus strand of NW_020455496.1, from coordinate 604,278 downwards.
TTGACACGCAGTATTTTCTTTTTTAATAAAAATGTCCTGTAATATTTCTTATATTTTAATAAAACAGAGATTGTGTAAGTAATCTTTTCTCTCCCAGAGTCATAACGGGCCTTATAAAAATTGGCATTTAGATGTAGATTATATGTTATGCTGGAGATAACAGATGAGGTTATCAGTCGTTTTACAATTACAAAAGGAAATGTATTGACAAAAACAAACACCACAAACTAAAATGACTCTTGCCAATAATACCTGATGACGACAGGTCCCTCACTGCCTACCTGTTTATATTAATCTTTTAGGCAGCATGAAATTAACAGCCTGTGTTCCACTTGTAAAAGTTTTATTGATAGACTCTCTTTAAAAGGGTCTAAATTTCTCTTTTGCTTCTATTTTTTAAAGATCTCCTCCACAGGATCCATATTTTAGCAAAAATTCTTTCATCTTACAGCATGACCTTAAGCAAACCATACAGCAAGATGTGCCTATTGTGCCATCTTCAGGATATTTGGGAAATAGAGGTATTGTGGATTTCGCAGTCTTCTCAAACGGAAGGAGAAACATATCTTTTATTTATGATCTTTTACTTATGGCATGATTCAATTTCATAGTCAAGACTATGAAATTCAGTTACAGAAGCTTAGAAAAAGAGAGTGTTTTTACCACAATATAAACCAACTTCTTCAATTTGAAAAATACAGTGTCAGGCCACTACTTTGCTCCCTTAACTTTAACTGTGTTCCCTAACACAACGAGAAGATTTGTCTGTTATATTTCTCTGTTTCAGTAGAACATACCTGTCAGAAATGCACAGTAACACAGTATATGGTGCTTACACTGCAAATGCTGCACATATTTTTGCCTTTTCTCTTCTGATTTTGCAGCAATGCACATGGTGGAAAATGGTTCTGCACCACATTGTTTTGCTAATGGCTCCAATTCTGTAATGACCCTCCGTTTCGTTGAAAGGGGTTGTTCTTTGGGAGCATGAGCTGAAGTTTATTTGATGTGCACAGGGGCCTCCTGGGCTTCCCAGCTGGGTTTGTCAGGGTTCCTTCAAGATCCAGCTCTGTCACCTTCTGCATTGGCAAGGCACGGGCCCACTTCAGACACTCTGCAGACCAATAAGTTTGCACGGAGTGTGACACGAATAATCCAGGACAGACAGCCCTCCTTATGCCCCTGCTCTCTTCCTCTCAAATATTTCCACAGTTTACAGCATTTCCTGTGGATTTGTTCATAATGTGGATGCAGTGGTTGTGTGGGGAGTCCTAAATGGTTGTTTGGACCCATGTTTGACTCTGTAAACTGTTGATATGACTGAGCATAGCATATCATGCAGTTGAGTCAGATGGTATCTTCCTTTTGATACCAAACAAGTGCTGGAACTTTAAAGATCTTGAGAAGGAAAATCTTATCACATCCCAAACACACACATTTTCTGAATTGGATTTTACTGATAAACTTGGTGTAGTATTTCAAGTAATCAATAAATGGATGTATAAAGGTTAGGTTTCAAACCCTTAAGAGATTCTAGAAAATATTTTGATGAATTGGAGAACCTATGAAATCATTTTCCTATCCTATCCAGAAAATGTAGAGGATTATCTCCTTACTCTACTTGATCAGGTTTCTTAAAGTTTGTAATAAAACATAATGGACTTGATTTTCCAGTTAAGCAGCGTAAACCTGGACTAACACCAATAAAAATACATGTATTACAAGAGTGAAAAACTAAAATAAAAATAAAATCAGAACCCAATTGTTGTAAATGGGTGTTAAGTCTGTTTTTGTATAAGGGGATAGTATTTGAAGAAATACTGCTGTAAGCAAGTAAATGAAAGATTTTGCAATAAAAAAGAAAGAGAAGAATGACAGTATTCTTATTCTACACATTCCAAAACTAGAGCATCCTTTGTTGAAAGCAACCTACACTTCATTGTTCCTTACAGTCATCTTCCTTACAGGACATATAGTCCCTGCTTTAATTGTAGAACTTAAATGAATTTAAATGAATCTCCATATTCACTGAAAGTATAAAATTATCCAGCCATACACAGGCCATCAGATTTATTACAAATCCAAGTTGCTTCAAAGACCTTTGCAAAAAACCGTTGCCAATCTCCTACATATTCAAACAATTTAGATTTCTGTCGGTAACATTTGATTATATGCACTTATAACGGACATCTTCATCTGCATGATGGATGCAATCAGGAACAGCTAAAACACCTCATCAACTCTTACCTTAAAACAAGGAGTCTTCACTTTATTACTCACATTCATAATGTTCATGAACTCCTTAGGTGAGAGAGTAAAAATAGATGACTGTCTCATATATGCACAGTGGTTCAGGCTGAGAACAAAGATGGGAAAGCATTTCTCATGCCAGGAAGGTGCATGAGCGTGTGTAAGAGCATGTGTATGCAGTGACATTCTATTAATCAAAATATCCATACATTAGTCACTGTCATCATTCACCAACCACTGCTTTTTGATTTATTGCACAGATTTATTTTTCTTAACTCAAAGAACATTGACAGCTTACATACAAATTTGCCTGCAGAATTCCCATCGAACTGTTTCATGTTGTGCCCTTTCTATCCTGGTCCAAACTGCTTCACTGACAAGTGCTTTAAACCACATAAAATCTTATTCCATTAAACTAACTACAGTTTCTTCAATTGGTACACATCTTTGCAGCTCCCATCTCTATGTCTGCTACCTTAAATGTAAACATGCAGAGTGTTCATGAATATATTATATTCTGAATAATGACAGAAAGTAAAAATTTGCAAAAAATTACACTCTAGAAAATAAGAAAATGATGTAGGAAACTGGCCAGTTAAAGATGGCTACAAGACTGAAAGAGTCACCTCTGCCAATTTTAAAGATCTGCCTGTCAGAAAGTAGGGTAGGAAAATGTTTTTTTTTAAGTAAGTGATCCTGGACCTGGAAGCTTGAATAATAAATGAGGAATGTGAAAGAACAGGATCAGATATTAAATTCCATTTTTGGAAAACAAAAATATCTTACTGAAATAGATCATTAAGTATGGAATAGTTACGGAATGTCAGGAAACACTAATCTAATTTTCATCTTTTTTTTTTTTTTTTTTTTTTTTTTTTTTTACATCAGACTTTCCCACTTTTCAGGTGAGTAGCATCAAATTAATATCTAAAGTCTTTCAACCAGAATTTTATTTTTTATTATATATAAGTATCACGATAATCTCATCTAGAATTATAGAACTATAAATTTTTTTCTTTGGAAATATAGCTCTGCATTAATGATAATCATGATAGCATCAAGGTTAGAAGTATATTTAATAAATAACAATTAACCTCAACAAAAAGCTTTACAGGCAAAAATACAAAGTAACATTGAAAAGTCAACCAAACCTCAGATTACCTAGATAGCTCCACAGAGAAGCAAGATGAGGTAGATAATTTAATTATTTTCTTTGAGGCCAAATCATTTTCGAGTATTTGAGGTAAAACAACCGCTCATAGCCCTATTTTCCAAAATTGTGTATGTCAGAGTTTGTGTTCCTTTGATGCTGTCTTCTTTAGACATAAAGATAATGTTCAAGTCATATCCTCTGTTTTTGGAGTCAGGATATGGAGTGTTGTTTATTTAGAAGGTGGAATGTTGGAATGGCAGAGACCTTGTGGTATGTTTCTTTGCCAAGGAAATCATAAATTGGAACCAATAATCTGTCAGATGAAAGCAGTCCCAGAAAAAATGAAAGAAAGTCCTTATCTGGGCTTTGCATTCAGGGCTGAAAATAAAGCATTTATGAAATAAAAACAAAGAATGAAAACTCTAAAAGAAAAAAAAAGCCGATTTTGTGATGCCTTTAAGCCTATAAAATAAAAAAACAATCCTGTGCAAATAAATTATGAATTGAAACTAGCCTAAGCTGTAGCATTTCATCTGCCTTTTCTCATCATTTGGCAATTGCAATTTTACAGTCTTTTAATTTAAACTTACTTTGGAAATCAGTTGCTCAGTTTTAAATAAGTTTCAAAATAGATCTTTAGAAGATGATAAAGCTCAATTTTATTTACGAAGTATCTGCAAACCTTTCATTAATCATGTTTACACTTTGGCAAGCATTTTCCAAGAGTATAGCTACTTCTCCCTTGCTCATGTATCTTTTCCAGAAGAAGCTAGCAATTTTCTCTAAGCAACCCAGTTCCTTAAATTTCTCGGAGTTTCTTGAATTGTTAAACACAGCGAGCCTAAGAGATGTTGACCCTGAGGAAGACTAGCCCTGAAAACTCACAGTAGCCCGAACCACATTTGCAACTTGACTGCTACTTCAGAATACGGAGTTTGGATTAAATGAAAGCTCAGCAGAGCAATTGCATAACTTAAAGTATGACATTTCTCCACTAACACACAGCAGAGAACCCAACTTAACCATTTTAGATTTATGTCACTACATTTTCAATTGCAAGGTCCTCGGAATAGGAACTAATTTTTGACAACTGATGGTTTGAATGAATCCAGTTCTCACACAGCATGTTACATATTCCATGTTCTGCCAATTATTCATTTGCTTCAGAGTGTCTTTTCAAAATGTAGAAAAAAAATTCTGAAAACCTCTCTTTAAAAAAAAAAAATCTCATCACATTCAGCAAATGATTTCTTTGAAAGGATTTCTCTGAACATGCTGCCAAAATAATTGCAGCTCACTTCAGTCCAGCATTATAAAAAATAGAATTTCACAAGAGACATTTCTCTATTGAATACAACATTTATGTTTGTAGGCCTCCCTTGACCCAGATGATTGCTTACTCTCATGAATCATCCTCTATGCTGGCACTTTTCTCGGGTAAGGTCAAGGTTATGGTCAGATCCTGAATTCAAGGAATTAAACAGTTCTTACAATAACTGCTTTGCACACAGGAAACCTCTTGGGTTTCCTGGAGGCTCCACACTCCTTCATCATGCTTCCACCAAAGGCACATATCTCAAGGAGTAAAAGACAAAAGGGAGGTTGGTGTGGTCAGGATCTCTCAACATCAGAGAACAGTGAGGTGCAGACATCGAAGAAAGGGCATCTCATTTGCTTGGCTACTGGTCTGCAGCCTCATGACCACATCAGAACTTTGGATCTGCAGCTTCTCATGGTCCAGGGCAGACCTCATGCACATATCAAGCACTGACTGCTCTAGGGCCTCGCATCCACACTGCAGAGAGGCCACGCAAGACAGCACCTCGTTGTGCAGCTTCAGCCTTGGTCCTGGCACTTCCAGCACACCAGGGTAGCCCTATGTGCGTGTGGCTCCTTTCAGTGAGTTTTACCAAGATATCTGCCTTCCCTTAGGTTTTTCACCTATTGCAGTTTCTAGCTTTTTCATAACTCTGATCAATCTGTCAGTTACCCTAGCTGCATAGTTGCACTTTAATTAGTTAGGCAGTTTGATATAACTGTCTCTTTCTAGTTATTTCTAGTGTTTCAGACATGCTCCTGACTAACAGGAAAGGGAAATCTCATGAAAGGCAACAAAAAAGCAGCTCCATATTCTTATTTGCAGAAGGCTCAAAAAAATAGGAACTATTCAGAAATGCTAGATTCCACCCCTCTATCCTGTGTATTATTTAAAACATTTAAATGTTAGCTGTGTGGCTGAGCTAATCATAAATGGTGGCCTCCTCCTGAAAAGCTCGTTTTCGCATCCACGCAAGCACAAGGACGCTGTTTGCATCTGCAGGTCTCAGCAGTGCAGAACATCCAACCTGGTTAGAAGGGCTGGCCACCGGCTGGCCAGCCTGGTAAGAAGAGCTTTGAACTAGAAAGATTGCAAAGTTATTGAAGACCAGACAGTCAGCAAAATGGGCTCAAGTGGGATTGCTTCCAGCAACTGCATGCACCTAAGGAAGCACTTACAAGACCAGACTATGGGGAGTCCCCTTGGACCCCTCCTGAGAAAGCAGCATGCTAGAATCCCTCTCTGAAGTGCCTGGCATGCCTGTACACAAATGCACACAGCTTGGGGAATAAACAGCAGGAATTAGAGCTCTGCGTGCAGTCACACAGCTATGATCTCATTGCAATTACAGAGACATGCTGGGATTGCTCCCATGCCTGGAATGCTGCCATGGATGGCTACAAGCTCCTTAAGAAGGCCAGGATAGAAAGGAGAGGTGGGAGAGTTGCCCTTTATTTGAGAGAACAACTGGAATGCATGGAGCTCTGCCTAGGGATGGGTGGCGATCAGGTCAGGAGCTTGTGGGTGAGGATTAAGGGGTGGGCTAACATGGGGGGCGCTGTGAGTGTTTGCTACAGGCCACCTCATCAGGAAGACGTAGTTGATGAGGCCTTCTACAGCTGGATGTAGTCTCACAATCACAGGCTGTGGTTCTCATGTGGGTCTTCAACCAATCTGCTGGAGGAACAACACAGCAAGGCGCATTGATGAAAACTTCCCAACACAGGCGATGGAGAAACCAACAAGGAGATACTGGACTTTGTACTAACAAAGAAGGACTTGGAAGTCTAGGGAAAGCCTTAGCTGAAGTGACCATGAGATAACAGAGTTCAGGATCTGGCAAGGAGGAAGCAGGGCAGAAAGTATGATTGCAGCGCTGGTCTTCAGGAGAGCAAACTGTGGCTTCTTCAGGAACCTCCTAGTAAGAATCGCATGGGATAGGGCCCTAGAAAGAAGAGCAGTCCAGGAGAGATGGTTAATGTATTCAAGGATCACCACCTCCAAGTTCAAGAGTAGTGCATCCCTATGAGCAGAAAGTCAAGAAAAGATATGGATGAACAAGGAGCTCCTGGTTGGCAAAACTCAAACAGAATAAGGAAATCTACAGAAGATGGAAGCAGGGACGAGCCACTTGGGGGCATTAAACGAGTGTTGTCAGAGTATTCGGGAATAATACTAGGAAGTATTCAGGGAATAGTAGGAAGGCTAAGGCCCATTTGGAATTAAATATAGCAAGGGATATCAAGGGCACCAAGAAAAGCTTCTTTAAATACATCAGTAAGAGAAGGAAGGTGAATGTGGACCCGCTACTGAATGTGGCAGGAACCCTGGTGACAAATGATGCAGAGTAGGCAGAGATAGTGAATGCCTTCTTTCCTTGAGTCTTTACTGCTAAGGCCAGCCCTCAGGATTCCCAAAACGTCAAACCAAGCAAGAAAGACTGGAGAAAGGAAAACTTTTCCTTGATTTATGAGGATCAGGTAGGAACATTTAAGAAAAGCTGCCATCCATAAGTCCATGGGTTCTGGCAGGAAGCACTCTGGTAGGAGTGCTGTGGGACTTGGTGGATATCATGGCTAGGCCACTCTCTATCATCTTTGAAAGGACGTGGAGAACATGAGAGGTGTCTGAGGCCTGGAAGAAGGCTCCAGTCTCCAAAGAGAGCAAGAAGATCAGAGGAAATACAAGCCAGTTAGCAAGACCTCCATCTCTGGAAAGGTTATGGAATGACAGTCTGGGCACAATCCTGGGGAACACATTCCAAGTGACCCTTCTTGGGCAGGGCAGTTGACAAGATGATGTCCAGAGGTCCCTTCCAACTTCTACCATTCTGTAATTCTGTGATATTAGTGGTCCTACAGATTTTGCATCTACTTGGAGACATCCAAAATGAAAGAAAAAAAAAATCATTCTTATTCCTGAAAAAAAGACATTTTAAAATTCCTCAGTGGCTGAGATAGAAGCTTTTGTATCAGCCAGATAAAGTTTCTTTCTCACAAGAGTTCAGGATTTTTTTAAATTACATTAGTAAAGGTGTAAGGTTTATATGTAAACTAACTGGCTTGCCAGTTATGCTACAATAACATTTTATCAATTGTACAGAGTCATTTCCGTCATCCTGATATTTAATGTATGTATAAACCTTTTCTTCATTATGTTCTATAATTTAATAAGTAATGGTATGTTTGCACTATATTTAAGCATATATTAAATACTTTACAAATGCAGTCAAAAATGTGTTTTAAAAATGTCAGGACAGCCAAACGACTGCAGTAATCTCATCTGCTGATTGATTTGGATCCCAAGATGCTTTTATTGCAAGAGAATGAAATACCATTACGTTTGGGAATGCATTTTCTCTAGCGATGTTTTGTTATACCTAATGAAAGAAAGTGAATTGGGATATTTTTCTTAACTTCAAAAATGTCACTTTTCCTAACAAAAACACCCTAAGAACTCCCAATTAATTTTTCCAAATATAGTCAATGCATTACAAGGTAGCTCTATCTGTGTGTAAGCAATGATGATAGTAACCAGTGGGGAAGGTCATTAGGGAAGCCTTCCTGGGAATAGTTTTCAGCCAGGTATCCAACATTTTGGGTATTTGGAGCCAGGATAACAAGGCTGATAGGATAGTAGATCATGGACTATAGATTATTTACTCAGCATGGGATTGCTAGCTTCAGCAAATAGAAGGAAAGGGAAAAGAGTTGGAGTTCGAGTTAAAACATAGTTTGAAAAGTAGGCCAAAAAGATGAATCTAACAAAAAAGCAGAACATGCTGCTGAGGAGGTATAGTTATGAGATCTAAAGTCTTTTGAAAAGCAAAAGGTACCAAACATTGTTCCATATATTTATTTCACTACTTGAACAGCTTAGAAGTATTTAATGTGCATTTTTTATCCCACAAAGGCAACAATCTTCACAAACTTGCCCTTCAAGAGCCAAGACATTTTCTAACTGAAAGTTGGAAATGCAAGTTTTAAACACACCAGCAGCAAACGATTAAGAGCCTAGTATTCTGAAGTGGGAAAAATGAGATAAAGGAGAAATGAAACACAGGGTTTCATGAGACTAAGAAAGGAATCCTTTATTTCTAGGTGTTTTTGTCTTTATGAGCAAAAGGCTGCCCAGTCAATTAACTTCTAATATGCATATGATAATTTTGGTAGCACTTTGTGATGCTCTCTTCTTAAATATCTAATACAATGCTAAATGGGCTTAATGGAATTGAGAAAATAATTTAAGAACATTAAAAACCCAAGACAGATTTTAAATTATTAATATACTAAATGAGCAACCTCTTGTTCCAATTTTAAGATCTTGAAGATATTTTCAACCTTTTCTTTACAATGTGGCTAATTAAACCCAGCTGATAGTGATCTTTCTTTAAATAGTACATCTGTCATTTTATAAAATGCCTGGGATTTTTTTCTGGGTTCTGACTTGATGTTTGTAAAAGTCTTTCAGACAGGAAGAAATTGACTGTGGAGGCAGTAGTGAAACTGCCTATACATAAAGGCAAATGGACTTTATTTTTGTAAAGACTTTGCGGCCTTCTGATGAAAAGTGCTTATAAAAGGCAGGTATTATAATGATTACAGAGAGCTGTCAAATGCACAAAGTAAACCAATCAAAAAAGTAGAGATTTTTTTCATTAACTTTTTTCAATTACAGTAATCTTAGTTGTTACTTATAATTACACTCAGTATAAAGTTTTCAAGCAGCACTGTTATTTCCAGGTTGATTGTGTCCCTTTAAATAAATCCCATCATGTGTCTAAATCAATCACACGGTGGAGAACTGAAGCAGGTATTTAAAACCCCATGTACTCTGCAGATTTTGTGTTTGTGAACTTTTCAGCCATGATCTGAGTTCTACATTTCCATTATGTGTTTTCGTGACAAAGACATAAAGGTATTCACTAATCTATTGCAGTATTTTAAATTATCTGTATATAGTACATTTTCCTAGATTCTTCTGACTTTGTCTTTCTAAAAGTTGAAAAAAATTTCTCTGATACTAGAGTATACTCCCTTTATTCACTAAATGGATCGGGGGAAAAGTACATACATATATAAGCAAATTTTAAGCACAGAGGATTAAGCAAAGATCAGAATCAAAGTGGTGTTTGGATTCCTGGGACTTCTTACAGAAATGAATATGCCTACCCACACTAAATGAATGGAGATTTTATTCCGGAATATCTTTCAGCAAAAATTTAAATACCAGACAGTATGTGTCACAAAGTGGGAAAAAAAAAGGTCAGACAATATGCTAGAAGGTGACTGAAACAAAAAGAGAAAAAAAAATAAAATGGTAATACCAAAGAGATCAAAGTTATCACAGTGCAGTCAAAAATGAGATAGGCAGACCCAAGCTATATATTTAAAAGCCCAGAACTGTCTATACACTCCACTGGGGGTGCAAAGTCATGCTATCTTTACAGTCTCACTTCATATAACATTGCTTTTATCTGTCATCAGGAAGTAAATTAGAATTTTTTCCCACTATATCTTCATGTCTTTTTGCATAAACTGGAGACATCTCTGGGAATTAGGGGATAACTTCTCCCACTTTAAATCAATTCTCCTTCTTGGCTACTATTGAAATAGTCTCATCTGTGTGGCCCCTGACTTGCCAGCACCCCAGCACACCCCTAAAAATGGAAGTTATGTGGATAAGTGGCCAACTCCATCTCTTAGGAGACACATGGAATCTATTTTCCCATTAGATGTGATTCTTGATAAACTGAGCTAGCAAGAAGGAAGACAGAAGATGCCAAGGAAACTTCCATATGCAATTACAGCATTAGCTGCAAGCCCATAAGCACCCGTTTAACAGCAGTGGTCTTTTATTTCTTAGCTTCTGAGTACAACTATGTGTTACCCGATAAAATCTGTATGCCAGGAAGCAGACAGGTAGGGACATCACCATGGATCTCCAGTTTGGAATCTGCATCTTGCCTATGTGTCTCTCCATGGACACGTGTATTCAGGTAACAGCAACCCAGAATTGCAATGTTTCCTGCTATTACCTGTTGGCAATAAAGTAGACTGGTGAGGAAGGCAGCTGTAAACAGTGTAGGGAAGGAACATTGTAAGGAACACAGTTCTCGTTACAATTTTATTTGGGGCTGCCTGCATTCCTCACATTATCCTTTTCTCATTTTCCCCTATTTTTAGGAGGTTGCAAAGTGGTCCTCTCTTCTTTTCCATGCTAAAGTGAACTGTCAGGTGCCAGAGAACATAAAAAGCTGCTTATACACCAAACAGTCGAGGCCTATCATGTTCTGATCCCTCCTTTTGTGAACGAAACGCATCGCTTTCTTAATCAATGATTAAGAATGTCTCTGTGACAACAGAGCCCTTTCCCCTCTGAAAAAATCAAAGGGAGATGGAGACCTGCAACTATAACGAATTTCTGCAAAAGGCAATGATAGGAAATAGGAAATGGTGTCATTAGCCACAGTCACAGTGCAGCCACTGCACAGGTAAAGGAAGTGCTCCCGTGGATGCCAATGGCACTGCACGGGGAAGTCTTCAGGGCAGGATTAGCTCGGGAGAGCCGGTCCCAGCAGTGAGGTGTGAGTGCTCAGCTCGGCCCAGCTCACTCCGCGGCAGGAGGGACACCCCGGGAGCAGCCGCACGCTCGGCAGGGAGCTCGGAGCGCTGTGGGTGGCAGGCAGGGTGCGCAGGGCCGCGCGGGGCCTGCGGACGGCGCTGCCATCCCGGCACAGAGGCCCCGCAGCTCCAGAACCGCTTGCGGCTGCGGACAAGAGATGTGCCTTTCATCAGGGCAAGAGTCGCTGCATTACCTAGGGGGAAAACTTTGCCTTTTGGTGCAGCACTCCTCCCTACATCCCTCTAGACATTTTGGGCTGTCCTGCACGGATCTTCATTCTACAACAGGTTCCCCTCCAGGGAATTGCAAAGGAAGTTGCACCAACTTCAGAGCATATTAACCTGAAATTCCTGGCACATCAGTCATAAGCAGAATGACTTATGCATCCTCCTGGCAGCTGGGCACGTTCAGGTCCTGTGAATAGGGGCTCAGAGTTCAAGAACAGACCTACACCTACTTGAAGCATAATTAAAAGTGAAAGAAGTGACTTAGGGAAAAAAGCTGAGGTGAGAGAGCACCCACCCTCACTGCAGCCAGACAGATCCTCACCTCATGATCTTAAAGTTATTAGGAAATAAATGATGTCTTTGAACTGTCTCACTCATCTCCATTGACTTCACTAGCATTTAATCCAAAACTGAAGCCGTGACCCTTCCTTTAACAGAAATAACCTTTGCCATGTTTTAGCAAGAAGGGCTAGGCACCACTCATTTAATCGTCCCCCCATGAAGAAACCTCACTAAGGGATCACTAAGGCAAGTAATTGAATGGACAGTACAGAGAAGCACGATCCCTCACTAACAGTGCAGGTCGGGATGCTCTGAATCCCCGGAAACAGCGCCCGGCTGGAGTGGGCACTGATCCTGCCGCAGGCACCGCGTTTCTGGTCACACCGTCCTCCATCGGAGTGCGCTGTCCCTGCGCGAGCAGCGAGGCTCTACCTGCCAAAAGGCAAAACTGCTGGCAAGGCATAATATGCAAGACATTGCTTTTACATCTGTATTTAATCAGATGGATACAGCAGAGGGTATATTCAGAGCACAGTATGGAAATTAGGAAAACAGTTCCTTGAAATGGAAAAGCCATCACTAGGCACTGGGAAGAGGAATGAGGTGGCGTGAGGAGTATTACATTCCTGTTTAAACTTCTGGGCAAGGCTGACAGAGAAGAATCAGCAGTTTTTGAGTGGAATTTCTGCTGGAAAAAGAAAAAAACTTCAATATAAATTAAAAAAGCAATGATGGGAGTTTCTTTTTTGTATTGAATACCCTTCAGATGTGATTATGTATGTTCCACATTTACATAATTAGAGAAAGCACAAATTCATTTTCGAAAAAAAAATGAAAGTCAAAAAGTGAAGCTTGCTAAGGATAAGAGAGAGCGCCTAGAAGCGGCGTGTCCAGCCCGCATGACTCACTGCACAAACTTTCTCTCTAGCAGATCTCAAGCCAGGAGATCACTCTAATTTGTGACATTGATTGCAATCAGTGAAGTGGCTACTGTACATAATAGCAGCTCTTCTGTGCAGCACATTTTGTGCAGTACTCGGCTGATGCAAGCCAATTTATAAAATGCTACGAACTAATCCCCAAAGGGAGGTATTTTTATAGCCTTTCTCCTCTGAAGCAAGCTTTTACTTTCCCTCCTTTGCTTCAGCCCCGTTCCTAAGACCCATTTGAGCATTTCACTGCTCTCTGGCACCCCAGTAGTATATGTTATTTAGCTGTCAGCCATAAATTGCAGCATGGGGTGGATCCACAGACCAGAGAATCACTCGGGAAAAGCCTACTGAACTGGGCTTCTGGGAGAATCAAGCAAAGCAAATAGGTAGCACAATCTGTAAGGAAGTTATATTTTAGTTTTCTGAGCCTCCAAAATATCAGTCAAATCTTAAAAGGAGTAGCAAAAGAAAGGATGCAATTTTTGCTTTACTTTCTCTACTTGTTCACCTGTTATATTCACAGTGTTTGACAGGCCTACAGCTATATATAAGATACAATAGTTGAATGTATCTAATATACCAAAATCAGACTCTTAACATTAATAGCAACAAAATAGAAATTTTAATGGGATGCCAATCAGTCTTACTAACAGAGAAAATGGAAAAAACGGCAAGCTGCTTTCAGAAAGGCTTCCACAGTTAGCCAGTTAGCCTTTCGGATCCCTTTTTCTTTTCTTTTCTTTTCTTTTCTTTTCTTTTCTTTTCTTTTCTTTTCTTTTCTTTTCTTTTCTTTTCTTTTCTTTTCTTTTCTTTTCTTTTCNTTTTCTTTTCTTTTCTTTTCTTTTCTTTTCTTTTCTTTTCTTTTCTTTTCTTTTCTTTTCTTTTCTTTTCTTTTCTTTTCTTTTCTTTTCTTTTCTTTTATGCAAGCTCAAATCTCTTTAACTGAAAACAGATGTTTCTGAAATGAGTAAGTTTTAAGGTCAGAATGGACTATTATCCTTACCCCGTCCTCTCAGCCTCCTTTATTATACCGGCCATAGAATTCCATCAGATAACTCCCACATCATGACAACTTTTCACTGAGCTGAGACATTTACTACTCTTAGCCCAACAGTTCCCGGTGCATTGCTCTTGCAATAGGTCCTTTCACTTCCACTCATCACAGTACCTATAGGGAGAAATTTTTTTTCCAATGAGCACCTTAGAGAACCCGCATCCCAGCAGCAAAGTTTATGTAATGTAGCCCGTAACAGCCTGCACAGAAACCTCAGTCCATTCTGGCTGACATCAAAGCTCCTCAGTGTAGGAGCCACCTGTACAAAAGCTTTTTACGGGAGACGAGAGACCCACTGAGATAAAACCAGGTTTGCAAACCGGAGCCGAATGCATGGGCGACAGCTCTGGGCAGCAATTAACAGCTCAGCGCTACGGAGCACCTATAGCAGCGCTATTCCCAAACATTTCCAACGCATTGAAACTCATTCCGGATCCTATCAGAGCCGAGGGGCAGTGGGTTTGTTCCTTGTTCCTCCTTCCGTCCTGCTCCTTGCCGTGGCTGGTGTGTCAAGACCCCTCATCAGGAATTAAAATTGACGGCTCGAATGATGTTGCCTTAACACGGGGAACGCTGCAGCCGTACTAGAGAGTCCCTCCAATGGGGCATTTCCTGCTGCTTATCCGATCCCCGGGGCGATTTGCTTTCCCATGGCTGGCACTTTGCTCACATGCATTCTTCTCCTCGCAGGACCCTCCGTCTTCTCGAGGGCTGCTGCAGGATCAGGGGAATTACTGGGGTTTGCCGCCTCCTGGTGGCAACCTCAAATATAGTCTCTTAGAGCTTTATTACAGCTAACACTCTAATGGGCAGTGTTACTTTATGGGGTAATATTACTTCTTCTGGGGTCTATCTTGCCTAAAGAACGAGATTTCTTTTTTTTTTTTTTTCATGGCAAGGTGCTAAAATTGAAACAAGTTGCAGAGTGCTTAAATTAACCCCAAGGAATTTAGTGACGGCAAACCTGAACCTTAGAACAGAAATAATGCAAAGAACAGCGTCCATGAGGTGATATTATGTATATTGCCCACAAGGAAACTAGACACTGTCTTCCATTTGATCTAACTTAAGAAATTACAGTATAATAGACGATAGTAAAAATAAGCTCCTTACAAAACCCCCCAGAAGAAGGGTACTCCAACTGTTCAATTAAACGGGAGATTTGCTTTGCAGCACTCCTGGGAGAGCGAAGAGCACGGCCAAGGGCGGCAGTCTCAAGGTGACTGCGTGCAGGACAGCCACGAGGAGGGGCGCCCTGTGCCGCAAGCCGGGCTCCAGGCCCCGTGCCAGCGCCGGCGCCGGTGCCGGGCCGGCGCGTCGCTGCTCCCGCGCAGCGAGCGCCGACGCGCTGGCCTCAGCCTCGGCCTCCATGGCTGCACGTTTCATGGCAGCTTGTGTAAATCTGGTTATTCAGAATTAGCTTTGCCATCATTTTTTTTTATTGCCAACCTTTAATCCCTTCCTAAGGCAAAAAGCAACACACTTGTTTTAAAAAATGCTTATTTTAGATGCTGTTATCTTCCCATAATTTCCCACCACAGAAGATTTATCCAGATTCCTTTGACATATGCAATAAAGTCTGCACTTGTAAATACAATTAATGTTATACAGTATCCTATTAAAGCACATTAACTTATTAAATCTTATTAGATACTAAATACGCTCAACTGGTGTTAATTTCAGCATGTCCTTCAGGGAAAAAACATGCTATGGGTCAGGAACAACAACAGTCTCAAACCAAAGGATTTGTTATGGAACATAAATGTACTGGGGGGTTTGTGATAGCAAAGACTGCCAATAGAGAGAGATTTTCAATCAGCATTTTAGTCTATTGAGTGTTACAAGGCTAATATATAAACTTTTAACATACCCAGGCTCATTAGTTCAAGGAGATAGTTCAATAACTAAACAGGCTGTTCATTTAAGGGGAAACTGTCAGAGCATTTTTAACCTGTATCACTGTATTTCCCCACAGAAGGCAGTTCTTACGTACAAGTTATTATTTTTATAATACAATGATATTTAAAGCACAATATACAAATAAATAATTTAACCTTCAGACTGAACGGGGATTACCTTAGAAAAACTGCTGCCATCAATTGCCTCCTGAGCTAACAAGTGACTATTCCAGCCACGTTATTGTTCCTCCTGAAAAGCACAGTTGGGGTTTGCAGGCCATTTCTTGCACAGAGGCAAGTGGGCAAGCTGTTTCAGAAATACCTCATGGATCCAGGTACTTCCAGGGTTCAGATATTCAGGGAGATACTGTCAAGGAGCCTGACGCTCAGAGGATGGCATTTTCAAAAGAGACATTTTATAAAGCATTTCAGGACAAGCACTCGGACTCAGTATTATAAATCTCTTTGGGAAAAGCGAGGCTCATCACGGCTCACCATCTATTCCACAGTCACATGCTATAGACGGAGCTGGTACCCGACTGCTCTGCATTTCGTGCCTATTCAGGGAAGCAGGAGTAACTCTACAGGAGGGATTTTTAAAGTATATAGGTGAGTTACGAGCAAGCAAGCAATGTACAGGAGGGAAAGATAATGCAGGGCAGGCATTAAAATGCAATTAAATTAAATCAGTGTATTTCACTGTGATAGGCTGTTGATGGTTCTATTTGCTGTCCTGTAAATGGGGTATTTGAGTGTCACTCTCTTTGGAGTGAGTGGCCTTTTTGGAGAAATAAGAAGCCAGCTGATGTCACCAAGGTGAAATGTGTCCCTACCGAGTTCCTCAGGGAAACGCTCATATTTGTGAGAGCAAGGAGGCTGGTATACATGTTCCCAATAAGCACTGCATCTGGGACCTGAACATCTGCAAGTCCTGCAGTTTGTTCCCCCATCTTTTGCTAAATTCATGTCTATTTGCTCATGAGGGGAAGACACCAGCATCTCTTCCAGCAGAGCCCCAAGGAGCAGGATCATCTGGGCTGGGCTGGGCTACAGGATATGAAGACCAGCAGGTGCCTAGAGCAACGGGTCCCTCACAGCACTGCATACTAGGAGAGAGCAACATTTTGCCCTCAAGCTCCGGAGCAGCTGGAATGATTGGGTACCCAAGCAACACAAAACTTGGGAAAGGATATAGATGGTGTTTAAGAAATCAAGGATTGGACTTTGAACCACAGAGAAATGTTCAGACCTCAGCCTGGACATTCCCTGAGCATCCTCATCAAATCCTTTTCTTGCCCTACTCCATGGAGTGAAGAATTACTATAGTTGTGCTGCAAGTTAAGCTTTCAGACCAGTAGGAAATGAGGCAGAAGCTACCAGCAGACCCCTGATAATAAGTGCTCTAAGAAAGCTCACGTTCCATCAAGTGTGTTATTCTACCCACGATAACATCTTGTCACAATGTTCTCAATATTGTGCTATAAAAAGTTAGCCCATAACGCATCAAAAGAGCCAAAAAGAAGATAGAGCCCTGTATATATAAATATTTTACTAAGAAAGTGGAAAAAAAGGAAAAAATTCAAAGAAATTCAGATATGTTTTAACCAAATAGTTTTGGTCTGATTTTTTAGAGAAATTAATTTGTATACATATTAGCCAAATGTCTTCCAGAAGAAGCTTTGCAGATGTCTCTTCCTTTCACAGAGCAAACAAACCCCTAGATTGCAAGTTCCGAGGGAGGCTGTTTTCAGATTTGGGCACAAGAAAGTCTCAAAACCTAGAACCACAGATCTGTGTGTGAGGAGGGAATACTGAGACAGTAACTGAGGTTAGTTCAAATTTGACAAAAGGCAGTGAGGTACACGTGGTACGTGTGAGGTACCACGAGCAATTTAGATGAAAGGAAGTAAAGCAAATTGTACATGACAGAAACCCAAATCCTGCTTACTTTATTCATGTTCAATAAGGGAAATTCTGCATGCACAAAATTGGCAGTATTTGATCTATGGTACTGGCCCTATTCTCCACCCACTGAGGGAAGCAAGATTGAGCCCTGACATAAGAAGCTGAAGTGACTGATATTACAGAATGTCTGATAGGTAAAAGAGTAGAACATGTGTAAAATCATGGCCTGAGAGCCAGTTTTAAAAGAAAGCAGAATATTAATAGACAAGTAACAAGATATGACAATATAAAATACATGCAAAAGGCTGGTGAACAGGGAAAACCCCCACAGGCGGTGATAGATTTCAAGTAACTACCCAAACCATGAAGTAGGGGATATTAAGCAGAAGGAATAAATCATAGAATGCAATCTGGAATAAAATATAGGAACAGTAACCTATGACACACAAACTGTGAAAGAGGAAATTTGAAAGGGAGTAATTCCCGGTTAAGTTTTGAGAGAGACATTCTTAGAGGTTTTAGGAGTCTAGAGTGAAAACGAAGGAGTAGGAAGGCAAGAGTAACCATAAGCAATTTTTATTTGTAATTACACTGAAAATACCCAAGTATACATAAAAGAGCTACAACTAACAAGAATATATCTTAGAGGCACACAAAAATCCTAGGAGAAGGTGATAGGATAAAGCAATTGGGTTGAAAAACCAAGAGAAATGGAGAAAGTTAAAGAATGATTAATATATCTTCAACAGTTAGATTGCTCACCTCACCAAAAAGAAACCTTAAGAGAAAAGTATACTAACACTGATGAAAAAGCATGCAAAAAAACAAGCTATTGAGAACAAACAGGAAGCATTGGGGAGTTAAGATTATAAAATTAAATTACAATTGCAAACAAGACTTGAGGAGGAAAAAAAATCAGAAGACAAGAATGAAAGCTAAATTGCACAAGAGGTTAAAACGTATAATGAAATAGTTGTACAAATTGCAGAAGGAACCACTAAAGGTAATTGTAACAAACGAGAAGTATTTGTCCAGTTCAGCTTCCCTTTGTTATTAGCAGATGTTGAAATCAATGAGATCAATGGGTTCAGCTGAAGCATTTGAGTCATTTCCCTTCTCTGATAATAGATGAAAGCTGTTCCAAGCTGTGGGTTAGATGACTGGTGTAAAGCCTGAATACTACAGTATGTGAAGAAATAAAATGCTAGCTTAACAGTGCATTTATTTTGTGTATTTGTCAGCATTTGATAATTATCCACGTTGCTGGTTTGCTGGAAGTTTGTCCCTTTTCTTTGTCTCTGCAAAACAAAAGTGTATGCCACAAAAAACAGTACCAAGTTGGAAGTCAGGAGGCAGCAGGTAATGTACATAATATAATAAAGTGTAAATAATTTATGCTATGCAAAGTTAGGTATACTGTAATCACTGCTTACCCTCACAGTTAAGCTTTGTGGAAAAACTGAATGACTGAATTCCCTTAGGTAAAAAAAAGGTCGAGAGGTAAAAAGCTTGAGAACAGGCAGCATTTATCTAGGCCAGATCTAGGGTACAGAGGGAGGAAACTTTGCAAGCCATGGTGCGTAGGAATTTAAAACATGCTATAGGCCACAAAGCAGGGAATCAAATATAAACTAGAGAAAACAGATCCAGCATTAGGCGAGTGATTGGGAGTAAGATCCCATTTGGAAGAACGGTTCTAGTTCTGGCCACCTCACTGGTTGAAGCCTCATTGGCTGACATCTGATACTAGGTGTTTTTGGATGTCGTCCTGTTTCTTCCATTATTAATTTTGTGCTTGAGGGCAAATGCCAGCAGTGCTCATTTTAGTTTTTACCTCCTGCTGCAACTTCAACTGTCAGAGAGACAGCAGGAGTCAAAAATGAAAGGAGCCACCTTATAGAAATGCTGTGCCACTATGTCATTTTTAAACTGACAGCTTTTTACAGTCCAATTTCTCAGGGAAAGAAAAAAAAGGACTTTCATTTTCACCTCCCACTGCTGCTTTGACAGAGAAAGACATTCACCCAGGTTTGAATGCTGGTGGGAGGCAAAAATGTAAAACTGCGGCGCCGTGTTTGTAAGTGGGCTTTGACTACCCCGGAGAAGGATAAGCTGATTTGGGACAAGTTGAACCCTAACCTTTGCTTACCAGGTGGCGAAAAAAGGAAAATGTGTCCACCTGCCCTTAATGCATTAGATGGAAATTATTCTGAAGGATATAAGTGAGCACAGAAGAGCCAGAGATACCTGAGGATTTCTGTTCATCGGGAAACATAAAAGAGACAGCCACGGTAAGTCTTTAGTCTGTAAGAGCTCAGTAATTAAGACGATTCTTCAGTGAGGACTTCCTTTAGAGATGGTAGAAATGCCTAAAAGTGGGAATTTAGGGAAAAGATAGCATTCTCCTGCTGTTAGTGGTATATACCAGGGAAAATGTCCCCCACTCCACCCTGCAGAAAGACTAAAAGAAAACGAAGCTGAGAAAAAAACATAATTAAGGAACATGCTGAATGCTGAAGAACTATATCTAGTATTTTCAGAGTCATCAACATAATTAGGTGGCAAAGCAAAATATTTGTCATAATGAAAGTAAAGGAATAAGGAACAGTGAGATTAAAGTACAGCTATGATAAACCCCTCTAGCCTCCTAATCTGTCTAGCTTCCATGACATGTATAGTATTTAGAAAAGACAGAATCTAATATAGTAATAATATAATATAGTAATACAATATAATCTAATAACAGCCCCTTCTCACTGCTTGATTCACTTTTTCATTTTCAAAATATCTGCTACACACACTTCTGAGCTCAGATTTAAAATTAATTGCAAGTGACAATGTTATTCAGGCTGAAGAAATTAATCTCTTATCATTTAAACCTGTCTATTGTTAATCTTGTATTCCTTGTTTTGAGTCTCTGCTTCTGACTCTGCCCATGACCTTGTCAGGCTGAGAAGGAGACACCTGACTAGAACATGCAAAATGTTTCGCTCTCAAGGACAAGACCACCGAGCACCTCCAAATGTGCTGCTTGGTGAGACCGTCTGAAATAGCAGCACAGCAGTTGTGCCTGCAAAACATGTAAGCTAGCAAAGAAAAACAACATATACACATATATGCTATTTAATAACACACACATATATAGGCATATATATATATGTGCATATCTAAATATATAAGGTTCATTAAAGGCAGCCATAAGTGGTGCATTTGGCTTTTTAATGAAAGTTTGGCAAGGTGACACATAAATTAAAACCACTTCTTCAGCTGTAATTGTATTTCAAAATTGTAATTAATGTCATGGGGCTTGGCTCCAAATGTTTGTTTTCCCTATACATGAGGTAGCAAAATATCATTCTGAATTCAGTATTGTTTATTACCTTTTATTTTCTGCTTATTTGTTTAGAATGAATCCAAAATCCCATTTAATTTATCTGATTTCACTGATAAAATCTCTTTTCTGTATGTATTTCTTATTTTCTGATAATTCCACACACAGAAAGACCCCTTCAAGTTAGGCACTGGCCTGGCCATTTTCCAAGATACTTGGCTGCTACCACAAAACGACAGTCCTCTTTTCAGTAGGCTTTCTCATTTCCACAAGACTGATCCACAGTCTGGATCATTCTCATTTCCACAAGCTGATCCACAACTTTCATTTAAAATATGTGTTTTCACACACGAATATGCTGTACAGTTGATCCTACAGGGTAAGGAATTAAAGCATTTCTCTCTAAAACCCCCTTGGGTGTTTCTAGGCCTCACTGCTAGGAAAGCTTGAACACATGATTTGGGCAAAAGCCCCATATAAATGAGGGCTGCACAGTGCCCTTGCAAACTGCAACATAATCAGCAGTATGAATGGTCTCTTGATGGGAACATCAAGATAATAACAATTGATATATATATTTAAAAAAAAAAAAAAGTAGAAAAGGAAGGATAAATGTTAAATAAATTTAATGTAAAATATATAATACTGACTGTACTGGAGCTTTTAAACTGATTGCATATTCACTACCAAAAACAATTCAACAACAATATTTTATTATTTATTCCAAGTAGTATTGTAATTTTCAAACTTACTATTAAAGCATTATATGGCAAATTTGGAGCAGATTTTGGAAACACACTATGCTGGGAAACACCAAAAAAAAGGTAAAGTAAACCAAGAAGTGCTGACATCCTGTGTGTTGCCTTATCTGACGCATCCGCACAGTCTGCCGAGGGTATCATCTTGTGTAGGTGGAGTTTGTTTTGCATCTGTGGTGAAAAGGTGTAGAACTGTCTGCTTTGCACCATGCCTGGGGAGCCGGCGCTCCGAAGAAAGAGAAGCAGAGAGCGGGAATGGAGACAAAGGGGACAGAGAGCGGACACGTCCGGAGGAAAGAGGAAGGAAAAGGACTTGAGATAAATGGAGCAATTGTTCCCGAGGAGTGATCACAGGAATGGGGAGTAAAAGAGCCTTGGTATCTTCAGAGGTAATTGTGTGGAAAAAGTAGAGATAGGTTTCTCCTAAGTAATAACCTTAGGAGAAAGGTTCTTATTACCAGTGGTAGTAAAAGCAAGGCAGACTGCAGACAAATTATATAAAAGGAGGGTTTGGATTTTTGTTTTCATTTTTTGCCTTATTTCATAAGCTCATCCGAAGTTTTCCCAGCTCCGACCTGAACTCAGGCCAGCACAGTCTGCGCTGCTGCCTGCTCTGCTCACCGCAGAGCTGACCCGTTTTCCCACCGCCTTTCACGGCCGCTCCAGCTCCCGAGCCAGCTGCGCACATCGGCTTCACAAACAGGTTCATCACTCCAGGCACAAAGGGGCCTGGAGAGTCTGAGGAGGCCCTGTGGAATTTTACCTCTTTCCCATGAAAATTCTGTTAAGACTAAAAGAACCACATGGCTGAAAATGCTGTGCTATGCCCCCCTTCTTTTTAGAGTGGTTAAAATCCTGGCCTCTTGGCGACCGGGCCTATAAAGCCAGAGGTCAAGTCAAACTGAGCAGATGCTCCCTGTCTGCTGTGTGGTAAAAGGGGAATAAAACAAGAGAGGAGAAAGCTGAAACAATGTTGGGTTTGACTTTGCATAGAGATTTCCTGAGAAGAATTTTAATACATCATATGTGAAGTCCAAATTCCTCTCTTCTTTGCACTGATAGCTAGAGGAAATGTTTTGACTGACAGGAAGTGAGTTCATGTTCTGATATACACCTTTTCATTACTACAGTGTTATATAGCATGAATCCCCATGAGCAAATCCCCAGTATATCCTAGCACACAGTTTTTTTTTCTCCAAAATCCTAATTGAACTTTTACGTATATTTATTTATTTATTTTCAAAATCTTTCTTTCTCAGTCAAACCACAAGTGATTTCATAATGATTTCTATCTTTTAATGACTGCTTGACCAGCTCTGATTCTCACCTTGTCCACAGCAATGCAAATACTCTGAATTTTGTGGGGCCAGTTATACAAGCGGACTTACTTAAAAGATGCACTTCAGTGTGTTTAGAGGATCAGGCTTCAGTTTAGTAGATTTTCCAGGTTGCCATGTCAAAGATAACCTGATTCTTTACAAGGCAGATTGGTTGCACGTTGTAACTGCAGGGAGCTAAATTTCTTTCCGGTGTAAATCCCGCGA
The DNA here is from genome assembly GCF_003342845.1 of Nothoprocta perdicaria. Lineage (NCBI taxonomy): Eukaryota > Metazoa > Chordata > Aves > Tinamiformes > Tinamidae > Nothoprocta > Nothoprocta perdicaria. The sequence continues at coordinate 581,002 of NW_020455496.1, read as the reverse complement.
TGCAGTAGCCGAGCACCAAGAAGCCCTCGGGACACGGCCGGAGCCGGCGGCCTCTGCGCTCCTTGGCCAGGGGAAGGGCAGCGAGCGGCACGAGACACGTTGTGCAGCCAAGGCCAGGGTGGGCAGCACAGCCTAACAACGAAACCTCCTAGACCCAGAGGAGTTCGAGAGACTGCAGCGCTTGCTGGGCACCTTTCCATCATACCTAGCCAGAAAGCACCACCAACAAGGAAAAAATCCACTAACTGAGCTCTGTATTTTTATCAATGGGGATTCTAAGCAATCCAGCACGGATTCCATGGAGTGATGTCTTTCAGAAAGATGTGTTAGGAATAACAACACCAGAGAAAACAACTTCATTGACATTTCTACAAGGAAAGGAATCTCTGGATGTAAATGATCCCCTCATATCTGGCAAACATGGAATGTTTTGCGGGTGGGAGTTGCTGCAGGTGATGGAATCGCATAGAGGATCCTTCGCCCCTTCAAGGTTAATTGAATGGCAGCTGACCCTACACTGAGCCGCACCACTCACTGTTAAGCAAAGGAAAAATAGAGTCCTTCTAAAATATGTTTGTCTTTCTGATTTGCCCAGAAGTTACAAAATAAATAAATAAAGGGAATAAATTACTTTGGTTTTCTCGTTCTGATGGAAAGAGAGAAGGAAAAGCAGATCTCACCAAAAAGCCTCTTCTGATACTGTAATTTTGCCTAACCAAGAGGTTCAAAGGTATGGATGGAAACTGATGTTTTGCCCTTTAGTAATAAGAAATGAATGATTTTCAATTCATTACCACCCTGCTGCTACTATAATTGATATATATTATTATACTAATATTCTAAAGCTCACTACTGCTAGATACTAAGCAAATCTAACTCCAACTGGAACAGATTACACTGCTGCACAAAAATATGGAGTTACTGGGATCTACTTGAAACGATAGTTCTGGACACTATGATGAAACAATAATAATCAAGGCCTTAAATTAATATAGAACTCTTTACTCCATAAGGTATACACAAAGTACAAATGTACACATACATATAAACATATAGACAGACACACACTTAAACATGTCTAGAAACGGGAGTTTTTAAACAGCACAAAATTTGTAAGCAGTGGTTTGGAAAAGGCTGCAAAATTGCTATTATTATTATTATTGTTGTTGTTATTAAAATATATATTTATATATATTTTTATAACAATATAAATATATATTGTTAAAATATGCATTTAAAAGCATATCTCTATTTAGCAACTTCTGTTTTCAAAATTTTATCTGACAGACCTGGAAGGGAGTCCAGACAGTTAATTTCAGTTCTCTGTCTATACAGCTAATCTCACATTCTGCCCAGGTCATACACAATGAATCAGTAAAACAGGGTTGCAATTCTGCAGCACTTAAAGGACAATTTCTATTACAGTTTACAGAGGAATCACGCTATTGTCACACTGATGAGGAGGTTATTTATCTCTGTAGAAAAGTCTAGACTGTCCCCAAAAAGTTGAATGTCTCCTAAAATAATCTTATCTTGGAATATGTATTTTTTACATCAGGAAGAATCTTAGCAACCCTTATCCGTATTTAAAATAATTTTAATTACACAGAGCAGCCAACACATATGTTCTTACCTGAGCAATCATCCACTAGTAATTAATACTTTTAAAATGCAATAATAGATTGAAAAATGTTATGTTTGGTACTAAATACTGCAAGAGTTTAACTGGTGCACTTACTCTCAGATTCTTAAGCATGAGATACCAAGTAAATTGAGGCAAAGTTCAGTTGCTATCTTTTACTGCCTAAAAACTACAGAAAAGTAACATTGTCAGTGTTTTCCGATTCTTAACTCAGTTGGGAGGCATCAGTGGTAAGTTTTAACTGCTGAGATGCATTTGATGAAAATCTTGAAAGCAACCGAGTAGTCTAAACTGTTGACTTTTATGAATTTGTATTGCGAATTACTCTTTGAAGGCTCTTTACCTGGGAGGCTTTGAACTGCCATTGTTGTGTTAAGCTTCCAGTATTTAGAGATAACAAAAATTAACTTTTCAAAGATTCAGCGGTCTGGAAACTGGAAAGTTATTTAAAAGGTTTAGCTCTAAGAGTACAGCAACACCCTGAACCCTTAATTATTAAAGACAATCTTTATTGCTTATCATCCAAATAAAGAACAGTTCTATTCATTATTTTTCTTTAAACAGATAATCTGAGCTCTTTCATTTGTGGATTAGTTGGACATTTGTTTTCAGAGAATTTTATGGATGATTTGACTTTGAAAGGTGCTGGGGCACTGTTATATTTACTTGAATTTCTTTTTACCCCTGTAGATTTTTTTACACAGTCATTAAGAGTAGCTTCATGGTGAGTTTATCCCTTTCATTTTCTAAGGCACTCTTTAATAGCAAAATATGCATATATATACATATATATATAATATATATATAAAAATAAATACAGGGCCTGATCCTGCATGGTAATAAGTGCTTTTAGCTCCCATTGAAGCCAAGAGGCAGCGAGCTTGCTCAGCATACTGCATAAGACACCCAGCAGGATGCAAACTGGGCTCAGAGTCCTTTAGAAAGACAGTATGTGTTTCAAGTCTCATTCAAACCACATTTGTGTGCAAGAAATTTATTTTGACATGTCTGAAAGTCAAATCAGATTTTCCTTTTTTTTCTTTTTTTCCTGTGCCACGAGAAATCCCATATTTAATAAACTCAGAAGATAAATTCTTCACTGCAGCAAGATTGCCAGCTCTGTGCCAGCCCGCTCAGTCGGTCTAGTAAGAAATCATGTTAATGGCAGCAAGGAAATGTGGTGGATAAACTCTTATGTTATCACCAGTTTGCCTGAACTTGAAGAAACTTGAAGAACTTGAAGAAAGCAACTGCTTTTATGTTTTGAAATACAGCTTTGAGCTTTTCACAGAATCCAGTACGAAGTTTGAAAAGAATATGCACCTTTTACAAGTGTTACTTCCTGATTAAGGCCTTTCATAACAGGTGGTAAGTAGATTACAAGCCATTTGCTCAGACACCTGGGAGACAAGAAGCATTTCCCTGAAACCCAGAACACAACTGTTTGCCATGAGACATCAGTATAATATAAGGGTAGATGCTTCAGAAAAAAAAATGAATTTTCTGAGATACTTGTTTTAAAAAGAATCTCAACTGTTGGATGTTTTACAGTTAAATAAAATATAATGACTTTCTCAGAATTCCAGATTAATTCACAAAAAAAGGACTTTTTTTACCCCTTCACTTTTCAAAGAAAAACTGATGGTTTATAGCTGTGCAAGGGATTCTAGAAAAAAATAGTATTCAAAGTTATTTCCTCTATTGGTGTTTTACAATCTGTAAATGTGAAGGTTACTTTGAGCCTACCTGAGTTACTGAGAAGCCTTAACAGTCTCAGCAGCCATAATAAAACTCTATTCTCAGGTCACTAACAAATGAAGGGAGCAGAGCAGAGCTAGAAATGCGAAGTGAAACATTGGAAAAACAGCTCCAGTTGACATTCAATTTGAGCAGGACAACAAATATTTGCAAACTTCAATATTCCCTTAACTTGCCTAATCTCTGGAGGCCATGCATCATAACCTACACCAAGAAGGACAGGAGAAAAGTCCACAAAACAGAGACAAACGAGGAAATGAGCTGAAATCCTTTCCTCTCTAATTGATGAGGCCTCATGCCAGACGCCTTTGCTCTTCAAACACCTCTTCAAACACACTTATTCTGTCTGGGAGGCGAAGCATGGGCAGCATGTAGGACTCCAGTGATCTCCAGCATTTTCAGCGAGGTCTTTTGTTGACCAAGGGAAATAAGATCACCTGAGTTCCCCCTTCCTTCCCTCACTCCCATGTCTTTCTTCGCCTATAAAAATACTGCTTCATGCTTTGCCATACAGAAGGGATGCACGCTTGGCCAGGCTGGCCCAGGGGTAAACACAGAAAGTGTAGCCCAATACTTGACTCTTCTGAACTACGGAACTATCTCACACTGTAACTCTGACCAAAGGGAAAGGGGAAAATGTGGAAACCATGAGCGGAAGAAGAATGAAAGATGTTTAGCACACAGCCACTATGGAATCAAGCTAGGTTTTATCATATGCTTAACAATAAAAAGTAAAACCCCACCGGGTCACTACTACAGTGGTCATGGTTCTGACAAGGTGGCTCAACAGCATCATCACTAGGTGCCCACAGACATGAACTACTGGAGCCCAAGGCTTCCCTCACCGACTCGGAGTATTTCTCCAAGTGCAACATTACACTAGGCCAAGCAGACTAGCAGGAGAACAGATTCTAATAGACTAGACTAGATACAGCCTAAAATCCATTCTAAATCCACATACCAACCAAACAGAAATATATTCAGGCAATGCCACCAAAGTAAAAGAAATAAGGAGACTTTTCTTTTCCTCCACACAGCAAAACTCTGACTGGCAGGGATCAATATCAATTCACTGGATAAAATACTGGATTCACTAAGCCCTAGAAGATGAAAATGATAATAATAAGAGTGAAAAATGCTTCAGAAAACTACTGGAACACTATTGTTCTTTTCAATTGAAGATAATTGCCCTTTGTTCATCAAATGTCAGTCTAACTTGCTACAGCTTTTATAAGGACTCATGAGTAGGTGTAAATGAAAGAAGAGTCTCTGTTATTTAAATTGAAATTCTCCTCCAATTCCTTAGTATGTAAATTACAGATTATGTTATACATTGATGGAGATGGTATAAATAGATCTGCAGAGCCTAGAGCCTAAGGGGACCTTTTGAATTGTTCTAAGTAACATGCATCACTTCTGAATTTGGCCTTGAATACAGATATAGTGGAAAACATGAAGGAAAATTAAACTGCTAGCAGAGGAACACCAAATGTACATATGGGTAGTACAGAAATAAAGCACAGAATCATAGAATCATTAAATTGGAAGGGACCTCCAGAGGTCACCTAGTCCAACCCCCCTGCTCACGCAGGGTCACCTAGAGCACGTGGCACAGGGCTGCATCCAAGCGGGTTTTAAAGATCTCCAAAGAAGGAGACTCCACAACCTCTCTGGGCAGCCTGTTCCAGGGCTCTGTCACCCTCACTGACAAGAAATGCTTCCTTAAGTTCCTGTGGAACTTTTGATGTTTCAGTTTGTGGCCGTTTCCTCTAGTCATCTCGCTGGCCACCACTGAAAAGAGGCCGCCCCCTCCTCCTCACTGCCTCCCTTGAGGCGTTTAGGTGGAAAAGGAAGTTTCCACTTTAGGTGGAAAAGGAAGTTTCACCAAACGGCTAAAAAAAACCCAACAGGTCTGTTAGCAGGAAAATGCCTCCAAATGACAGCAGATCTTAACACCTTATGAAATCCAATCCTGTTTATTGCCAGTGCACACATAAAGCAGAAGAATACATGAAAAGGGGATGTCACGGCAAGCCGCTAAACCTGCAATGGTGATAATTATATTTTATCAGAAATTTCCATGAAAGTGCAGGCTTGCTAACCTTTCGGGAAATAATGCTATAACTTATCCTTTAAAGATATCATTTGTTTTTTTTAACTGAGAAACCAAGCACTGTTGATAGCAGTCTGTAGACTTGAAGTTGCAAACTTCAGCAGCTCTGCTAATAGAGAACAAACGTATTGAACTTATGTGTATGTTTAAGTCGCTGCCCTTTCTTCATCTCCTGTAGCTTATAGATGCTCTGCTGGAAGATTGACTTTCCTATATTGTCACAGTCATCCAGAACTGCAACTGATATGAAGCAACTTAAAGATGGGTTAAATAAAGGACACAGACCATCCTTACTTGGGAAAGGCATACACATACAATAGGCTGCCCTATATCCAAAGTTAAATGCTTGAAAATAAAACAAGGAATTTACAGTGGTCCTGAGCAAGCAAAAAAATGAATGATTAAACACTTAGGGACAAATCTGTACAGCTATAAGGTCAAGCTTCCTCCATTTATTCATTTCAGTAGAAAGTTAGATAGTAAATAGGACATGAGTAACCAGAAGCCAATGACAATATGTTTTTCTTTCCCCCACTTCTTCTTCTTTTAATCACAGCTCTATTATTGGATCCAGAATGTGAAAGTGATTTTTTGCAGCACTCAAGTTTAGCAGTGGAAAGATGCTTTCAAAAGACAGACTCTGCACTCAAGATGCAAATACTGCATATAAGCACAAGCAGCATGTAACTGTCAAGAGAAAGAGGACAGGGACAGAAAAAAAAAGACTAAACTCGAGCAGCACAGGGATGCTGCATCTTTGAACAAGTTAAAAAAAAAAAAAAAAAGAGAAAAGAAATTCTTTGAGTGTTTTATTAAATATGTCCTGACACAAACAGAGATGCTGTGGAGAGAAAGAAAAGTTAAGTAGCCCACAGTAGTCTTGACCTCGAGTCAATGACAAGCCTGACATTCCAAATCCATTCTGGCAAAGTGCATTCCATAGCTGCGTGAAAAAGCGATGGGACACAGTGATTTATAATTGTCGCGCCGAACAAATGAAAGCCCAACATTTTTACACTCGAGCAAAATTGGGCTTGGACAATGGGGAACCAAAAACTCATTTGGATACATGTGGTGTTTTAAAACACATCACCAGGATCTTCAAATCGATCCAGTACCTAATGGCAGGCAGCAGTGAGATCTCAGCACAGAGACATATGATGACCGGCTATTGTGCATGTTTAAAATCTCAGTGGTTGCATTATTGTCCAAGTTCTTGTTTTGTGAAAGGAGGGCTGAGTGAGACCTGCAAGCGGGGAATTATAGTAATCCAGACAAGATGTCACAGAAGCAGGAATTAACGTTTCAGTATCTCTATGCGACAAGGCTCTCAAACTTGTTATATTTCCAGGTTGATAATAGGAGTTTTGTTCCCCCTGAATGCACATGATCCCGAAAGAAAAGCCTTCAATTAAAGTTTACCTCTACATTTTGCAGAGATGAAGACTTGGCAGTATTTATGTATGGTACAGTGAAGGAACAAATCTCCAGACACAGTGTTAACAGCATTATTAAGCACAGTGGTCCCATCTTTTTTATGTTTAAAGCAATTTTGGGTCAGTCAGAAGCAGACTTCATAAGGAATGGGGACCAGATGCTCCTACTGAGTCTGTAGCGAAATAGTGTACGTCTCTTTCCCAAGAGCTGTGTGAGCTTTTCACTTCTATTCTTCTATCTACCTTTGGATCCCATTATTTCCTTTTGTCTACAGTGTTTAAGCTGCCAAATATTGCAGTTTGATATATGACCTGAAAGATGATATCCTCATCATCTCTGCATTTTTATAACATAAGTAAATGATGGATAAATTACATAAGAAAGTCTAGACTGCCCCCTGAACTAATATTTTTTTGTGGGCTATATTCTTATATTGTAACTATCACAAGCACACAGTGCTTGTTCAGGCAAACCCCACACAGGAGTGAGCAGGAGCTTTATCAGAGTCTGAGGTGAATAAAACCTGATCAAGTATCTTGAAATCTGGCTCTGTTTGATCTTCTTCTTACAGTTTCTGGTAAGCAGAATGTACCACATTTCCAAAAACACTCCGAAGAGGGCAAGTTCTCTCTCTGTTATTTTCTAAAATACTATAGTGCTGTACATACATTATATTGTTCTTTCTCCATCAGTTTTCCCAATACATTTGATATGATTCATGAGAGCATGCCAGAGTTTGCCAATAGCATAATAAAAAACTATAGCTTCACAAACTTCTTTGGCCAATGAGCCAGCATCGACACTGCTGGACCTGTAATGTAGCTTGTCATTTTATAAGGCCTGTGCTTTGAGGGTGAGCTTGATGCTGCTTACAGCATCAAAAAAACAGTCAACCGTTACATTCCTCAACGACAAGACTAAAAATGAGCAGCCATTTTATTTCTCTTAATCAAAGTATCCTAGGAAGCAGGGGCAGAATGAGCCTTCAGAAATTTAATCCTAAACCTGATCAAAAACTGCTGTATATGTAATTTTTTCATTAATTTTCAATTTCTAAAATGTTGCTAAAATACAAATGTAAGTACATATACTCAACTTACATTTATATTAAAATCATGTTATTTCCACATATCATAGACTTTTTTTAATGCATGGCATATATTCTACTCAAAATCATTGAAATGAAACTGAAATATACTCAAATATTTTTAAACAAGTGTCACTGTCACACAGGTGAATTGAAAACTCTTAATCCTGTGGCTACTTTTAAAATCTTGTATCCCTTGACCTGTTAGCTTTTTCCCCCATTTTATTTTACCTCTTTCAAAAAGCCATAATGATGGTGAAATGCATCAGCTCAACAAATACGATTCAAATACAAATAAAAGCAAGTAAAAATGTTTGTTATTACCAGTCAGATGTTCCATGAAGAACTTCTTTTATCAGTGCTCAAAACCCCTGAAAATCTTGGCAGTCGCCTCTGCCCAGTTTCATTACCCAGTACATACAATGTAAATACCACGGCTCTAATATTCTAGGAGAGCTAGTTATTCTTAAGTCTCTGCATTATGTTTATACATATTGTACAGGACACCTAATTCTTTCACTACCAGGAAAAAGCCATATGTTTTTATCAGCAGCTTGGAACGTCAGCTTCATTGAAATCAACAGAATAATTTTGCCTGCTAACATTTTTGAATGTCTTTTTATGGCAAGCATAAGGCAATAAAGCCCTTACTCTTCTAAAATGCAGCAAAAATCTATGTAACCTCAATCTAGAAAAGACCAATCCACTTACGTGTAGGACCTGTGAAGTGCCTGGCTGAACAAAGAAATGTGAGTAAAGCCATTTTGAGAACTCCTTTCTTGGTCTTAAATTATAATACAAATTTTAGTGAAAATTCAGTGAAAAAGTCTTAAATTGCAATATGAGTTCAGATGAATTGCTCAGGAATAAAGCATTAATAATCAGTTCCCATGTAATTAAATTATTTCTACTTCCTCATTTGTGGCCAAGGCAGAAATAAACTCAAATTGAATTCACTGTAGGCATTCAGACTACAAATTTTTAGCAACTTGCTCACCCAGGTGCATAGTCCAGCTTTCTACTTGCTTTTCCAAAAGAATCTTTCAGTTATGTGATTAAAATTTTATGTGAATGTGTGCATCAGATACTGCAAACACCAGCTGCATGATATGCTCGTTTTCATTTTGCCCATCTATATGAATTATTTCATTTTCCTGGGTGATATATATAAACCATTAATTGATATAGCTCATCAGAATAATTTTACCCTAAATAATCGCTTGTTTGGAAATGCTGTTTTACTAAAACATCATATTTTTAACAACAGGTTCTTGCATGTGTCATTGGTATTGGAGAAGATAGTCTGGGATATGAATAAGCACTTTTAAGTCAAAAACGTATTTCACAGATGTTGAAAGCAGTGGCACTTCAAAGCTTTTTGGCTGGCGGGGATCTCAGCAGAAAAATTTCTGCTAGGTCTCTGTGTGACTGTGTCTGTGAGGGTCTGTGTCTCACATAACACAGCGGACACCCCGCCGAGGGCTAATCTGCAGGCTTAGAGTGACCAAGACTCTACACTTCTACTCCACTAAATCTATGTGTGTGTATATATATATATTTATATATATACATCTCTGTGTATATATATACTTATGTATATACACACATCTATATGTATATATACACACATATATATTTGTATATAGAAACTTTTAGAATAGTTTTAACAGTAGTTAGTTTATAACATCTTACAAGCCTCACTGGCCATCTCCTTGCAGAGAGGCCCGCAGCAATGCAAGCTGACTCAAAAAAAAAAAGGGCACGTAAGAGGAAGTTGCAAAAATTTTTACAAGTTTTCTTTTTTTTAATGAGTTTTACCGCTCATTATTTCTGTATTCCAGTGCATACTAAGGAAATACTTCTGATTTATTAGTTTTATCTTGATAGTGAACAATCTATATTTTTTTTGGTACAATACTGTTTTTAATCCTCTGTTGCCATGAAGACATCCTTTGTATGTCCCTATGAAGGCAGAGTGATGAAGAAAGATGTTAGTGTAGTTTATAAATTTCTGGTGGGGTTAGACTGCATTGTTCCCAAGGCGAGAGCTGCCTTTGTTTGCAAAAGCAGTCTAGGAAGTTTGTTCACTTTTATTATAGACGGCAAGAGCTAAAGAAAATAGAAATATAAAATATCAAACCAATTCTTCTGATTTGGAGCATGTATTTTAACAATGTCCAATAACTGCTTCTTATCTAGTCCTCCACAAAGCAAATCATAAACACTGGAGACTCAGAGAGAGATAGCAGCCCAAGTCCAAAAATAATTAAATGTTCCAAGTAACAGTTGTCCACTTGACAGTTCCAGCAGGGGCACAATCTATCCAAGTAATGTGAGGATAATTGAGACAATTTGACAGAAAGTGCTCTGGCCCAAACAAGGCTGCACCAGACAGTGCAAACCTTTGGTATTATCAAGCGCCTTAGCAGCAGGGACTTCTAAACATAGTCATTGCCTATTGCCCTAGAGTAAAAAGTATGGAGAATTTAAGAGACAACAAATTAACCAATCAAGCCACATAATGAAATTTAAGAAAGCAAAAGGCTGCCTGCAGAGAACCGAACAGGCAGTTAACCTCACATGAGGTCACTCTGAGAAACAGCAAAGATTGAATCTGCCTGATATAAAATATTTCATTAATTCAGAAAGCAAATGAGAAAAAGAACATCTTGGCTCTATATAAGATAGCGTCTGCACTTTAACACTTCCAATTTTATGTCTATAAAATGAAGATTTAGCATTGGGAATGATCAGATCACGCAGGCAGTCTACCTGCTCTATGCCCAGTGAATCTTAACAGGGGCACCGAGGCTGACGCTGGCAGCTGCCTCCCCTCCCAGCGCAGCCCCTGGCCTGGGATCCATCCTCTGGGATGGAGCATCTCCGGCCTCCAGCCCTGACCTCTGAGGCTCCTCTGGGCGCTTTCCAGAGCATCTGAAATATGATAGGAAAAAAATGGTATATGAAAGCATCCATGTTCTTCTGCTCTGACCCAGTGTTCACATCAATGGTGACAGAGCTGATGTGCCCAGACCAGGCATGATTCAGAGAGGCTTACTCTAATTAGCTACTACTTCTACCTGCTGGCTGTTATCAGGCTTCTCTCACTCACAGAAATGAGCTCTTTCTGCAGAGGTGACTGAGCTCCATGTCTCCCCTCCGCCACGCTCCATTTCGGACACTTCAGGAGTAGCTACCAAAGGAGCGAGGTCCACAGGCTCCCCCAGGCTTCCTCTAAATACCCTGCTTTTCATTTGCAGGGTTTATGTCCTGCTGAAACCGCATGTATTTACTTCAGATGTAGATACGATATGGACCCTTTTTAGCACAAAGTGGAAACGAATTCTGTGAAATAATCAGCATATCCTCACTGCAATCTGGTCTTAAACACAATTCCACTGCACAGATATCTCTGAAGCGAACCCCTCTGCTGTAAATTCGCTACAAATTGCATGCTACATTGCCACCTTGTGAAGAAATTTTGAAATACAGCTAAAATAAAATTGGAGCTGCATTTCTAGGATATAGGTACACAGAAAATTACCAGATCCATGACTACCTTGTGATTCCCAGCTAGGTGTGTCAGCAGAAGTGCCCTGCCCACCTTAATGCCACCTTGATGGACATCAGCTTTACCAGCAAGGCTATGCATGTTGCCACCGACACTAGGGTAGAACAGGCACCTTGTGGTGTTTTCTGTCATGTTTGTGATCGAACTGTTGGTCCTTTGCCTCAGTGACATTAAATCTGCTTTGCTCATAGTGATGAGGCTATGCAAACCCTGCTCAGATAAAGTTGGAAGCTTCATCAGATTGTACTGCTTGCTTGGACCCAGTTCCCAGCAGCCTGGCCGACAAACTCACTGTGGGGATAAAAGCTCTGTGGTGGAGCTACCAAACTGCAAGGGGTATCTTGACAAGCACCATATGAGCTTTTGTCATGCTCAGGGTGGTCTCAGGGCTGACATGGGGCATGACAATGCCAGGCAAGAGCAGGCAAATGTGCTGATCAGGCATTACGAAGGCACAAGGCAGCACCACGCCGTACTCGACCCCTGTGATCATCATCAGCGGAGGTGCTCAGGACTACCAGGGCTTCACCAGCCCTGCCACCCGCCCACCCACCAGGCAACACCAGGAGCCAGAAGGTTTTAAGGTTTTAAGGGTCAGATTCTTTTTTTTTTTTTTTTTTTTCTGCAGACAACATCACATTCCTAAGCAGAAGATGAGCAAATGCACTATATGAGAAGGACCACCTGTTCAGAATATTCTGGATCATTACATGAAGAAACTAATTAAATGCTGCACTTTATGGTGCACTTTGTGAGCGTGTGTCTAGCCAGAAGGTTACAGCTACACATTAAAATGCTTCTTGATAAACATGAACCAAATGTAAATTATTCACGGCATGTATGTCAGACCCGATTTTTTTCTAGTATCATTGATTTTGTCATTAGGATTTTACATTTCTGGAGAAGAAAAAGCCATATATGCTTCATTATCAGCAGGAAATGGAAAAAGTTCCTTGTAGTGATGTCTTTCATTGTTAGTGGGTACATGTATGCATTAGGGTGTAGCTAAGTGGTAACCTATAATTTATATTTCTTGGCTTTAGAGGATATTTGCTTATGTGCATACACATACATATGTATATATATATATGTCTGTATACATGAGTATTTCTTAATCTTTACTGTTCTTTAGAAGAGTAGTGGACAACAGAGGCAAATGCAGGTAGTCCAGCTGTGTACATAATTACCAACTCATTTGTTGATCGAAGGTCATTCTCAGTGGTATACTTTGCCAGCTGAGTTCATTCTTGTTGGCATAAAACAATTATGATATAGTTAAATACATACGGTGTACTTAACCAGATGCTGCTTATGATCCACAAGTCAAACAAGCAAAAATGCTACTTGAAAGTCCACACACATATTTTACAATGTTGAGGGTAGAGGAAGTTCCATGTCCCAACTGATTCTCAAGTGAATTTTATTATAAACTTCAGATACATTTTTCAGCTTCTGGGTATTATGTTTATTACAGAGATTGATTTGTAATCTATTTTTCTCCTTGACTCAAACCTGTTTCTACAAATAACATGCTCTTTCATCTGCTAGTTCTTATATACTGGAGACAGAATCATAATTTCATACTTTCTGTAGACTAGTAGGAATCTATATTTGCTACTTCAAAGCCAAATATGTGCAAAGAAAACAAATGTAACTTTTTCAAATGCAAACAGAGGTGTTGCTTATAATTAATGCATGTATAGTTCGGGGAGTAAATACTAATCAGAGGCAAGACTTCTGTTAGAATATCTTTTGAAGAATAAAGCTTGCAGAAAAAAAAAAGGTGTACTAATCTTTTAAAACTAGAGATTTACTCCTTTCAAATTGTCTGTCCTATTTAATATCTGATTAATATCCTAGCAGAGTGTATTTTCTTTCAAGATGCCAGACAGACTAAGTCTCAGCTATTTGTACATACATTTATTGAAGTAGGTATTGGCACATACCCTATGACAGTAGAGCAGTAGATAAATCACACCATGGAAATTCTAGAAAAAAAAAAACAGCAATAAAGCAGCAACTGTTTCATTCTGAATACATACATTGGAAGAAAGAATAGTGAGAGGAACTGCTGTGGTGACCAACACCATAAATGTACTGGGCAGCGGATAGAGTTAAGAAGTGAATCATTTGCTAAATCAGGCAGCCACAAGAATGGCCTGTTGTTACTATTCATCAGTAAAGCCATTTTTAGCAAAGATTGGGTGTCATCTGTGATGTTAGACAATAATTCTGGCACTGATTTTATTTTTTTTTTTTTGTGTAAAGTGGACACAGTTCTTAAATTTGATATGAAGTTATATACTAAAATCTGTTGGCATGTATGTTTGATCAGCGCGAACTCTTATAGGAACAATGAATATTTCATAAAACACAATTTTAGAAATCACATTAGAGAAAAGTGATGGCACTATTTAACTCAGAGCTAAAGTGACAGCAACCATATTTGCTCCCATAATGGTTTTACTGATTAAAGCAGCTCCCAAGCAGTGCACTACTTAGCCAAGAACACACTTTCAATTTAAGAACTGTTGAAACTAATATTCATATAGATGAATTGCAAATGATGTATTGCAAATGTTATAAAAGATTTCTAAACAAATAATAAGACACTTTCTTTAAAAGTTTGTAATTAGTTTTTCCGTAGAAAATACTCGCTATGATAGAATTTTGGACAACAGTTCTTCAAAAATTGTGGCACTGCTAGAGCAAGTCAAGATTCCAAATTCACTATTTATGGGAAACACTTATAATTTGAGAAAGAAATTATCAAAGTAAATGCTTTGGAAAAATCAATCACATTTGCAACTCCTCAGGACTCCTGGCTCCTCCTCCCTGCTGCCAAACTCCTACTAACTTGTGTTTTGATGAGAGTTCATTAATGGATACACTTGTGAAAAAATGTTATTTATCAGTCTTGTTTTTCTGATGAAACTATGGGTTCTCTGATAATGATGTCCTTTGTCATTATTGTTATTTCATTAGTAGCATATGCATTTTTTAACTGTGCTAGATATATTTTTGCATTGAGATCTTATTGTGTAAAAGAGGCAAGAATGGTATGGACAGTATAAAAGAAATCTTTCAAAAATGTTCACTGAAGATGACTTTGGTAGATATAAATAATAAAAAAATAATTAAGCTCTTAACAAATAGGGTGTAGGTTCTTCAGTCTTCCACTCCCTGTTAATATGCTCCCCAAATACGCTTTCTCTTCACTCCCTCTATCCTCCTTAACGAGCACTGCTCCTCTTTAATGATTCCCTACCACACTCTTTAAGTGTAGGTTTGTCTTTCCTAGAGATGCAATGGAGCTGCGGGAGCCAGGACAGAGGTGTCCTCTGAAAATGCTTCCATGGAGGTTTTATGGAGATAGGAGAGGTATGTAGCTGCTCAGTAATATTGGACTACGGGTGGTTCACTGAACCACAGGGTGGCTGAGTTTGGAAGGGACCTCTGGAGATCATCAGTCCAATGTCCCTGCTCAAGCCAGGTCACCTAAACTGCATTGCCTGGGATTTTATCCAGACAATTTTGGACTATCTCTAAGGACGGAGACTCCACAACTTCTCTGGTCAACGTCCTCCAGTGCTGTGTCACTCTCTTACTCACAATCTTTTTCTCGTGTTCAGACAGAACTGCCTGTGTTTCAGTTTGTGCCCACTGCCTCTCATCCTATTGCAGGTCACCACTGAAGAGTCTGGCCCCATCATCTCCAAACCCTTGCTTCAGTTTACCTCCCTTGATCTACTAGCCATGCTCTTCCTAATGCAGCTCAGGATATCATTGGTTTTCGTGACCTCAAGGGGACATTGCTGACTCATGGCCAACTTGTCGACCACCAAGACCTTCAGGTCCATCTCTACAGAGCTGCTTTCCATCAGCTTTGCACCACTCATCACTCCTACTGTGTCCTGCATTTCACAAACCTACTACAAGCTATTATTCATTTGAAATGCCATATATGTGCTTGTGGAGTACCTACGAGTTTATCTGAAGTTTTACTCCCTATAAATATAACACTATTTTAAATATAATCAGAAACTATGTTTTTTTCTCATTATATATCTGGTATCATTCTAACTATGGGGGAGTCAGGCGTGATAAATTAGTCCCATTACAGGAAGTGACATAAGCAGGCACATTCTGGGTGGTTTCTGGTCTGTCAGGGAATTGGCAGCGTAGGTGTTACTGGGATCTCTTCTTGTAACAAATCTCAGTAACAGAAACTGAAGGGATGACTCCTGGAGAATAACAGGCACTGCTGTTTTTTATCCCTGCCGATTATGAGTTTAAATCTCCAGCTGAAATACAATCAGCTAAAATGCTGTTTAGAGCCAGATGTTACCTATTTCAAACCACACCACAACAGGCATATCCCAAGCTTCACAGCTGCCCTTCATACATGAATGCAAGAACATAGGATAGAATATATAACATGAGAAATAATTCTGGAAAAATAGAGGGTAAGCAGTTAACATAGTTCCTCTCAATGGAATAATAATAGGCATTATAAATGTGTGTAGCATTTACACACATACATGCTCTAAGTGAAAATTTTGACAGATTCTCTTTTCATCCCAGTCAAACAATATTATTTCTGTTTAGAAGCTTAATGGTTTTTATTGTGTCATAATAAATACATCTTGTAGCACAACAACTGAAAATAAATTGCTGTTTGGACAGAGGACTAGATAGTACCTGCACAGTTTCAGCATGACACTATTCAGTTTTTCATCAAGTCAGGATATCCTTACTGTCAATGATTATACGATATATGATAT
Source organism: Nothoprocta perdicaria (assembly GCF_003342845.1). Lineage (NCBI taxonomy): Eukaryota > Metazoa > Chordata > Aves > Tinamiformes > Tinamidae > Nothoprocta > Nothoprocta perdicaria. Next base: position 564,610 of record NW_020455496.1, on the reverse strand, counting down.
GCTTTTTTAATAGGATATAAGATAGGCTTTTCTATAACTTCATCGGTTGGGGCAGGTGTGGGAGGAAGAAAGAAGGGTGCACACAGTCAATTTCTATAAGAAAAAGAAAAGCATTTTCTGATAGATACAAATAAACATTCACCATGTTTTGAATAGCAGATGGTTAATTGTGTTGCGTGCAGCTTTATTACTGGTAAAACATAACAGTCCATTTTCTGTTCATATTTTTTATGAAGCTTCTGAAAGTTGCTAATCAAAATTCCAGCAATGATTCCCTATTCTTGTTGCTGATAACTACTTTTAATAGCAAAACTCTGAGTAAGTAGATAAGTTAGGAGGTAATAATAATGGAAGTAAAATAATGTAAAATAATGTAAGTAAGTCTAATTCTACACTCTCTTCTTATTACACCTGTGTTTATCAATGAAATTAATAGTGTCTAACTTATATAAGACTGAGTTAATGGAGTAGAATAACTGGCACCTAAAGTAAAAATCAATCAAAATATACGAATAATAATTTGGATAATAAAGATTCTATAAAGTATATTTCCTAGAAATAAAAAATCAATGACAAGGGACTCCTAATTATATGGAAATATTAGGCACAAAATACAGCTCCTTTAAATAAAGGTTAAGAGTTGGAGTACCTCTTTTATTAGATCCGATAGATGTTATTGATATCCTGATTGACAGGTTGTAAAACCTCAAATTTCTCAGCAGAACTGAACTTCCTTCCAAATAAAGTATATCTGGAAAGCTATGTGTAACACAAATAGACAATAAACACACTGGACTTGACCCGCCAGAAATTTGGGTTTAGTAAAATTTTTGTTTCATATTTTATAAAACCCTTTTTTTCTGAAAGAACGTATATGATTGTGCTTGTAAAACTCAAGTCAATGAAAAGATGACCTGTGGAAAGTCCTAAATGAATTCAGTAATTGCTGGCTTGCACACCGCTGTGTGTCTCATCATTACACGAGGGGAGCCCCAGGTCAGAAGGTTAGATGAGCGGCCCTTTTTGTTTTATAGGGCCACCAAAGTTAGCAAAGTTTTCCTGCACGCCATAGAGCTCCAGGCAATTGCCCTGTGTGTCTCCCTGTTGAGCTAGTTCTGCTGATACAGGAAGCAGTCATTTACTGGAACTTTCTCAAATGAAGCCAATGGGACCATCCACAGCAGTAAGGGTATGAAAGGTCAGCTTAACTATTATTTATTCACAATCTGAATTCATATTTATGCTACAAAAGCAATCTAGCCTACCCTTGCAACGTGACTCTGAAGTCTAAATCTAAAACCTAATTGTAAAATCAAAGCCCCTGAGGGAAGAAAACATATGAAGAGATACATTTCCTTGAGATATATCTAGGTTATATGATGAGTCTTAACGCATGAAATTATTTCTAACATAAATACCAAAGATAACAACAAACACATGAAACAATTCTTTTCTCTGAAGTAAAACCTTCCAGAATTTGAGAAACAAAGAAGGAAAATACACAAAGTCTTAGGGGCAAAAAAAAAAGTGCTCTTTTTTTGACCTATGCCATCTCCTTTGCGTTCAGTTCATGTTGCACTGGTGTGACCAGGAAAACTGGAGATTATTATACTCAAATTATCAGGCTAAATCTTCACAAAGTAAGTAAATTCAGACTTACACCTACTGCTTAACCCTTGGCCTGCCCAGTTGTCTCTAGACATTGTATCCTATGATTTAATCAGTACAGAAAGTCAATTTCTGGCACGAAAGTGAACTTAAAAATGTAGCAGTAGCTCATAACTTTGTATTTCTGTGCTTTGAATCTAAGCCATTTCATCTTAAAATATATTTTGTAAAATGCTGTGTAGAGGGGTTTTGTTAGAAACTCTAGGCTGTCAAGCTGAAGCCAAAGGAAAGATGTATTTCCCACTTAATAACCCCTGTGGTTAGTATCAGAGTCCAGTGGAACTTCCAAAGGACAGTAATTTAATAGTTGCTGCATTGCTGAAATAGATTCTCAAAATGACTTTGACCTGAATTGTACACTTCTTCAGCAGCTTAGAAGAGCTGCAGAGCAGATTCAGTTCAGACATCACGAAGCAGGAACTAGCTCCTTACCCCTGCCTCATTCTTAAAATCTGGTTATCAGGTTTTTCGGCCACATTTATGCTGAAAACTACAAGGCTGTGAGACCACTGCAAGCTTTGTGTACACGGATGTCAGTACGAGACGTGCAATCAGAACCCGTTATATGACACAGCTATAAGCAGACTAACAGCGAAAAACAAGAAATGGGCATTTCTGCAGCCTAACAAAGAGGTAGGAGGAATTAACTTGAGCAGAGCACTCTGCATAGGCATCCTACAATCTCCATTTCAAAGTCACAACTTGTGACTTTGCATTGTAAGCTCTCATTGTAAATTAACTGATGTATTCTCCAGTGTTAGGTAATCATAACTCGATGCAGATCCTGTTTGCAAATCCTGGTATAGGTACCCAAAGCACACAAAACAGACGTGGATGCCATAACCTGCCACACTGCTAAAATACTGCTCATGCAGTCCAAGTTTCTGTTTACCTTCCTTTCAACACTGAGAACATTAAGTATGATCAAGGTCAAGGTAACTTTCAGAGTTGAAGGAAGCAAAAACTAACTTTCTGTAGTTATCCGACAGCTTTGTAATTACCTTGGATCACTTTTATGAAAAATCATAAAGCCACAAGCAGCTGTAATCAAAAAGCAGTCCTGACAATGTAAAGTTGTCCGTCACATGCTCCATATGACAACTTTATCACCAAAGTGGACCAGTATGGCAATTACAATTGATACATATATAATACACTCCATACAACTTGTTTTCAGACAAAACATAGTAGGCCAAAATAATACGGTAAGAAAACATTATCCTGTGACACCAGGATACCCTGGTGGGGGGTATCCCACCCAGAGGTCCAGTTACCCAGAGGTCACAAAGTAAAGAAGGTAACTCTGGCGAGCTCCTAAAAGACAGACAGGTAACAAAATCAAGTTTAACAATGGAAAAATGATTAATAATTATTTACTAGGAATAACTGATTATTATAGTTAGCACCTGCAGTATTTTTTACTCCATATATTTATATATATAAAATGCTCATTAATGTCTTGTCAATGTGCTGTAAAAACATAAAATAAAATGCCAACTCATTCCTAAAGCAACTTACAATGTCCATGCAGGCTAAAAGCAAATTGATGCTTTATAGTGTAAGTAAAAGACAAAATATACACAGGGAAAAAGACTGTTGGGGATCACATGAAAATATGGATACAAAATTGGAAGCTGAGAATGTTATATATTGATACTTCGATAGACCTCATACTGATGTTGTGTTTTAAGTAGAATTTGGAGTAGCTTAAGGAGGTAGCTTTAAAAATATTTATAGATGGATTTTCTCCAGCATGCGAGAGAGCATAGAGGTCTTTCTCAGAGGATTTAAGAGATGCATGATAGAGACCTTCCCTGCAAATATAGTTTTCTGGGCTTTCCAGTGCCATTCAGTGAATGAGAGAATATATGTAAGAAGGTGATATGAAAGGCACTGTAAGAAAAAAGAATAAGAGGGCAGTGCTATCATAAATACACCCAAATGACAGCATAACAAAAAAGGGTCATTTAAAAATGTATTTTAATTAGCAGTAAGATGGATTCAAAATCCTGTGTCATAAAACATTCACAGCCACGCAAATTTCTACATTGGACGCTAACCAAACAATTAATTGTTTACTTTTATCAAAAAATGATTCTGAGATTTGTTCTTCTTGTGTTTACATGTGTAGAAAATCTAAGTAAAATCAAGACAAAAAATGCAAATTGCAAACACAACGATATTGTAATTAGAGTTCAAAACACACATAGGTAATATCTGAGAAAGCAAAGAGAAGGTAGGCATGCTTTTTTGAACAGACGGTGCTAGAGAAGGTTACCTAGATATAATTGAGGTCAGAATTGGGCTGCTGTAGGAACAGACACTTCCAGTGAAAGAGGTGATTTTTTTTTAATTACTCGGTTCCATTCAATCACAGTGTTCTCTGGTGTAGTTCATGTTGCAGTTTGAAGGGGGGGCTAATTTGGTAAGAGATGAATCCCCCTGCATTCCAGTTGATCCTCAGAGGTTAGTGGGACTGCAGCTGGACTCATCTCTTAACAGGGATACCAAATACTGTGGTAGCTGCACGCCCGACTGAGAGCACCAGACTATATCACAAATAGTCTGTGGACTATAGGTACAACTGCCTTTAAAACAAGTAGTCAAGTTCACATATATTCAAATGCAACATTTACAAAGCAGGTTTCAGATGTCAGAACAGGAAATTCTCTACTACAGCGTGGGATTCTTAGCTAGCTTCTAATGTACAAATGTGCAATCATCACTCACCCAAGGCGGGAGAGGGCTCTCAACTTCAAGGAGTCTCCTCAGGTGGTGTCCTGGTCCAAGGGGAGGAAAGGGGTTTATGCCCTTGACCAATTCCAGAAGTTACAATGGAATCTTCCCTCCAACTTCTTCCCTCCTTAGTTCACGTTTTATAACTTTTTACATTGAGGTGGATCTTGAGTGACTTGAGCTATACTTAATTTTGTTACTCATTGGTTAATAAGTCTCTCAACAGAAATTCTAGAGTGCGTGCCCAGTGAGGAGGGGTCATTCCTTGGAGGCAGGTAACTTTTGGGATGGGGGTGTATGTTGGCAATCTAATGAGGTTCAAATGAGAAGTTGAAGCAAAGTCCATCCGAAGGGACTGATCTGCCTCCATTGTTGATCCAGCACCAGACATCTTATCATACTATGTGGCTTATCAGCTGTGTGGTATGCCCATGTTGCCAACTCTGCACGGAGTACAACAGAGTTTGGACACAGTGTCTTCACTCCATTCTACCTTCCACTCACTCCTAGTCTGCACAGCACCACCAGATTGCCATCTCCACAGGGAATGCAACAGAGTTTGGCCATGGTGTCTCCATTCTGCTGCACTCTTTATTTACTTTTTTTAGTGTGTGCTTGGAGGGCAGATTGTGTTGCTGAGGGAATTGTGGAGAAGTAGATGCCGTGCATACCAACCATCCTGGAAGTGGTAACTGTCTCTCACCCAAAGCAAACCTCTGTAATGCCATAACTTCTGCTAGGCCCTAGTTTTTCTCTAATTTCCCCTTTCTCAAGCAGTTTTCCCACAGTTACTCACAGATGCCTCCTGTCCGCAGAAGGCTCCCAGTAGAATATTGCCTCTATATTACACATTAGAAGAAAGTTTCTGTTCATAGACTCGTTGATTTGCTTTCAGCAGCAGGGACACTTATGTCGACTGGGCGCACCGTTTATCTTAGCTATGGTCCACAATTTAACAGTATTAGAAAAGTCAGCTTGAGCTGTATTTTCACTGCCGGTGTAAAAGATTCATCACTGCATCTACTTATAGCTGGAAGTCATTCAGTTTTGAATGCCAGTTAGAGAGAACATCACCGAAATGAAATCAACTGTGTTTCTATATGAGCCTCAAAGTGTAACGTTCTCCAGTGCCAAGTCCCACACAGGATCTTCTCCACAGTCCTTCAGGCTCCTCCTGCAGATGCATCCATCACAGCCAATATTTTCCTTTGGACGATTCCCATATCTAAGTCTTCTCGCTTCATAATGGTCCCTTATTTGCCTTTTAAAATGAAAAAAATATTTGAAGAAAATGCATCAAGTTTAGAAGGATGTTTGATAATGTTTGTCTTGTCAATCATGGAAAAACATTCCTGATAGTTCCCTCATATTTTGCCTTTTTTTTTTTTTCTGTTTTCTTTTAGTTAGCCTTAACTCACATCTTTATTTTCTTTTCCCTAAAAGCCTTACGCAGAGATGTGACAGATATAAGAGCATTAGTATCAGAAAGAGCTAGCAGCATTTACCTGAGAAAAGGTTTCTCTAGACTACTGGTAGCTTTGCTTTTGGGAACTGGCTGTAACCCAGACCAAGTTATTACTAAATCCAAATCCAAAACCAAAGTATTTTATTATTCCATGACCTCTGTAATAAAGCAAAATACACTTGTTCTGTGACTACTGTTTCATGCCGAAGTTGGTGGATGCTTTCGGTAAAACAGAAGTAAGATTGCTGCAGGTTTTTTAAAGCAGCTTGGGTATACTTGCAATTTCCGCGTGCCTGCAGACTTGCCACGCATGGGGTGCAAGTATTTCCTCTCCCTCCTTCCCATGAATTATGTAGACACAAGACCAGCGCATCAGCTTGTAGATGTGCTTGGACTGCTACTGCAACACGTCATATGGGCTAAGCTACCAAAACCAGTTTGAAGTCAGGTGCCAGAATGGTGCTGTCAGGATTAGTCAACTATAGGACACCTCAGGACTTTTTTATTTGGTGAACTATTTACCCTGGAAGACTCAATATCTCCAGCAGAGAAAACATTCCTGTGCCACAAAGCAAAATATTTTTAGCAAAACAGGTGACAAGACAGCAGTGCTTGGGAATCTCACAAGTTTGTGTGTGGATACATACTACATATATATATATATGTATATAGATGATTTGGTCTCTTTTTCGACAAATGGTCACGCGCGGGTGCTCTGCACTCAGCCCCGCCCCAACGGCCGCGGCCCGCGGCGGCGCATGCGCGACGCGCCGCCGCGGGAGGAGGGCGGGCGGAGACGGGGCGGGCCGGGGCCGGGGCCGGGGCCGGAGCGATGGCGGCGGGCGGGGGGCTGCGGTTCCTCCTCGTGGCGCTGCGGTTCCTCCTCGTGGCGCTGCACATGGCGGCCGCCTCGGCTGCGCTGCCGCTGGTCGTGAACACCTGGGCGTTTGGGAAGGCCACGGAGACAGGTGTGGGCTGCCCGGGGGCTCCTTCCGGCTGGGTGCCGCGGGGCGGAGGCTGCTGGTGCCGGCTTAAAAAGGGCAAAAATGTTGAGAAAAAAAAAAAAAAAAAAACCCAAAGCGTTGGAAAGGGCAGCAGAGTTACCAGGGCGGGAACTGTGCAAACAAGGCCTTACTGCGTGCCGAGGCAGCCCCGGCTCCCAGCCGAGTGAAAGGGGTTCTGTGAAAACTAGTGAGAAAGCTACGTTTAAAATACATGCATATTTTAACCCTAATAACGTGGTTTATGCTGCTGCTGTACAAACTACCGGTTTATTTTTAGTAGTGTCTGTGGTACTTGTGCTTCCTGCTTGAAGATTTAGATAACGCTATTGTATTTTTGATCTTGGTTGTACTGTGAAGTATACTAATGGTCAAGACAGTTGTTTCTTTTTCTGTGGCAGCTCTGCCGCTGGAAACTGCTTGTGGATAGTGACTAGGAAACGGGCTGGGTCTCCCCAGCGAGGCTGTAGATAACCCCTTGCGGTGTCACCCCTGCGAGGCTGTAGATAACCCCTTGTGGTGCCCCTTGCTGGGGAAAGGGGCTGCCTGGAGCCCTGGGCAGGTCAGAGCTGAAACCCTTGTCTTGGAAACAAGACCTTTTATTGCCAACATAGGGCAGTGTCTGAAAGAAAAGGTAATTGGGGTTGGAACAGTCCTGCTCACCCTGGAGGTTGCTGCGCAGACAAGCATGTGCTAAGTATTATTTTTTCCTTCAGACAACCTGCCAATTTTGTGCAGTTGCTGGCAGAGTTTGTGAAGGGTTTGGGGGGAGGTTGAGACAAGCTGATAGTTTGCAGCTGATAGTTTGCAGCTGCTAAGAGGAGCTGGGCCGAGCGGAGCCTCCCGTGGAGGCAGCCCTCAGTGCTCCCGTGCCTCGGGAAACCTTGCCCGAGGCCTGATCTTGTGGAGCAAGGCGGCTCTCGGGAGCAGAGCCTGCAGGGCCGGTTTGTTAGAGTCGTGTCTGACAAGTGTGGGATGACTCACGGAACCAGCTACGTGGTAGAGAGGTGGAAGGCATCTCCTGAGGGCTGAGTAGGAGAAAGTGGGCACTGCTATTGATTATTTATCTTGGATTGGGTTTCCTTTTGCTTCTATGTATTGTTGTAAATACTAGGTCTAAATGTGTAATCCGTGTATTTTCTGTGGCTGGCCCCTTAGCACTGCTAAAGACTGAGGAATTTTTTGAGAGCTGTTCATTGTGACTTGTTTGTCGTCTTTGAGATATGAGTTTGGCTAAATCTTCTCTTTTTATTCTTCCTTGTTCTCCTCCCAGTCCCCCCAAAAAAACAGAAAAGACTTTAGAGATTGATTAAAGCCCTGGACAGGGGAAAGCCTTGGACAGGGGAGTTTATTTAATATGGAGAATTTCTGTAATAATAAACAATAGAGATTTTTTTAAATACCTTTCCAAATTAAAAATGGGGAAAAAAACCTCAAATTACCAGAAACACTGATCAAATATGCATGCGAATTGATATGTAGAGAGGTAATATTTTATGTTTTGGTCTTTTAAACATATGTGTTTCATTTGTACATAACATTTTACTTTGGTTACATAATGCCACTTCATAGCATCTATCTTTAAAACATTCTTAATGCAGTTGTGGAAACTGTTTTCACTGACAATTATTTGTGTTGTTTATAGCGTGGAGAGTGTTACAGATGGGCGGCTCCGAGCTGGACGCAGTTGAAAAAGGCTGTGCTCAGTGTGAGATGGACCAGTGTGACGGGAGCGTGGGATATGGAGGAAGTCCGGATGAAAGTGGAGAAACGACACTGGATGCAATGATTATGGATGGGTAAGGGGGCTGCACGGTGGGAAGAACAGTCCGTATGATCTTTGCTACCCTTTAATACAAGAGTTGTTACAGAGATCTGTTGGTTTAGGGAAGAGTTTGGACAAGTTAAAACATTAACTTGTAGAACTAGAAAAAAATATATGCGTAACTGGTGGAAGAGTAACTAAGTATGTTTGTTATTATATGTGAACATGCAGTGCAATAGCTCAGCTGTAGATACAGCAGCTAAAATAAAGGCAGATGGTAACAAAGGCACAGTTTTCATGCTTGTAGTATCATAAGTTTTCTCTTTAGATTTATTCTATAAATATTTATGCTATGTAGCAATCCTGTCTTCCATTCCTTACTTACTCTTCTGACCCATCCTGCTCCAAAAAGAATGGCAGGTGTTTATTAGGTTCATGATTTTATGTAATTAAATAGCTACTACTCTTAAATAGTTACTACTAATAAAGTATTATTTTGCCTGCAGTTGTTGCTACTTCAATAATACCTCCCTCCTCCCCAGTCAGTGCAAGGAAGTTGTGTTATATATGAAATTTTACCCTACTAGTGTGATACCATCTGTCCATGGCTGTTTACCATAGAATAATTAAAGCAATATAGTAGCAAACTTTCTAATTTATATTGGAACACATTTTGTTTTAATAAAAATATAAGAACATTTGTGATTTTTTTTTAATTAACTTGATCTAAGTTAAATTTTTCTTGTTTTCAGCAACACTATGGAAGTTGGGGCAGTGGCAGATCTGAGACGTGTAAAAAATGCCATTGGTGTAGCAAGAAAAGTCATTGAACACACTAAGCATACATTATTAGTGGGAGAGTCAGGTAATTATTACCTTAACTGCTTCCAAGTCTTAGCTGCGTCTTGAAACTGTGCCTATTATAGTTACAATTGCTATATGTTTATCTCAGGAACATGGGTTGAGATTCCCTGACAGTCAAGTGAACATACTCTAATAATTCTGAAATATTTCCTCTGTCAACTTTATTGCATTTGTATGAATTGTGTTTTATTTCACTTCTTCCACATTAAAGGAAAAATAATTTCATGGTCTATTCACCGATTCAGCTGCACATACTATGTTGTAAACCTGAGGCCTTAATAATATCACTAAATTTGACACAATTTAAACACCTTTCATTTAAAACAATGGAGTAACTGTTTCTAAATAATCAGAGAATTAATAAACTGTAGAGTTGCATATGGCTGCTTTAGTGTATATTAAGTACTATTATTGTATTTGATAGTTTAAAGGTATTAGTGAGGGCCTGAGGATTTTGTTTGTTTGTTTGTTTTGCTCAAAACAAACCTCAGAGGCTGATACTCCAAGGCACGTCACATAAGTGCTAGCAAACTCGAGGAACAGTTGTGGGTTAAAAATAGGAACTATTGCTGATGGAATAATATTATCTTTAAAAGAGAAGCTTGTGGAGACAGGTGTAGGAGTTTAGATTTAAAAAGAAGTGACATTATCTGAGCTGTAAAGGTGAGTCAAGTACTTTGATAAAAAAAAAAAAAAAGATAAAAGGTTCTTGAAGGAATTAATGTGTACTGAATGATAGAGAAGTAGGTTTAACAGTGGGTTTTTTGGATAGAGTAAAGTAGGGCAAATAGAGGAGATGATTGTGTTTGACAGGAGGATTGAGAGAGAGATGGATTTGCAGATTCTGACTAGTTCAGGTAGTAGACCCTGTTCAGATTATGAGTGGCTTTGGTGAGACTTTTGCAAGCAGTCGGACCTCTCTGAGTGCCATGATACCTAAATAGTCTTCACAGGTCTATTTGCTTTGGCTTAAAAATTGAAGTGAAGGTGTCTTAAACCTTTTGTACAAAGAGAACTTAAGGAAGAAGGTGTATTTTTCATGTTTTGATAACCTTGTTTAGAACCTTTCGTAGTCTTATATCTCAGTGCAAGGAAAATGAAAGTACCTGTTATTAAAAACAAGTAGTATCTCTGAGAAACAATAAAATTTGAAAGCATTACTAAAGTCTGCATCTGTCTTTCTAGCTGTCTCTTTGAATTTATTTCATTCTTGATGTTTTCAGTGTAGAAGAAAAAGAAACCAGCCAGTGTAGATTAAAAATGGCTGATTGAGAGTCACGAGGTTCTAGATCTGGAAATGAAAAAGTGAGAGGCTGTGAGAGGTAATATAGTTGAGCACAGAGCAGAGTTGTTCAAACGTGATAGGTGCTGAAGTCGCACATCATCACTTGCACACAGTGCAGCCTATATCATATAGGCTATTCCCGTGCTCTCAAAAACATGAGAGGCTTTTGAAAGACCATGCAAAACTGAGGAGGTGAATGAATAATTTTATGTTATTGTGTAAGGAAGGTGATACTGTGGGTTATAAGCAAACAATCTTTAGCTAATCACAAATTGTCCTGAAAGCTTGAGCCGGCCTCTAGGAAGAGGATTCCAGGTATAACTTGCCTTGAGCAAAGGAAAAAAAACCCTTGAACCTGATGTTCTTCCTAGTCGTGCTGTTATAGTTATAAACCAGAATATAACCAAAACTGGTATGTATTTAACCTGAGTTTTATAGTGGCAACGGGTCTATATAGAAAGACGAAAAACAAACAAGAACTTTAGGTCCATATCAGTGTAGCTTTTGTTGAACAGATACCAGCACTGACCAATTCCTGTAGTTTTGAAAGAGCGACTTCATTATCTGCAGGACAGGACTTAGAAAGGCAGCAGTGTGGAGTGTGTATAGCAACTTAGAACTAAATGTGGTGAGGGACACTGTGCAGAATGATCACAAGTGGGAACAACATTTTTCTTGTGGTTATTGTTTGCTGAGAAGTTTTCAGGTCTGTCTGCAATAGATTGGAAAGTTTCATAATCATAGTGTGTCTGACCTCTTCCTTTCTATGACTTGGTAATACTTAGGCCAGGATCTAAGCGGAAAGTTCAAAGAACAGAAACAAGGCTGCAAAAGTTGTGAAAGGATGACTGACTGAAAAGAAGCAGTTTTATCTTTTTTTTTTTTTAAAGAAAGCTTGCTTGTTTGTTCCAGAAATAGGAATGTGAGGAACAGTGTCACTGAAGATGTCAGTTTTCTATTACATGAGCCTTACCCTGAGTGCAAACAGACTTTTAGTGTGTCCCTTTTATTCTAAAAAGAAAAAAAAATCATAGAACATCTAAATTTAGCAACACTGTTACTAGGTAATATCAAAGGTAGCTATAACTAAAATGAAAGGAATTGCTTTCTTTTTTTTCAGTTTATTTTGCTGTATTGTTTCCTAGAAGTGAAGCAGTCTTCCCTTATTTGTGATATTTTCTGCTCTCTTGTTTCGTACTGTATTAATTTTCAAAACTGGGAAACAGTCACTTTTAAAGCTGCAAGAAAGAAGTGTAATGCCTTCTCACATGATGGATGGATTACTGTAAAAATCAGTGTTTTAGTAGCAAATGTTATGCCACTATCTCTGCTACTCACACTTTTATAAAAAAAAGTCTAACTTTATAAGTAAAATGTAACATTGTTTGCTTTTATTTAAGTATTTCTGTGAAACAAAGCACAGATTATTCTTGCTCCCAGTTGATTAACAAAATTGTTTTTTTTTGCTGTTTCAGTGATACAATTTGCATGTGCTAACAGAGTTACAGTGAACCTAGGAAATTTGATGGCAGTGGTAATGAGGGAATTAGGTACTGCAGTTGTACACTGGAATAGTTGACACTACTCTGAAGAAATATTTTTTTGTCCCTGTATAGCTAGTGAATAGCAAATTTCTTGATTCCTAGATATTATATGAAATCTTTGCTGTAAGATATATGAAAACACAAATACATTACTTTTGTTTTCCTTGTTTTGTTTTTATAGCCTCCCTATTTGCTGTAAGGATGGGGTTCCCATATGAAGATTTGACTACCCCAAAATCTCTCTCGATGTTTTCAGAGTGGCTTAACCAGAGCTGCCAGCCAAACTACTGGAAGGTAGAGTACAGGGTGGCCGTGCAGCGGGTCGCAGAGCGAGTCGCGCAGCGTTGCCGCTCCCTTGCATAGGGAGGTTGTGCTTCATAGCAGGGTGGCAGAGAAGGGTTTGTTTAACATGCATGACGAAACCTGTCAAATGTTTGGTAGGTTCAGATACTGTGTGTGTCTTCCACTTTCTTTTTTTTTTAAATCTACCTGAGTTTGAATTTGCTGCTATGTTTTGGTTTTGGAGATTTGTTGGTTTTTTGGTGGTGTGTTTTTGTGGTTGTTGTTTGTTTGGTTTTTTTTTTTTTTTTCTCCTCCCCCCCCCCACATCTGGGCAAACTAGACTAAGCAGTTATTGTATTTTTTGATGCATGTATAAATTTCTTAAAGGAAATTTCACAGTAGTAATTAAGGTCTTGTTTCTTCCACATACAGTCTTGAGTTGTGCAGACTTGTAAAGACATTAAATCAGTGCGGCAGTCCATGTTAAATATGCATGTTGTGCATGCCTCCCTACCCCCCCCCAAGCAGTCATCATTCTTTGAGCAAAGCATTCAAAGTTCAGTAGAGCTGTATAATTGAAGAATTGGGCATCTGCTGTTTGCGTAGTACATTGTAAATAGAGTTAAATTTATTTGTGATGAAGCATAATATATTGTCCTTTCAAATAATGAAATAATTACAGAATGTAGTACCAGACTCTTCAAAATCTTGTGGACCATACAAAAAGACTGAAAAAGTAATTTGTAAGGAAGACTGGATCAGCTCCCAGAGAAGAATAAGCGTTCATAATCACGATACTATTGGTAACAACTTTCATTAACTCTGATGTTATTTTTCTTATTCCTCTGATTAAATTGTGATGATTGTAATTAAAAATATTTTATAGGCAATGTTTTATGTTTTATAGTGGTTTCAAACTTGTTATTTGTGCTGTGATAGAATACCTAGGAGTTCTTAGATAAAATAGGCTTTTTATATAGCTATTCTTTTTTTCTTTTTTTTTTTGACTTACTCTGAAGTGTGCTGCCTGTATATGCACCTGCTGCATTTTGTGTTCCTTGCCCCACTGCTTCTCCTTCAGATGTCCTGGCACAGATGTTTGGGCAGTTATGGGTCGTTAGAAATGTTAGTGTTGGTTATTTTTAGCCTTGATATTTGAAATACATCTGGCTTGAGGCAAATCTCCCCACTAAGCCCAACTTAACAATGTTTTGTGGAGGGGGGAGAAATGAGCTCTAGGTTAGTGCTTGCCAAGAGAAATGTTTGTCTAACTGTCTTTAAGCTTACAAAATAAGCCCTAGTTCTGTTTTACTTCCATTCTGGCTTTTAACCAGAGCAGTAAGTTTCTACAGCAACTGATAAGCTTAAAACAGGTTAGCAGCAGTGATCCCAGGGACTTCTCTGAGCCTACTGAAGGAGAACCGTGAGTGCTCAGTCTGTCAGCTAATTCACGAGCAGATCTGGCAGAGGCAGCAGACACTATAGGGGTGGAATGGAGCAGTTGGATTCCTGCCTTTCAAGGCTTTTTATTCGTTGTCATCCTAAAACTTACACATTTTGTTTCAGGTTACGTTTTTTTTTCTCAACTTAGCGATTCAGAACCTTTTATCTGACTAATCTCGATATCAAGAATTAATAAGTCATTTCAAGTGCTGGTTGTCTTTGCTTTTCCTATTGCTACTAATAGGGAATTAATGTTCTACAGAAGTCAGGTTTACCAATTTAAGAATTTTTCTTTAATAGGATGTGCAATTTTTGTTATGTGTTAGGAAACTCAATTATAGTGTGTCAGGTTGAGAGGTCAATCAGGAGTTGATGCATCATTATGCAGTCTTAAACTGTTTTGTAGTATATATTGGCATTTTATTTATACTCCTACTTTGTTCTCTTATCCCAGTGTTTTAGATGTGAAACATCTCCTTGGGTGATTTTGAAAAGTGCTTTCATTCAGAATGGGAACAGATGTCCTTCCAGCCTCTTTGCAGAGGCTAATGATGGCAGTAGAGCCAGCTTCAGCTTTTGGCTTCTACTGATTAGAAAACCCTTTTTCTCTGAGGAGATGCTAAGTGTGATCAGAGACCCAGAATTCAACTGTTTGAATTCTGCTTCCTTGCTCTCAGTGTGTTCTGAAATTGCTGTCAGCAGCAGTTGCTGCCCTGCCTTAAAGAGGGGAAGTCTTGCCCAGTGGAGCAGCAGCTGATCCCAGCCTGTTTCAATATGATGCAGCAGCTTCCTCATCAGCATGAAACTACTGCGGGGTGGGCTCAGCCACCTGTGTGACTGTAGCTTTTTACTTGGGTAGGCTGTATTTCAGCCTGCCTCTCTGATTATTTTCTTTTCCTATTTATTTCAAGCACTGTTTATTAAATTTCCAAACTTTGTTGCTCTGATGGTACCAATGCAGTCCTGTAGCTCCTAGTTCTTTACCAGGCCACGTAGTTGCATATCAAGAGATATTGGCTTCACAGAGAGTGTCATGTGCCACTCTGAAATAACTCCTATGTTGCTGTTTAATAATTCCTTTTTAGACTATTGCAATCCATTTGAAGCTTTCCACACATTTTATAAAGAACTTTTAATAACTTGTTCACTAATTTTGAAGTCTGGATATCACAGTTCTAGTTCATGATAACTAGAGTATCAGTTTAACAAACATATCAGATGTGATATGAGTTTGCTTTATCCCTTCTGAGTTCATCTTATCCCTTATTGGAAATTTTAGGTATGATTGTAATTGGTGAAAGTGGAACCATTGCTTCTGGGACATCTACTAATGGTGCAATCCACAAAATTCCAGGGTTAGTATCTGTGGGTTTAGAACAAAGCTGGGCATACTTGTGACAGTGGATGTTTTAGACTGTGACTGTCACAAAATGACCTTTCCTGTCTCTGTGAATTTGAGTACTGAGAAACTGCTTAAGCTGGAAAATGATTTGGCACAACGTTAAGGTAAGTCACCAGAGAGGAATGAGCATCTTGAAAAGGTGCTCAGTCTGCAAAGAAATGTACACAGAATCACGGCCCGTGGCTTGTGTTTTTTACTTCGAGGGAGGTTTTTTCCCTCCGTGGCCAGGAGTCTTGTCTGTCAACAGTCAGGTATCTTTTTGGATTTAAGAAGAATTACTGAAGATGCCAGTGTCTGCAGTGACTGACTAAACCTTTCTGCCCCAGCTGGAGGACTTAGTGAACCCGCCAGAATGTGTTTCTGGAGGTCGATTAAGCCTGGAGGTCAAGCAGGGTATCACAGAGTAGTTTCATCAGTAGCATTAAGACAAGACCTGTGGCTGCAGTAGTGACCTCCTTCCCTCTTCTATTCTCCTGTGTGTTTAACACTAACACAGCTGGAGGCAGTGAAGTTGGTAAATTGGTGTGTAAGTCATGAGAACTTTCCAGTAAGTATTAGGCAAAGAACTACGTTAATGCAACCCTACTGAATTAGTAAGCTATATCCCAATATTCTCCCACAGAATTTATTTTTATATATGTTTATTTAGATATGCATATGTATACGCATATATATGCACACACACACATACATATATATAAGCACACATACACAGACATGCATATATATATTTAATATTTCATTCCATTGTTCCCTGCAGCCGTGTAGGAGACTCTCCAATAGCTGGAGCAGGAGCTTACGCTGACAGTACAGCTGGAGGAGCTGCGGCCACTGGAGACGGGGACATCATGATGCGCTTCTTACCCAGGTTTGTCTTCAGACTTTGCTGGCTTTCTCTAACCAAAAGTGAACTGAGCAAATCAAGTAATTGAAAAGGCAACGTGGAGGGCAGAAGTATGGGTAAAAATGAATGAAATGAAAACGAACAGGAGCAGAATCAAATTGTCCCTACAAGCTGTCTTAAGAGAAACAAAGGACTTTAGTCACCCAGATATTTAAGAAACTCTCATTGCCTCAGTCCTGTCAGTCTGGAAGTAAATGGGCCGTAGCAGTGAGTGTATTCCTAATCTGCATGGTCTCTAACAGAACTGACAGACTTCTTCCTCTTAAGTGTGTATGGGGAAATAAGTGTCATAAAGTGTAGGAATGCTGAGGAGGGAGTCTTGGCTTGCTTGTAAGTGTGTGGTGTAATTGTATTGCATTTTATGTAATTGGTGCCTAGTCTGCATTAAGAAGAGAGATGTTGTAGTGCATGGTTGCCTAACCTGTACAAAATGCAGTTGTTTTTCATTATTTTCTGAGTCTTTGTGGGCTTATCTTTGCCATCTTTGGCAAAGCCATCTTTGTGGGCTGATTTCAAGGGTAATGCATTATGGAAGTCCTTGCTGAACGTAACAGACGCTGATGTTTGTATGAAGTGTATTGGTTAAGAAACTCCGGCTCTTATAAATCCTTGCTAGCAAATGGATATTCATATGTGTTTCAGTCCTCTGAGAGGACTTTTTTCAAGTTATTCCAAACCAGTCTTAGGAACTAAGAGGAAATTGCCTATTAATATTCTGTGACATACGACTAAAAGTTACTTGAAAGTTACTTGAACTTAAAAGCCCCTTTTCCGTTATTTGAAGAAATTGAGATCTCAATTGTATTTTTGGTGTGTGTAACTTAAGGCTAACTCTGGGTGTGGAATTGCTTTGTTTTAGCTATCAAGCTGTGGAGTATATGAGGATGGGAACAGACCCAACAGTAGCCTGTCAGAAAGTTATTTCCAGAATCCGGAAATATGCACCGAAGTTCTTTGGCGCTGTTATATGTGCCAATACGACTGGAAGTTATGGTATGTATGTGCAGCTGCAAGCACTCAGACTCACAGAAACACAGAAGTGAAGAAGGACTCCAGGGCAGCAGTCATGATTTAGGCTTTAACCACTGCAACAGAGCTGTTCTTAATAATTTCAAGTGCTGGTGATCAGGGCTGCTGTCCTAGTGTTGGTTTTAAAGTATTTTAATTATTCCGTTGTATTTTGATGTGTTAGGCTTTCACAGAAATGTCTGTAAGTTTTAGTAAGAATCAAAAGCCCTTACAACCTTAATGTGTTGCCTTAGACTGTCTGTGATTAATTTGAAGGTTTAAAAACAAATGCCTGTTCCTCCCCTAGCTACAGCATAAGCCAGTGAGACTGTGACAGCTCAAGGCAGCTTCAAAGCAGCCCAAGATCAGTCCCTGTGCCGGCATCTTATTAGTGAACTCTTAGATCAGTAGAAAATACAATTTGCTAATCAACACAGCTTATTGAATTAGACTACTTTATGCTGGGTTTTGATCTTTTATTTCCCATAGTTCTGTGTTTGGGAGATTAGAGCTTGCTGAATTCATTACGTTAATCAAGAGTGAGATATGTTTTTTCTTCCTAGCTTATGTTGCCATTTTGAATTATAAGAGCATTAATTGCACTACAGCAGCAGTCAGTAGCCCTGTATCTTTACTTCAAGATAAAATAGTTTTGAGACATCTTGAATTAAATTTTAAATGGATAATTACACCATTGTGGTAGAATGTCTTTAGATGATAAAGTGCAATGATACAGATGCTAATCCTAAATGTAGGATGTCTTACTTCCTTCTTTCTTTCTGTCCTAGGTGCTGCGTGTAATAAAACTCCAGGATTCACCCAATTTCACTTCATGGTTTATAACCCTTCACTAAGTCAGCCATCTGAGCAAGTAGTAGATTGTATTTAATTGCTTTTCTACTAGTAGCGTCTAAACTTGGAGAAGGAAGAGCTGACATTGCTGCTCGGCTGTTATTTTCCAAAATGGTTCTTCACTTTTACTGTTGTATAAACTGGGCAAATACAAGCGTATGTTAGAGATGTACCTATTACTCCATTGTTTTTAGTGTGCTCTACTTTGTAAATATTTTTGTATAGTGCCAGTAAACTTGTTAGATGCCTAATCTAATTAGTTTGTAAAATTACTTTGTCAATTTCAATCTAGAGTTGTATTTAAGCAATGATTCTGTGCAGTTTTAGGGAAGTGAATATGTCTGTGCAATTAGCAAATGCTTGTGTTTTTACAGTTAGCGAAGGGAATTCGTTCCTGTTTGAAAATCAACATCTAAGTGAAATGACTGAAACTTGCTGCTCTTGCATGTACTTGAGGTCACTTGAGTTGGGAATTCAGCAGGCATTCCATTGCATCCCCACTTAAGCTTGAGCAAACCTGGGAATCAAACTGTGGTTCTAAATAGAGCAAAAAGTTCTCTGAATATTTACTTCTGAGTAATTGCAATAAAATCAAGTGGGGCATTTTTCATGTGCATGAAAAGACTAAGTATCTAATAGCCCTTCTGATCTGTTTTCATAAGAGCTAAATAGTCAAAAGTGATGACACAGTAATCACTGAACTGGGCCTTTAACTTTGCTTTTCAAAATCATTGGCAGAAAAAATGCAGTGAACAGGATGGGAAGAAGGGAGATTGATTTTGAGAATTGTCAATTATCATTCAGGTTTCTTTTCCTTTTAAAGAAAATGGCATGGAAATTTTGGCAAGCAAGAAAAGGGGATTGAAGAGTAGTGCCGGTGAAGATTAATGAACCTTAATTAAGAGATAGGGAGCATCTGCTTGCTGGACAAGTCTAACCTCTGGGCTCTTCTAACTTTTTCTGCAGTATATGAGAAGGATTTTTGAGTAGAGAGGACATCCAGACATCCTTGTTAGTGCAAGCCCTTGAGGAGCATTGAAGTCTTTTTGTTGTTTCTTTTAAGTGAATGTGAAGACAGATGGAAATCTTTCCATCACTTTTTTCCGTAGTGGAAGTTAGTTATGTATCTTAATCACAGTAATCACTTCATCACTGCTTTGCTGTGTGCTTGCCCTTTCTGCACCATGCTAACCCTGAAAAAGAACAATTGCCTGTGTATAGTATAGCAGTTACCTAAAGCTAACACAGGTATTTTTGTCACTTTTTTTCTGCAGGCATATCGGAGTTGACTTGCACTAAAATGAGTGTCTTGAGAATTGTTCTATATATTTGATACATGAAGATATGTTTGATTTTTCTGTGACCTTCATTGCTGAGCATTTGACTGAATTATTACTAAACTTGAAATTGTTGGTGGAACTTATAACAAGAGGAGGGAATAAGGAGAATTTATCTTGTAATGGATGCAAACTATTTGAATGAAATCACTGACTAATAGAATGACACTTTAATGACTTTAATCACTGACTAATAGAATGACACTTTGTAACTATGGTTGTTTGAGCCTGCACCCTGTGCCTTACGATGATCATTGCCTAGTGTTCCAAGCTGATATGTTTAAGAGCTGGAAGAAGACTCTTAAACTAGAGTAGCCCTTTTTAGCGGCCAGTAGTTAGACTTGGTCTAACTTGGTTGTTTATTTGAAGGATTTACTGCTTTCCTGGATTTTAGACCATTTCACAGGACAGATTTCAGTGCAGGGTTTTTAAATTTACAATGGATTGGTTGCTGACTACACGCACTTTTTCTGTAGCTTCTTACCAAACTGCTGCTTCATTTGATATAGACAGAAAGAGAATTTCTCAGCTTTGTGGTCTGACTGATAAAGCCAGCTGTTTATTGAAAACTTTCCTGCAGCTTCCCTGTTTGGAGTCTATCACGGAAATGGTTCCCTTTGTCTGTAGTTTCCTCAGCAGAGTAGCTCAGACTTTTAGAGAATTTGAGCTTGGTCTTTCAGATAGATATATAAATATAAATCTCGGACATATAAATATAAATCTTGGACAATCTAGAATTATCTTAAGGGGTAAAACCAACAGTGGTACCGATTGACTTTTAACTTATCATTCTTCTATGAACAGTTGCTGTTTGGGTTTAGTTGTTATGTGACTTTTGTCAATCAGTAACAACTTTGTTTATTCTTGTTTTGAAACAACGTATAGGATTTCTTAGCTAATAATGGTAATGTGTGCTGGGGAAAAACAATAGCAAGGTATTTAAATACACAGCAGCTCCAGTCTAGAAGTGGAACATGACACACAAAGTACACCAGGCAGTCTCTTCATTCCTCCATGTAAGTTCCATTAAACTTACAGCAGACAAACATTAATGCCCATGGAGCAGATACAACAACCTTAGCATTTCTGACACTGCTCTTGCTTTTATTGTGAGCTGCAGAGTTGGACAGAGAATGATTTTAGGTATTTGTGCATTTAATAGTATTTGCTGGATTTTCCTTGTCTCTTTTCCCTGGACAGTTAGAGTCAGTGCAGGTAAATGCAGCACCTGCTGCTTTAGTGCCCTGCTGGTGTGCTCAGCTGCTCTGCTTATAGTGGCAGGTGGCATCCCGTGAAATCAGAGCAACAGCAACCTAAAAGACAGCCAGTTGTTAGGGAATTTCCGTCCCTGGAATAGGGGGAAATCTCTTGAAAGAGAAGTCTTTGATTATACATTGCCCAAGCAGAGTTTTACAGCAACGTTGCTGTTGTAAGCTTTTGGATTGTTTTTATAACTTAGAAATGATAATGAATTTTGTCCGTTCTAGTGTAGTTGTAAAGTTCCGGGGAGTTTTGTTTGTTTCTTTTTTTGTTTGTTTGGTTTTTTAAATTTTATTATTTTCTTAGCACTTGTCACCTAAAAATCCAAGGGATAAGAAATTCAGTGTAGCAAGATATCAGTAACAGTATTATAGTTAAATATTCTGATGTACAGATGGCAAGAACCTGAAGTTCTTTTCCAAGACGGATGAACTTTATGCAAAGACTGTCATAGAATCTAACTCTGCTAATACAGGAGAAGGGCATTTGTGAAGCACGTGAATGAGAATCTGATCTTTTGTCTGTATTTGTAAATTGTATTTAGTTTTTGTAAAATGTCAAACTAATTGAGCAGGAAAAATACACTGTGAATCTCTGACCTTTTGATTTTAATGTTTGTCATTTCCCAAAATGCTTAAACTACTTAACTAA
Organism: Nothoprocta perdicaria; assembly: GCF_003342845.1. Lineage (NCBI taxonomy): Eukaryota > Metazoa > Chordata > Aves > Tinamiformes > Tinamidae > Nothoprocta > Nothoprocta perdicaria. Next base: position 543,143 of record NW_020455496.1, on the reverse strand, counting down.
AATTAATAAAATATACAGTTTCTTATTTTGTTGGACCACTTGCATATTTTCTGTCAGGAATATGGTCTGTCAAGTGCAACTTACCTGTTGCAGTTATATACAATAATCCTTGTGTGGTATTCATTAAAAAAAAAAGGATGTTTTAGGGGGTGATAGGAGGTTAACTCTAGAGAAGACAGACACCTGCCTCATTGAAGAGAAGAGCCCTGACAACTGTGAGAGCTTTCTAAGTAATTTCTTGGCTGGACAGAACAGTAAGAAGGAAGCAGTATCTTTTGTGAGTGTTTTTGTTTTATTAAAGTAATAAATGAAGCAAAACACTGTAAATTGCAAGGATAAATGTGAGAAGTATTATAAACACATACTGGCAATATTGAACTGTCAAGTGGATTTTTTAAATTTAGTTGATTGTTATTGAAGAAGAACTTGCGTGTTATGAAGTGGAAATGAAATTGCAGTGGAGAGGCTGCGGTGTCAGTGAACTGTAACTGCAGTCAAATTAAGGAGTCCTGTGATCTCAGTCTGACCACGTATGACCTGTTCTCCATCCCCCTGCTGGCTGAGGAATTCAGAACTTCCGATGGAGGAGCTCCAGGGCAATTTGGCTGCGGCTGTTTGCTGGAGGATGAGGCATCAGAGTGCTCAAGGCTGAGTATTGGAGCATCCCTGTTCCCTGGTGCCTCCAGTGTAAAACCATCCCTGTTCGCTTGAACCGAGCTCCCAGACAAAGTTAGACTAGTGAGAATAGGTTGCATGAAAAGCCACTGCCGAAAGAGAAGTTATCTAACACTTAACCTTGTCATAAGTATTAGCTTATATTTTATGCTCTGTTCACCTTGAGAATGTGGCTTCAGTTGCGTAAAGGTTTTGCTGCCACCCTCAGGCATTATTATTATTATTATTATTATTATTTCCAGATGTGTAACTGGTTCTGGTGATAGGGTTGCTTGTCTGGCTCCTTTTTCCCCTCTATAGTGCATTTTCAGCCAGGTCAACAAGTGGTCTCGTTTACTGTAGAGCCACCCAGTTGTTAATGTCAACCCAAAGTTGATGTTGCTGAAGCAAAACAGAGGAAAACAGGGATTTATTCGGTTGGTGGCAGATCTCACTTCTGTTACACAATGTGCTTTTGTAAGTCTAGCTTAGCTGCCTTCCTGCAGACTGAAGTGAGGTGCCTGTCGATCAGCAGGTTTCAGGATTCAGCTCCCAAGTTGGGTGTTTCTTCTAGCACTTCTTTCTTCCCCCGTAAAGTTCAGCAAGGGACATGAAAAATCTGAGGGAATTTGAATTCGAGACTTCTACTACTTGAGGGATATTGTCACTGACAGACTGCTGTCTTGTTCCTCATATTCTCTTTCCTGTCTCCTGAGTGTTTAACATAGTTTCCTGTCTGCAGGAGGGGAAGGTGCAGAGTCCATTTCCAAACTTATTCTGATGGCCTTTTCTTGCTGAAAGTGTGAATTTGAATTTCCCCTGTGTGAGGAAGCTCTGCAACTTAGATCTGCTACGTTAGGACAACTGCTGGTACTCCAGGGCTTGAAGAAAAGGTGAGCACCATCAATTCATTCTCCTTGACGAGCATTTTAATTGGAAGTGGCTGTGAAATGTGCTTTGTGTTAATACTGCTGTGTTTTAGGCAGACTACTATATTGGTCTCTTGGGCTGTCTGTCACCAAGATGTCTGGTTAGTGAATCATAAAGAGGTTTAGGTGTGAGATAAGAGCCAATATAATCAGTTGAGATAAGATACCATCTCCAGTCACACTCAGAAATAGACCTGTAGCGCTCTTTAACTTGATTTGAAAAATCAAGCCTCTTTCAAAGTTGAATAGAAATTTGATCGTGCATAAAGTTTTACTTAGAAATGTGTAACAGTAATGTAGGGTCCCATTATGCCAGAGGTAAGTGCAAATGCCAGATCAGTAGTCTAGGTGTCATTTATAATTGTTGTTGCTGTACTTCTGGTCAGTCTTAGGTATTCATAATATGCCAATCAATGTCTTTTTTAACCATTATGTTCCACTTTATAATTGTGATTATTTCAGGTTTAACATTTGGAAGATCTAGACCATCTCATTTAAATGCCTCTGAAGCATTTCACACAGTGAGTAAGTTAGTCTTAGTACACAAGGCTCTGAATGCTTCATCCTTACAGAAATAAATGTCCTTTCTTTGGATGGTGTAGAGGAGACTTATGCAGCTATATCCAATATTTTAACCTCATTAAATTATCATGTTTAGGTAACAGTCTAACCAAGCTCCTGAGACTTGAATGTTTTGGTGATACTGTTTTAACTGGAAGAAGTACAAGATTCCTAAGGGCTCTTAGTGCTGGAGTCATAAAGTAATGAAGATTGCAGGAACAAGTGGGAACTGTTTTATTTTCTCTGTCAATCTACACAAATGTTTTCTTCCGTCTTAACTACCTTAAACTCAAAGGTTAACATTGTTTGGGAAAACTTCCAATACATTCAGGAAAAAGTTAATTTTTACCTACTATCAGTTTAGAAAGAAACTAACGTTAAAAAAAAAAAAAAAATCCAACTGTTCATTGTCTCATGAGAACAGAATTGAGGGCACTTGGCAGACCCACATATAAATTATAAAGCAGCTCTGGCAAAACAGTGGATGTGAATGGATATAAAAGGCAGTCACATTTCAGTCCTTTCCACCTGTAATTTCCTACATACAAACTTTTTACTAGTTATAAACCAGTTAATTACAAAGTCAGGAAATTATTTTCAGTGAATATATATGGCATTTCTCTAACTTAGCTGTTTTCATTGTGAGATAATATTTTCCACAAAGACTAAGAGCTTTTTTTGATTTCTGTAAACTATGTATTTTGATAAGTGAAAGAATGAGAAGAAATCCGATGGCTAACACTGAATTTTCTGCATGCTGAACATCAGATAGGCTGTGACTGTGGTAGTCTGTTTAATTGGACTGCACATGTCTGATGGAACAGGACAGTGACAGTGGTAAAAGACTACAAGTTCCTAAATCCACCTAATACAGCCTCCCTGGCCCTAAAAAGGAAGAGAGAAATAGAGTGAATGGGAGTCCTGAGGATAGTTCTAAATACAGCTGATTTCATTATAGTAGGAGTTACTCTGGTCTGTCCCTGTGGATTTGGTTTGTTATCCTAGGAAACAATCCCAACCTCAGGACAAGCTTTTAATCAGTATTTTTTTTCAATCAAGCTGTCTAAACAATTTGTACAAATAGCCTGGATGTGATCACCTACCGTCATTAAAAGATCTATTTCAGGCAGAGCTCACTAGATGGCAGTCACCTGAAAACTTGCAATTGACCCAAGGACCACTCTTTTTTGACAAAAATAACATATGGCATTGGATTTTTACAAAATTTATTATTATCAGGACCATCAGTCATGTCAATGCATACTTTATTTGAAGAGACTTTACAAGAGATACAGTAAAATGGGTAAAATGTACCCATTACCAATGGGTAAAATGTAAAATAAGCTTTTTACTAGTTTCTTCAGATTAATTTTTTTCATATATTTCATATATTGTGGATTTCTTTCATATGCTTCAAGTGATATGCTTCAAGTACTGGAATGAGTACATTTAAAAAAAAAAGTTAATCAATTTTGTGCAAGACAGCAGAGACTTTAAACAGAATTTGAAATAGATGTAGAATAGGTAAAACCCAAACTAGATTCTAGAGAGCTGTGAAGAAAAATTGCTGAGTTCCAGTTGGGTATTGTTATTGGGTGCTGGGAGTCTGGCACTGCAGTGTCAAATGTAATAAAGAAATTAGGTTGAAGATCACATATTGAGCTAGGATTTGCTAAATGAAGTTTTATGTTGGTGGCCCCAATTTCAGTGAGCTGTGCTGCTTAACTTCTCGCCTACCCAGATTGAGTTTGTAGTGTTGAAGGGAGTTTGCTTAAAGGCTCTTTCCTACTTATGTTTGTAAAGCCTTGTCCTGTTGAGCTATTTGAAACTGGTTAAAAGTTCAGCAAGCAGTTTTTCTAATGAAGATGAGCTGATGAGGCTGCACATTTTTCTAGGTGAAGACTGACTTTTGGAAAGGAGATGGGAAGTGGAAAATTCAGTGCAATAAGGTAAGCTATTAGAGGGAAAAAAAAAAAAAAGCTGGTGTGCACTGGTAAAAGGGGTAAATTATGTAGATGAGTTGGAACCATAGTCTCTTGCCTTGTCTCCAGTAAGTGCCTGCTTTTCCCCTTCCTCCACAAAAAACTTCCTGTATGGTACTTGGCTCTCCTTGCCCTTTGTTACTGCTTCCACTTTTTGTGCAGCTTGTCATGTTATACAACCAGAATATTTAACAAGCAAATTTAGGCCCATTTAACAAGCAAATGTAAGCCCACAGGAACAGTATACAAACTTTTGAGGCTTGTAACTGAAAGAGGTGGTAGTTATAGAGGATATATATGATATTATAATTAAATAATCTATAATCTTCCTTACCAAAGGTTATTTAAAATACAGCATATGATAGCTATAGCATTTTCTATTTATCATTTTGGGAGCAAATTCTTTGTGGTACCAGTGTTCCCTGCCTTCAGAATAACATTCCTCATGATCCTGAGGAAAGAGGTAATAGACTAAAGTTAATTTTTAATTTTTTTTTTATGCAATAACTGGAGAAGGAAAGATACCCGTGCAAGCAGTACCCTGACAACCTTTCACAGGTCTGAATCTTTCACTCTTCAGTTCACTCAAACTGTGTCTTCATTTAGGGTATCTCTAACAGCCCTATCTTTCTCTCAGGTTCTTGCCTTATACCCTGCTTAAACTTCTTAAAATTTGATTTTATACATCTCAGAATCCCTCCAAAACATTTTATCTGGTAGATTCCATCTCTTACCTGAATTTTTTGATCTAACTATGTTTCCTTTGTGACATCTGTGTAGCCAAAACTGTTTTCTTGAACTGCTGATGCATCAACTCTGAAACCCCTTTACAGAGGAGTAGATGCTTGGAATTCGTAACATATTTTATTGTGACTTTAGGCACAAGTTTATACAATTTGTAACATGTAATTTGACTGATAGAGACTGAAGAGCTATTGTTCTGTTTTATCTGCAGTCACCCCAATTATTTAAACTAGTTTTGGCCTATTACTTTATGTTGGAGATGAAGATGCTAAGTTATAAAATGCCAATACTTGCTGGAGTAGCAGAAATGAGTTGATACAAATTCTTTTTTTTTTTTTTTTTTACATAAAACAATCTTTTATTCAAGGTCAAACTTTTACAAATAGTAAAAATGACACTTTTACTGTAGGTTATTATATATAATTATAAAATTAGGCTTTGGGAAAATATATTGTTAAATAGATGAATCAATAACAAGGACTAAAATATTGTTTCAGATATTTTCTCTCTGTTGGTTTCTGAATTGCTTTTTGCAATTTATAACAAGGGATTTTTTTCCACAGTAGTCTTAAAACAATGTGTACCAACGGCCTACTGACATTTCAGAAGCCTATTCATGATGTCAGAGTTGAATATTTTTATTTCAAAATAGTATGTGAGATGCAAGCAATATGTAATTTTCACAGGACTAGATGTAGTAATCATTCTTTCAAAAGCTGTAGTTCAGTTGTTTGACCTGTCTTACTATGACCCAGTGAACAGAAAAAGCAGCATAATGAACAGATATGAAAAGTCAAATGCTTTTAAGGAGCGAGTAACTACACAGTCACACTTTACAGATGAAAACTTCAACCTTAAGGAATAATCTGTATACCTGGCCCCTGTTCTGCCCATTGGAAAAAGCCACATTGTTTTTCCTTCACAGAAGGGCACACAAAAAAGTTCTTTCCATTATTGGGACCAATCTTCAACACAGTCTTCATCACACAGCGCTTCCCATGGTTGCAGAATGGAAAATTCAAGTCAGCCCACTGTCCAAAAAAAAAAAAGTAATTATTTGATGTGATGGTAATAAATTCCTTATTCTAAAATTAATAGCAATTAAATCTACAGGAGAGGCTTTAGCAAGTAAGTGGCAAGAGGCACTCCTGGTAGTTAATGGAGTTGTTTGTCTTTTGTGGTTAGCTATTTTAGATTTTTCTGTAACATTAATTGTAACTACATGCTATTTAACTGGTGTTAAATATTTTAATCTTTTAGCATCAATTAAAGTTAACACACACACATTATTTCCAATTAAGACATCACTGTTGTTCCTGTCCTAAGTTCATCTGCAGCTGCCTGCTGGGAAATGATTGAGCCAACTCTTCTCAGTCATACATACATGGCAAGGAGCAATGGCCTGAAGTTGTAGCTGGAGCAGTCATTAGTTATTAGTAGAACACTTGTCCAGACAAGGAATCTCACCCATTCATGGAAGTTTTAAAGATTTCCACTAGACGCAGATGATGATCTTGTGTTGCTAACAGTGCTGCTTCAAGGAGGAGGTTGAATTAGCTTCTAGAAGTCCCTTCTGACCAACACTCCTACTATGTATCTGCTTTCCTTTGCACTTAATGAGATTGAGTATTTATACAAGCAGCTGCTTTTAGAACTGTAAGAAGTAGGAAAAACTACTCTTTGATCAGTACCAGTATGATCTCCGTTTCAATTCAGTGTACAAAAGTATCTAAAATGACCTAAAGCTTTAATGGGATTGTATCTTTCTACATGTACAGACACAGGGGTAAGTGGACAACAAGGAGACCTGTTGAACTAAGCAAATGGCATATATGGCTTTTTCTTAATTAGAAAAAAGCTTTGAAAACTTATACATACTTGAAAGTAGTCACACCGACATTTTCTGGGTAGAGGACAAGTATAAAACTGCCTGCCCTTGTTTTCTCCGTCCTTTCTCACCACTCTGAGAGTGCAGAGGCGGTTGTGTTTACTGCAGCGAGGATGGCCCGTGTTTAATGAACAAATACCATCTGTCATATTAACTTGAGGTTTGCTGTAATGACAGGTTAAAAAATCACTTCTGCATAATATTAAAGGGATTATCAACTCCACATCCAGACAAAGAACTCCCTCTCCTACTGTTAGGGTAGTGCTCTCAGTGTACTTAGGCACACAGGGCCAGCCAAAGAGCTTGATTTTCTCTGGCACCTCCCCTGTGCATTTAGATGAAGATGAATGATTGCTAGGAGTAAATAGGCAGCCAACTCTGTGCTTCTCTTCCACTATTCCAATCTTCCCTAGCATTAAGTGTTGTTTCCAACTATTTTAACATATTCTTAAGTTCATCTGCAAAACAATTCCTACCCCCTATATCATATCCACTTTCCAAAATTTCAACACACTCTAAAAGAATTCTCTCAGAAGAGCAAAAAAAGAAAAATACTCAGTCATGGATATTTGTGCATTTCACAGAAAAAATTCTCTTTACACACAATACTGTAACGCCTCAAATCATATTTTGACAAGAAGTAATCTAGCTGAGTGGGTAGAATAGTGTTCTCTGAAGGAGCTGAAGTGTCTTTTTTTATTCCTTATGACTGAAATAACCAGAGATTATGTGAATATAATATATAAGGCTTTCTTTTTCAGATTACCATTTTTAAATAAGATTAATATTCTCTGAAATATAACTTTCCAATCTGTTTACAGAGCAGAAAAGCACTGATTAAACCACAATGAAGCCTGAAAAGATTAATTAGATCACTCCATTCTTGTTAAGTTTTCAGCTTAGGAACTTTATGGTGTGTTTTATGCTTAGAAGATCCTTGACGAGATTGGCAAAGATTTTTTTCTAACATCTCAGTAAGTAAGACAACCCCTCCTTAAGCACAACTTAAAAAAAAATAAAAGACCCCTCCCCTAAACTGTAGATATGTTTAAATTGATGACTTGCTGTAACTACCTGCTATGTGGATTGATACTGTCTCACTTCTTTGTGCTTTACTCTCAGTTATCCTGACTACCTCCTTAGTTGCCTGTAGCCCTCTATTAAGAGAGCAAGGAGAATCTGTATTCACAGACTAGTGTGTCAGCACGCAAGATCTGATTTCACAACTGGGTGTTTCAACAGCACAATTTCTCTAACTAACTTTCAGACAGCTAGCATTTGCCTCTTAACTAACTAACTAACTCTAACTAGTTACATGCCTCTATCTTTCAGACAGCTGGTATTTTAGCAGAGTTTCCATCACAGACCTCTTCTATTCCTTTTAGGTTGCAGTAAGTAAGAATACGAAGCATACATGCTCTTGCAAATAACAAAATTAAATGGTTCAACAACATCTCTTTAAACAGGGAAAAAAAAATCTATTTCAAAGACAGGCATCAATTTACATTTTGTAATCTTTCACAGTGAGTTCAAGATCTCTCTAAGCATATAGCATACATAAGTATATTACTAATGCAAGCAGGGATCAGGTAGTTCAAGGAGCAGAACTCTGCCAGTTTACAGGTAAGAACTATGCTGTGCTATTCCATATAAAAGTCTGAACTATGAATAGCAGTTTAGTTAACAGCAGGATTGGCCAGATGCCAAAATCAGGACTTATTTTGTAAAAGCCTATGTAATTAAGTGCTTTTGAAATCTGAATGTGGTTTTTTTTTTTCCATCCAGGAATAAGATATCCCTGACAGAAATCAGAAGATGATGTCTGAACCCCACAGCCATTCCATTAGTCTTCAGGTATGGGATTATAAAGACTTAATTACATTTCAGAATAACATACCTGATTCCTTTGTTTTGCTGGAGAACAGAAGGTACATGATCAGTTTTTTGCTTCTTTTGGATGGGTTTGAAAGAGAAAGGCTGCTGCTGGGAGCATGAAGCCATTGCCCCAGTGAAGCTTGCTGAGCAGAACTCGTCTGTGCTTCCCCCTGACTGACGTACATCATTTGGGATTTGATCCAAATTGCTCTTTGGCAAAACACTCCGAAGGTGTCCATCCGATACCTGGGGATCATTTCTCTGAACAACTTTGCTACTGAGATCGGTTAGGACAAGGGTTGTATGTCCAAATGCAGCTTTCCTGTTCATTTTTATTTCAATGCTTGGCTTTCCAAAATCATTACAAGGATACTTCATTAAGCTTCTGTTAAAGGTTGCAGAATCATCATCATTCCCTGTCTTTGGAACTAAGGAAAAATGAATGATTGTTTATAATCCACATGTGTAGTGAGAGTCTAAAGATTGTATTTATGAGCTTTAACTGTTCATACAGAGAGTGAAAGAGTGAATTTACTTCCATTTACCTTACATCTTGAAAGATCACGAAACCTGCCAGAGATTAGATATATACCAAACTTTTTCAATTACCAAAGGTAATACACTTTTGGAGCCAACATCATCTTTCAGGATAATATTACTATAATATGAATGGGACTAGATTTGATTAGTATTCTGTATCTGAAAGCTAGAGGAGTGGAGATAGGAAACCTCAATTCCTGTAAGAAGCAAAGCTGTATTAAATAATCTAAAAAAAAAAACAAACCTCAAAAAACACTCCAGTGATGCAAAATCTTAGTTTAAAAAAAAAAAAGAAAAAAAAGAGGGAGAAGAGAAGGGATCGGAGAAGAGTTGTGTGCTGCCAATGCTAACAGGTTTTCAGTTTCCAGGCATGTTTTCAGTAACAGCATATAACTAAAGAAGTGAAACTGAGAAGCAGTACAGGGAAAGAAGCAGGATTTAGATGCAAAGCTTTAGAGATCTTTACTGTACAGAGGTTGATATATATTTTAAGAACAAGCTAAGAGTATTAATTCCAAGAGAGATGTTAATTGGTAAATCTGAGGCTGTGGACAGATTAAAGTTCACAGGTTTCTGGCACTGATTTTGCAGGAAAAGGAAAAGTAGATTAGCCTCTGCTGGCAACAAATCTCATGCTGTACACTAAGACATACTTTTCTTGATTCCTACCCTGGGGAAGTGGAGTTCAGCTGGAATAAGAGAGGAGTTTGATGCACAGCGCTACATTCATGCAAGATTGTATCTAGAATGAATCAACACTTTAAAAAAAAAATGAAACTGATTTTGTAAGAGCAAACATTAGTACCATAAGGTGGTTCTTCAAGCAGGCTGGGAGTTTTCTGGCCCTTTGAAAAGAATGACTCAAAGTCCCCTGAAGAGCTATGAGACCTTGTGATCTTTAATTTCAACCTATGTACTTTGAGTCATGTTGTTAAATCCAGAGAATTTTTAAATGATCAGTCCTGGAACCTGGATAAGTCATTAATTCTTTTCAGATGCAAAGAAAGCCTGCATACTACTTAAAAACATCTTCCCTGTCAGTTTTATAGCATTAGGGTTAAAAATAAAAATTAAGTTGTGGTATGAGAATTTCTGCCACTTTAGTGAATGATTCTCTGAGTATAAAAAGAAGGCGACAGAGAGTTAGTTTTAAGGTATAAAGTTTTAATTACAAAAAGAATTGTTAAAGAATTAGCATTAGTCATAAGAAGTCACATACATGCCTACCTTCAGAAATAAGCTTCTTGGACAACATTCAAAATATCTCTGAACATGAGTTTTGATCTACATAATTTCCTGTAAATCCCTCTACAGAGTCATTACCTCACTTTGCCTACTGAAAGTGAAAGAGAAAACTCAGCTTTGCTTTTCACATACTAAAAGAATCAAAAAAACCCACCACCCTACAGGTTAGGGGCAAGGCAAAGTTCATTACATCACTCCTTTAATATCTAGATTTCTGAACAGAATTCTGTGCAGAAGGCAGCATATTACTCTTTCAGTTTTACCTTCCTTTTGCTTTCTAGCTGCTTCGCCTTACCAAGAGTCTAGATAGGAGCAGTAAAGCTTCAGGAGAGGACAAACGACAAATTTAGAAAGTGAGGCATGACTCGTCCTTATTCTGAATTTGGAGAAAAAGAAAACTAGCCCATGAGAAATGTTGACATGCCCATTGCAAAAAGTATTAACATTATACAGTCTTCTAGGGGCTTTGTTCACATGAAAGGAGTTAGTTTTTGCTCTGCCCTGACAATGATTTGCCCCTCTATCAGGCACACGCTGCAAACCACTGATATTTTTAGGGAAAGAATGGCATTATGTCTCACTCCTTGCCCCAGTAAAAAGAGAGTCATAGAAATGGCTTGTCCACACAATCCTCACCTGCACACAAAGCTAGAAGATTGGATATTTTTAGCCTTTAAGATGAGACATAAGGATTGCATAAGATTCTTCCAAAATTGAGTTTCACAGTTAGTGAAAGTTGTATAGAAGTGATTTACAATTTACCTGTACACTTAACTTACATTTTTCCACAGTTTTATGTCTTTGAAAATGATATCAAGAATACAGTCCTCTCTTGTCCCCCTAAGCCAAGTTCCGAACATCCTTTCATTACCTTCAGGCCTTGAAGTCAAGCAGGCATCACAAATTTTAGCAGACGGCTTGTTTATTAGGGTACAGCACATACATGTCCACTCTTCTTCAGCTTTCTGAGCTACATGTTCATTAGAACATGACCTCCTGCCACAGGCCCAGCCAATTAGGCTATTTCTCATTGGCAGTTTGCTGTGAAACAAAAGAATGATGTTAGCATTTTGTGAAGTTTCTTCTACAAATTACCTTACACCGCTATGTGCAGGCAGACGCAGGGCTAGAGGACGCAGTGTTACAGCTGCCTATTCTAACACAGACAGCATGTCATGATTAGAGTTTGATCTTTTTCCCTTACCTAAAGGGCAAATCTTCCCCGATGCTGGAGAGGTAGTACAAATAAAAATATTCAAACTAAATTTGACAGAAAGCTAATTATTATCCATTTATATTCTGCAGCACAATGCCTCAGCCTTTCTCAACTAGCTCTGTATCATTTTCAAGTGCTGCAGCAGGAAGTCTGTGGATAATAAAGCTTGTTCCAGTATTTTTCCCCATCCCTTCTATGGAATACGTGCTAACAAAGGCATTAGTGAATGAAGAACCGTTCAGAGGCTGAAGTAAAGTGACACAATATAAAGTCTTGATTATCATTTGAATGAGAGTCATTAAGCCATATTTAAAAACAGCCAAGAGAATTGAAAGCATTAAACTGAGTCTGTCTTGTGAGTCACCATTTTTAGAAATATTTTTAACATATAGTAGCCTGTTCAGAATGAAGAATTTTCTTTCTTGCTTCATGCTTTTTTTCCCTTTCCTTAAAAAGAGCTCAAAAATTTCCTACCTGTGTGTGGTGAGCCAAAGCTGTACTACACACACTTATGTAGATTTTCTTCGTAGTTATTTACCTGCAAACTATCACAGAATAGTTCAAGGTGGAAGGGACCTGTGGTCCCCTAGGAACCCCTGCTCAAGTAGGGCCACCTAGAACACATTGCACAGGATCTTGTCCTGGCGGGTTTTGAAGATCTACAAGGAAGAAGACTGCACAACCCCTGTGGGCAGCCTGGTCCAGTGCTCTGTCACACTCAGTGATGCCAGTTTATCATGGTGGTGAGTTTATTTGCTTAGAATCACAATTATTATTTTTCAATCACTGCATGTTATCAAGGACTAATTTTGTCATCTATTGCTGGATACAGATGCTGTTAGCATATTAAATATAACAGTTTTCAATAAGACATACATGTAATTTTTCAAGTAACTTAAGTGACTGATAGGCATTCAAAATTTTTCTGCAAAGCTTTTCATGGAATTATGCACATCCTAGAGACTTAATTTAAATTAAATTTTTAATTTAAGCAATTCAATTAAAAACCAAAATGCTGCTCTGGGGAATTGCTGTATATTCTTCAGACCTGTCATTTATTCTGCAGTTGTCACTGGCCTCAACAGCCTTCCAAGATATGTAAGGGTAGGGCTATCTCTGTTACCTACCACAGCTCTTCCTCAGCAAGAAGGATATGGACAATAATGAGAAAAGCAGACAGTTCAGAGAGGCTGTGCTGTCAAGAGCCTAGACATTACAGTAGCTTTCACCAAAATACTGTGACTAGATAACAAAGAATTTAAGTGCTAAGGCTGTATTAAAAATTGATATTTTCACATCATTAAATCAACTATCCTACTCAGGAATCAAAGATTACTAGACTGATTTTATTCAGCATATCCAATATGTTTAATCTGATGTTTTTCCTGTCTTACTACATCATGAGATGGGGGAAAAAGAAATAAAATAGATTAAGCATACATTTGATTTGATGAGGTGTTTTACTCATATTTTCTATTCGTATTTTTAAGTGAGCAAAATCATAAGCTACTGAACTTGACCCAAGAACAACTGGGTAAAATACTGTATTTTACGATCTTCAATAAGTCAGTCCAATCACAGTGGCTGCTGTTGGCCTTGAAAAGTTTTAAATGTCAGATACGCATTTAAGTTGCCGCTTCAGTTAAATGTACTTTTATTGATAGTTCTGTGATAATAGAAAACAGATCAGCAGAGTACGACACTGAAATTATGTTGAGGTTATCACTAGAAATGACATCTTTATTTTATAGATATCATTATATTTTTAATTGAAACTTTTAATTAGAAGATACCACTGCTTTATTCTTCTCTTAAAACAAAACAACAAAACAACAAAACAACAAAACAACAAAACAACAAAACAACAAAACAACAAAACAACAAAACAACAAAACAACAAAACAACAAAA